>NC_040879.1:58235549-58573487 GCF_003676215.2 Rhopalosiphum maidis
CAATCAAGATACGTTCTGGAATTGGACGTCTATAACACAATTTGTGATACATTAACGACTTTAAATGGATTCTATAGGCATTACAAGATTAACCGTTTGAAATAACGTTCCTAAAAAATCTACAAACTTTATCTACAAACCAAAAATGAACTGGTAATTTAGTAATTGTATTACTACTTTTGTTTATAATTGTCTTTTTTACAATGCACTTAAAACTATGATTTTTGTCTCTGATTAACTGTGGGTAGTTATGTTATATTTCATATTATTTTTCAAATGCATTGTGTTTTGAATGCATATTTTCTGTTGCATCTACCTATTCGATACATAATAAGTAATGTTACTTTAGTATAACTTGGTGTTCTTAGTTTTTTGTGTATTGTACATGAAAAGATTTTAAAAAATATTAATTTTGAGAATTTAGGTAAAAGTCTAAAAATTCATTATTCTTCATTAATCTTGAACTTGGAATTATATGTATTTAAAAATTAATATAATATATGATGTAAAAAAAAGTGACAACCTAAATATGCAGTTATAAAAATTATGTTTATTTTTTATATAATTACTCGATAAAAAAAATGTTTATTACTATGTCAGGAGAATCAGTTTCAAACTTTATATAATTTACAATAATAAATTTTCAAATACGTACTTAAATTCAAACAATTTTTTAATATATTTAAATCATTAACTGCAATATTCTATTAACTCAACTAATGATAACATTATTAACAATAACAACGATAATATTTACTGTTCTTTTTTTTTTTTAATTCAATTAAAATGTATTTATTTTTCTTTTTTCATATTTATTAGGTTGTTGTGTTGATTCACTATTGGTTTTGTTTCTCTAACATGTAGAATTTTCTGTCAACAGAGTAAATCTAGTATTGTTAACATTAATATTAGAAATTATTGTGAAATATCATTAACTTAAAACATTATCTGTGTTTGTATTTTGACGTCTTATTATATTTCAATTTTTATGCAAGTTATAATTATTTAAAATATAAAATATTATTTTAAAATAATGATGTAACTATATCTATAAAAAATTAAAACATTATAAAAAATCTAAAATAAAAACAAATAATGGTATCAATTTTAATTTTGATGGTAGGTTAATTCAATTTAATATTAAAACCAACAAAACAAGATTAATTCTACTAAATGTACATCTGATACTTATGTGTATAGAGCGAGCTTCAATTTAAAAAATTAATAAGTAAATTTATTGATTTATTTGATGTTAAATATATAAATCTTCCAAGTATGCATAATTAAACTTGGTATTTAAATTAGTGTTATACAAACGTTACAAAGCATTTGCAAATGCATATAATTTCAGGCTCTTGATTTATAATTCTAAAAAGACAAAAATTAATTATACTTTTTGTTATTTATTATTATTATGCAAAACTCATGCTTTATTTTACGTACAAAATAAATTTAAATAGCTAGTTGTTTTAATCTAATGAGTAATTAAAAAAATATTGTTGTTTTTTTCTTCATATTTGCCTCATCATCATGGTAACTTGGTGAAAGAAACTCAAAAACTTGTTTGTTGCTGAAAATTTGTTAGTATACTTTCCTCATTGTTTATCTTCTAAAATTTTTAACAAAGTGGATCTATCAAATAACTTATTTCTCTTGCCGAGAATTCAACCATACGATGATCACTTACTTCGATATTTGGCTATATCGGGTATTGTAAAGGAAGACGGTTGTGAAAATGCAGTACACTCATTATATCATTGTGGCATTATACAATTTGATGGATAATCGTGTACCATTCAAAGACAGGATATACCCTACACATTATGGATATACTTTAATTTAGCGGGTCGTTGTAGTGTGTGTGATAGATGGACACTACCACATTACTGTCAAATAAGTTATACACGTTCATTACCTAGAGCAGAACATTTAATAAAAGATCAAGCACTCAATAATATACCATGGCAATCAATGACTTGTGTTTTCCAAATAATTGTATAATACAGGAGGAGGTTTAGTATAAGCTATATTTATTTATCAATATGAAAGTATCGGTATAACTATTTATTAAGTGGTCAATAGTAAATTACAGATTCAATTATTACTATTATTTATTGTTTTATCATGAAACCAATAATTAACTAACTATACTACAACTATAAACAAATTAAACAATTGTAAAAGTTTATTATTTTAAACAATAATTTATAAATAAATGGTTTTTTTTTTTGTTTTTCATTTGAATTAATTGTAACTGTCTAAAATAATAATTTGATTTATGTTGGTTTTTTATTTTATATTGTATTTTCTGTATTAACCATACTAGATTATCTGATTATATATGTTAATACATGCTATGATATTAAAATAGCCCACTTTAATTGTATTAAAAGTATGAACTTTCTTACAAGATGTTTTTTTAAATTTTTATGCAAAAATAGTTAACAAATATTTTTCTTACTATAATTTATTATGATAAAAATGATAATTATATTTAAATTAATAAAAATGCAATACATCATATTTTATAGTTATTTGTACTAATTTTAATGAAGGATAGAAAGATTTTGCGGATAAATCAAACAATAACTGTAAATGTACTATGTATTTTTAATTTAAATGTCGTGTTGTACAAAATATGATATATCTAGTTTATTATTTTAAAGTACATGAAATTAAGTATAATTTTCATTTGAAAAGTATATAAAGTTAAAAACTAATTAAGTATTTTTATAAAATTAATAAAATGGTATTATTTATAGTTTGACAATAGTTTGCAACTATTTTGTTGTTCTACACTGAACTATATATAATATACACATATATGTCAACTGTATTAACTTTTTAATATATTTCTGTTGATTAATTTATTTGTATTAATAATTATTATGTTTATGTTTATGTCATAAATGGGGACATATTAAAATATTACTTATTGTTGTGTATTGGTATAGTTCTGAAGTGAAATAAAATAAAGATAATTTCTTATATGGTTGTACATTTTATCTTTTATATATGAAAGCTTAGAGTTAGCCAAATCTATTGACAACTTTTTTAACTTAGTTGAAGATAATGGTTTCTGTTTTGTGAATACTTGCAAGGAATAGGTTTGATAAAAATAACTAATTATTTAAAATATTTATTACATATTTATATCTTTTTAAATACTAATCATTTATATATTATAAGACATATTGTTGAGTTACAATAGTGGCTGTATTATAGTTTGATTTTCTACTAAGTATAAAATAATAAAATGTATTGACTACTAACATGCAATTGATCTTGTTTGTTTCAAATAATTTAAATCAACTAAATAATTAATATACATTTGACAATAAGTGTTATTAACTGTTAAATAAAGAGTGTAAGTGTTTTCGATAATATTGAACATTTTAGACAGTCTTGATGATAAAATATAAAAAAATTGATCAAAACGTGTTTAATTCATTTATGTGATATAATTCATATAGCACTTATGATTAATAAAAAGCAAAATAACATGGAAACCTGTAAATATGTCAAAATTGGCAAATTACAATTTTGTAAACGAAGTCGGGGAAATGTAAAACAAATTTTTGTCATACTTTAAAAGTTCTGAGACTTACAAAAAAAAAAATGCATTTTCTAATACTTTCAAGTTCTAGTTAATATTGTTAATAATATTGAATTGAAAAAATTAATTAAAAAATATAAGAAAATCATATCCAAGTAAATTGCATAACAAATTTAAATATGACTTTACATAAATAGGTTTATATTTAAATTAATACAACTGGCAAAAGATTGATACTTAAATCAAAATAATAATAATGAATAAATGTGCATAGTGCGTTATTGATAAGTTATAAAGTACATTCGGGAGCGCTTTACTCCATAGACTATTCTTCTTCATTTTATAAGTTAATACTACCGCCATTCTCAAGAGCATTGACTTCATATTCAATTGCCAATAAAAATTGTAGTTCATTATCACTGTTTTCAGCAAATTCTTCTATGAGTTTTATAAAATAATCTTGCTGGGCAAGTGATGTATTCGCACAGTTATTAAATACTAATATGAATGATTTAAGATACAACTTATGAATTATATTATTATTAATTAATAAATAAATACCGATCACCAATATTAACTTATTAGTATTAATATAATTTAATGTTTCACATTTTGTGAAATATTTCAGACTTCCAACACTATGTATATTATATTATATATATGCTCTTCATTTTCTTAAGATATATTCAAAAACATGCTTGTATAATAGCAAAAAATTGGCATAGTCAAAAACTGATGTTACTTAAATATTCTCAATTTACCTACTGATGTTTTTTGTTATTTTTCTCATTATTCAAAAAAAAAAAATAATATGGGAAAAATATGCACCGTATACTAAAAAACATTGTTAAACAAATATATTCTTCACTTTGATTGGAATCAGCATAAAAGTAAAAATGAAACTACTTAAAAAATCTAATTTATTTGTTTGTTGTAGCCTTATAGGTATTATGCATTATTAAATTTACTAATAAATAAATAAAAAAAAATTAAAATTAAATCAAATAACCCCAATTAATATTGTTATTTAACCTAAACTTTAAGTACAACTATATATAATATTTATTTCGATCTAGGTACCTATCTTAGAAAAACTAATTAATAAGTTTTTGTTGTTTCCAGAATTCTTCTCGGCTGTTTCAAAAACCATCTTTTGCCTCAGAGAATATTAGTTATCGTTTTCTTGAATGGCACTCACAATATCAATATGAAAAAAATATACGACTTACTATCAAGCTAAATTTGGTAAAGACAATTATTAAAATTGTAATATTGTAATCGGAATAACGTAATGTATAGAACACAATAAAATAAATCCCAAATCAGGTTAAGCTAGGTTGTTAATTTTTATAAGAATTTGATCTAGAATTTTGATGGTTATTTTCTCAATTTCCCCAAGTGTATACACCTATTCTCCATTAGTTAAAGAAGAATTGGTGACATATCAAGTATCACAAAAAGGCCAGGAGTCCAATCATTGTAGAAATGAGGAAAACTGACAAAATGTCAATCTTGTATATTAAACTGAAAGATTTGTTAGGGATTTAATTAGACTCATTATATTGGAGTTGAATGGAGATGAAGTTAAGTACATGGATACAATGAAAAGCTTGGATTTTAAAGGAGATGAATGTATTTTCCTCTATTGAAAAAAAATCAACATAAGAATCACATTATAAAAATTATAATGTTATATTTAATATAAGCTAAAGGGGCTACAGCTCCCCCCCCCCCCCGTTGATTTCTTTTTATAATTGTTTTGAAATATTTTAAGTTAAATATGAAAATTGTCTTACAAATTTTAAATATTTAAAATAATTAATACGTTCGGCAATTGTAAACTGTGCCCAAAATACAGGTAAATAAAAAATCACACATGTAAACTGCACCAGAGTAAATTTTAAAAATCAATAGCTATATTTTTGTAAAATTATTTTTAATGTATGCTTAATTTGTTACAGCCATATTACATGAATAATTAAAATTAAAATTAAATTAAGAATTAAAAAAAGATGTATATATTAAAAAGTAAAATAATAACAAATATTACAAATAATAGCATATTGTAGATACATACAATATATTCATAAATTGGAGCTTGACCATATTATATTTATTAATTAAATTTTGTAACTTTTCACCTTTTTTTTTTGTTTTGGAATTTTATATTTGGTATTCAAAGGGTTCATTAATACTATTTAGTTTGATATATATTTTTATTAGAATTTCTTTTAGTTTTTCTATATAACATGAAAATATATGGACGAGTTGTATAAAATCTATAATTAAAGTGAGAATGAAAATACTTGCATGCATTAGTGGTTAAAGTTGGTTCTGCTAATGCTTGAGCCCGTACTGAACAGGTGGATATTAGGATAGTTTGCAATATTCCGAAATTTCTATCAAAACGTGTTATTTCCGGAAATGATACGTTTTGAAGAGAGTGATTTTTAATTTTGATGAAAAAACACATTAAATATGTAAATAACGATGGATTTTCGTTCAAAAATTAGTATAATTTGGTATATTTTACTATAATAGATAAATATAAAACAGTAAACTTAAGGACTTTAAGAGTTCTAAGTTAAAACGCAAAATCCGTTTTTTCTGAAGAACTGTAATTTTCACTTTAACAACTTTAACAACTGTAACAGTTTAATTGTTGCCCTTCAATTATTTAGCCCTTCCTCCCATATAAAAATCCTGGCTACGCCTCTGATTTAAAAGTATTTTTATTGTTATTTCAAAACAATTGTCCATCATATTAAGACTTGTCTTGCCACTACGTATATTATTATTTACTTGACAGTTGATGCTATGCCAGTTTTAAAATATTTACTATAATAGAAACGAATAGCAATATAAATAGAAAATATAATATCATTTATAACATAGGTTGAAAGTACATTTCTGACCAGAAATTATTTATTTTATTCAACGTTTATCACTCAATTAAAATTAATACAATATTAGCTATTAGTCAACAATATTTTTCGTCACATATTCAATGAAGAGTATGCCAAGAAACACAACCGCTTAAGGACTTTAGTCCTTTTTTTAACAATATATTTTATGACTCATTCAATTAAAAATTGTGCGTGTAAACAACTAATCTTCAATTTACAATCATTATGCTATCTTAATTGTCATTTAATTGTGTCTATATCATCAATCGAAATGTTATATGTTGACATTTTAGACTGTTCTACTATCTGCTCTGGTCGTAAAATCTATTTGTTTTTTTGATAAAAGTTTATAAAAGAATCGTGTTCGACTGGACCTCATGACGCAATCGACTTGTTTGCCACCTCTGACCTATATCATTAAACGTATTGAATGTCGAGTAGGTAATTATTTTAGTCTTAAATTAGGGAAAATGTGTGTTATTGTAGTAAAATTTAGCTTGTTGAATTGAAAAAAAAAATTAATTAATTAAAAAATGTAACATGGGAATTTACAATTGTCCATATTTTAGATCGTAGTTAGAATATTAGAAATCAGTAACGTATCTCTATATATTATGCTACCTACATTCACTTACCACATTATAGGTACTTATATATGTTACTGACGTGTGTTATATATTGTATCTATAATGGAACTATTACAAAAAATATAAATAGGTATTGTAAAACGTTGCACTATTGCTGACGTACTTATGTGATGTTGAAAGCTCTATTATAAGTAATAGCAATTTTTATTTTATTTTTTGAATATGTAAGTTCATCGCTTAAAAGAAGGATAAAAATTAACTTTTGTGGGGGGAGGTATTTTTTTACAAGCCCCCTCATCATGTCCAAGTTACAACGTACAATTGTAAGTCGATGTACTTAATTTGTAAATTAATTTATGAAATTTATAAGTTTCTCAGACCAAAGTTGTGACTGAAATAAGTGGAGGGTCTATTTCACTCTACTATTGATTTAAATTATTGGAAAATAACTAAAATTTAAAAATAAATGTTCATAGAAATGAATATATTAGTATATTATTATTATAAAATATGGAATATTGAAAATTATACAAAATATGCCTGTAATGTAAGTAGAGCCATGCCGTGGGGGGCCTAGGGCATGCGCCCCGGGCGCATGGTTTAAAGGGGGCGCCAAAAAATTGTAATGCATAATGATAAATAAAATAGGGGGCGAATATTTTTAATTTGCCTGAGCGCCAAATCTTAACGGCACGGTTCTGAATGTAAGGGTACCAGTAGATTATTTTTACTTAACTGAATAATGTAGGCAGATATTTGTGTAAAAAATATGATAATTATAAGTCAAAATTATAAATTATTGTTTTAAAACGCATTTATGTGAACAATTTACAAAATTGTTTAATTAAAAAAAAAATGTTTAAACGAGGTAAACAAGAATAAATTACAAAAACTACCAATACTTTTATGGCCGTTTTTATAGCTCTTATATTACTAGTGATTATGTGGTTGTCTAATTATCAATATATTGTTTAATGTTTATACTGGTATTAATATTATACATTTATGCCTACTGACCTACTGTAACTATATATTGTATAGTATAATCTAACGCATAAGGATACTCGTATTTACGTCAATGATCTCTAAATGGTTCTTATATTAAATTATATATTTTGTAATATTATTTATGTCCACTTCGTTATCTACTAAGTAATTTTATGTATCTCTAAATTGTTATATAATTTTATTGTATAGCTGAACTACAATTTTCACCATGTCAATTGTCTAGTGTCTTTTTAAGCAGTTTTTTCGATAGAAAATAGTAGGTACGTAAATATAAAGATAGTTTGTAAAATGGATATATTCATCGCTTAGTTTAGAATTTAAAACTTTAAATACAAATTCTAGTTCCATTATTTACTATTTTATAGATTAGATTCTAATAAAGAAAAAATGTGAAATTAAATACGTATAAAAATACTGAGCTAAGATACCTATTATTATACAATTATTACAAATACCAATACAGTTAAGTAATAAAATAAATGAAATAAACACAATAAATTATCTAAATTATAAATAAGTATAAAGTATAAACTATACCTAGTACAATACAGTTATCAATTTTTTGTGATTTTGATTAAAATTCTAACGCCTAATACATACGAACAAAATATACTTTTAACTCATTACTATGCTTATATCAAATTATAAATTATTATAGGTAAAAAAAGACTAAAAAAATTATAATATTTTTAAACTACTTTTATACACGCAAAAAATCTAATGTTTAAAATTTAAAAAAAATTGAAATAAACAATTAATTGTGCTTGGCGGATTCCATAGGTAGAGTGTGGAAATGGGTATAAATCAGTTGCAACTAAAAAAAAATTATTATGAAATTTACAGCAATAGATTTTAATAAGTTTTCAATTAATAAAAAACAAGAAACTATCTATAGTTATCAAAATTTGCATGTTGAACGTCAAAATCGGCTAACAGCTTCAAATTTTGGTCGTGTTTGTAAACTTCGGCCAACTACGTGTTTACGTCGTAATAATAAATCTATCTATAATATTATTTACATGAAAGTTTTCTTCAAAAGCTACAGATTATGGTAAAGCCACTGAACCACAAGCTATCGTTGAATGGAAAAACAATTTAACTGTAAAGTAATAGTAAAAACTATGTGGATGACTTAATAATGAAGAACATTTTCATTATTTATCAGATTCTTCTAATAAAATATCATATACTTAATATGATACTCAATATTATAAATATTAATTAAATCAGTAATGATGATTCATAGTTAAAATTAAATATCTATTTAGAATAAAAGACACTAAGACATTTTAGAAGCCATAACCAGTAAAAAGGTTTAAATAAACAGTATATTTTATTATTAAGTACTTGAAATCAAAAGTAAAAAAATGTAAATCTTTTCGTTATAATAAATTCAGTTATCTTTCTGGTCGTCTCGGTGACCAGTACGGAAAAAGACTGTTTAATGCCGGTATACCTCTATTGAGCTCCTATAAGTCTCTAGTATAATAGTAAAAGTAAACGAATTTTTACGATTTTTTATTTCAAAAACAACATATATTAATTTTGTTATCAATTTAGTATATTGAATTATTGAATAAATTATGCATGTTGATTGTTTTTTTTTTTTTTACCGTAACATGAGGTCGTATTACTATCGAGCGCTGTGCCACTGTATATCGGTTACGGCTTACAACTTGTTGTAAGTTCATATTTAATAATAGAAAACAACACGTTCGAATAAACAACGAATTAAGCGAAGAAGAACTTTATATTGAGTGTAGTACCTCAAGGGACAACTCTATCGCCCACATTGTTTAATATGCATATAAACCAAATTAATTACTTGAATACATATGGAAAAATAGTTTGTTAGGCAGATGATACAGTACTCTTTGTTGAAGGCCAGTCCTGGCCTCCTAGGATAAAATATTTGCTAGTGTACATTCCGACATGAGTAAATCCAAAAGTGGCTATGCGAAAATAATTTATTTCTAAGCTTAGAAAAAAACATACATAATACTACATTATACATATAGTTAATTCGAATCAACCAAATAAAAACGATTCTATGTATACGCGAGAATGAGTGTGGTTAAACCATAATCAAAATATATATACATGCAAAACCTTTGTAAAAATAGTTAATAACTGTAAATATTTAGGTATAGAAATGTGTTATAATCTTAAATGGAATGACCACATAAAATTTGTAACAAATAAATTAAGAAATTGAAAAATTGAAAAATATCTTAGAATTAAGAAATTAGAGTAGTGTATCAAGCACTTATAGAATCAATAATTATGGTATTTCTATATGGGGAAGTACAGGTACATATGAAACAACTATTGATCCATTAAAAAAAAAATACAAAATAAAATATTAAAAATTATTTTAAAAAAAGACTTAAGATACCACACAAAATGCTTATACAATGATATGAATGTACTACCAGTAAAAAACTATTTTATAAAGCTTCTGTAATTTATATAATTAAAATAACCTAACTTTTAAAACTGAACATGAACATAATACTCAACAAATATCTAATATCAAAGTACCAACTATGCACAAAAAATTAATACAATCCGCATAGTTATTCATATATCGGTTCATCTATTAAATATAATAATATTAATATAATAATCAATTTACAATATATTACCGTTAGAAATTAAACAAAGCAACTCTTTCAAGATTCTTAAAAAAAAAATTACACTTGGTTACTACAAGAACAAATAAAGACGACAGGCTCGCAATAAATAAATAGGATATTGTATTATTTACTTATATTAGTTAATTTATTTAGTAATTATTGATAACTGTCATTATGAAAATGAAATGAAAAATGTCAAATGTCTAATATTTAATATTGGTTGTTCATTTGTTTAATTTTTTATAATATGGTTAATGCCGTTTTATTCGAAATTTATATTTTATTGATACAATAAAAAGTAGACGATCTAGGTGGATATCTATATCTACCTTGTAGACAGTTTACAATATTAACTTTTATCAATGTTTAACAATCGTATACATTTAATTATACAAACATCTCTGTGTCTCACGCATATAAGTAGTAAATATATATAAGACATAAGTATATAACTATTAATTTAACTTGACAATAAAATCTACAAAATGATTAACTATAAAAATTATAATGCAGTAGACATATGTTTATAAATATAATGGATTCAGAGAAACAATATTTAATGTTTCGATTCCGGTTGAAATAATTTGAACAATAGTTTGTATTTTGAAACTAATGTTGAATAAAAATAATATTTTAATCTTTATAAGAATGATTTTTTTCAATCCGACCATAGTTTGTTCAAGGTTAAAGGTAAATTAACTAATCATGTCTCAACAAATAATACCTACATCGTTAAAACTGTAATAGGAAAATAATTGGTTTATTCGTGTGGCGCGGTTCTTCATAATTATACGAACATTATCGTACATTGGACAATTGTATTTTATTTGATACAAAGATTAGTAGACAATATTAGCATTAAATAGCATTTAAATATTTAATATTATTTATCAGTTATTTTAATTTCTATTTATGAACTATTATTGGTAATAAATTATACGAGTATTTCAAATTAAAAATGTATATAATTTTGCATAAAAATATCAAAAGTATAGGAATATATTTATTATTTAAAAAATAATTTTTAAAATGTTTTCGATTTTTAATATATTCTTAAAATGTAATTACTTTAGTAATTACCGATTAAAGTTTGGTAAAAATGTAGAATATAAACTATTGATTTTTATAATTGAAAATAAATATATTTTTAAATATACCTTAATAATTCAAAACTCATTACTAAGCAGAGTTATTAATTTACAGTTTGTAGAGCTAAACATTTTTGGATTCAAGCAAATAATGCAATCAAGCAGTAATTTTGAATTACTTATAAATTGATTATCTAAGCATTGTAAGCCATTTGCATGAAAACCGTGTTGTAATTATACAATTAAAAGTTTCTGTTTAAAATCTATCATTTTATGAAGCACATAAATGGCCGTTCGCAGTGAACCAACTGCATGATGTCTCCCTCTCTCCTAGCGTTACAATATCTCAACTGTAGATGTATCGTATTTTTAAAATATAGGTAATAATACTCTTGCCTGTTACGTGGTGTAAGTGGGTGCCCGGATGGTCAAACACTCAGTAGGAATAAATCGAAATCTCAACTTTAAAATATACTAGGTGACACGGCTACGGCGGTAGGTGCTCGGTGAGTCCGCGGTGAGCCGGCCAGTATAAAAGAACAACACGAATTTCACTATTTGTACGCTGTATTTTTTATTGACGATAAACAACGGTACACAACAGCATTGCTAGTTGTTAAATGTCACTAATGTCAGGTGTCGGCGACATACAGAGAACACACAATAATGCTTTACGCGGTCTTGCGACTAAGCGACGTTGTCGCCGTTGTCGGTAAGACGGTTCACGCAAGAGAGCGAGACGGCTCGAGTCCGGACGAGCATCGGCTGCCGGACCGGCTTGTCTTCGCGTCCACACTGTACTTTTGCAGCGCGAGGGGAGAGTCGACGGTGTCGTGTCGTCCGGTAATATTGTACCGGCGACCGTTGCGTGCCATAGATAGTCCAAACGATTTTTTTTTTTTTTAAGTATAATATATTAATATAAATAACGTTAATATCCATAGCAATTAATTTAGTAATCATTTAAATTATTTATCAGTCTAAAATGTCAACGGATAACATAATGGTTCTATATTGATGATTCATTGTTTACACACACAACTTTTGTTAGAATTAGTCATAAAATATATAGTTAAAAAAAAGGACCTTGATCTTTAATCGGCTGTGTTTTCTTAGTATATCTTGTCATTGAATAGGTCACGATAATGATTGTTGACTAATAGCTGATATTGTGTTAAATTTCAATTAAACGTTAAACCGTTGTTACCATTGAATAAAAAATAATAATTCTGAGTGGAAATGTACTTTTAATCTATATTATTATATAGGATATTTTATTTTATATTTATATTTATACATATTACTATTATAATAAATATTTTTAAATTAGTGTAAACTGTCAAGTAAATAATAATATACTTAGTGACAAGAAAAGTCTCTGTAAGAACAATTTTTTTAGAATTACAATAAAATTACGTTTAAATAATTTATTATAAATATTTAAAATTGAAATGAGATTTCTAGGTTTCCGTTAAAACAGCTCATGAGAAAACTTGTATTACCTAATCTTTTTTTTTACACAACAACTTAAATGTTTTATTATACGTGTATAAATCGAAAATAATTTTAAAAATCGGACATTTTAAGTACAATAAAAATGTATAAAATATTTTGAAAATTTTATCGTATCTATACTAATTGTTTCAAATATTTAAGTTAGACGAAAACAGAAAATCACGGTATCGAATCCCCTTAAGCCTTAATATTAGAGTGAATACTGAATTGACCTATTATCAAACTTTTAGGCAAGAACATTATCTATGTGTTCTCTCGTTGGTTTTTTACGATATTTTGACTTTTAAGTGAATTATGAGCTTTTTAAATTATTTAATATTTTTCATACTCATAACTCATCTAAAAATTGAAATACCGTAAAAAGCCAACGAGACGATGCAAATAATGTTCTTACCCAATAGTTTGATAATAAGTCAATTCACTCTAATATCAAAACATAAAGCACGCTATTAAAAGTAGTGAGTGAAAATTTACTTTATCGTAAATGTGTAAGACGGAGACATTGGCCGGCGGAAGGGGGTGCGCAACCTGTGCACCCGCCCGGGGCCTCGCGCTTTATGGGCCCCCGCGATTTATGGGGCTTTGCGTTTTTATATGAGTTTTACTATGAATAATGATAAGTGAGGTTTTTTTTTGTATCTGAATTACTTATCCAACAGAGTCATTAAATTTGTACAAGTATAATAATAGTATAGTCCAGGAATAATTACAAATAGTTTGATATTCATGGGTTTTGCCCAATATTTGCCTCTATCGATAAACACATGAATGAATAAAAATACACGATTTCATTTTCTTATAGATTGCTTGTCAAAATTACATAAGTAACGGTCATTACCTACTATAATGAATTATTATATATTACATTATAAATTATAATAGATATAGATATTTAATATTATTATAGTTATTATACATCTGTAAATATTTATTTGAACGTTTTTTTACCGTTCTTACATGTTCATCTTCATTTAACATGTTTTTACGGTCAATTTTGTCCTATTGTTGGCCTCTTAAGAGGATGCCAGCGCACTGTTTGTTTTCTCTCTCTAGCCCACGTGCAACATGGACAAAACGCATTTACGCAGTCTGAGAAGAACTCGCTCAATTTTGGTTCTAGAGTAAATATACCTATTATAAAATTAAATTTTGATAATATTTCTGAGTACAAGACAATAAGTTTTTTCCATTACTCCCAATACAACGTTAATTATATCGTTTAGAAATAGTTATAAATTACAACATTTTTAAATAACCTTTAACTTTTAAAATTTTAATTTTTTTTAAAAAAACTCATCGTCTAGTACTCAGAAATATTGTCAAAATTTAATTTTATAATAGGTATATTTACTCTAAAACCAAAATTGAGCGAGTTCTACTCAGACTGCGTAAATGCGTTTTGTCTATGTTGCGCGTGGGCTAGAGAGAGAAAACAAATAGTGCGCTGACATCCTCTTAACAAAATAATTTTTACTAGTTTATTTAGTATAATTAAATTAATTTTCATTAATCTTACTATTAAGCAATATAGCTTTATAAATTATTAAGAAAAATATTACAGCTTGATTATTATAAAGACATAGGTGCACATTTTTATTTTCCGTAGTACACATTTGTGATCTCGTAGTGCACAAAATTGTGTAGTGTACCTACTTCATAAATAGCCACTGTTTATTCCAATAACTAAACTTTCAGTGTAGAAAATTATTTTTATTTATTTATGTACCTTCTTATAAATAATTATAATTATTATAAATTATATTACATTAAAAAACAAAATTTGTATATTAGTTACATGGTTATAATAACATTACAATGTACCTAGGTATAAGCTAGGTGATGAGCAAATAAAAAAAAAAATGTTCAACATCAACAACAAAGATCATTTTATGAATTTATAGTAAAATAGTAGAATACTAAAATATATATTTTTGTTTTTTTGGTTGATTTGTAAAGCTTTTTTGAGGCACTCGGGAATATTTTGCCTAGGGCTTCGCAAAACCTAACGCCGGCCCTGATGAAATAACACATGCGGGGGCGATGTCCTCTTAATTAAAATTTAAGCACTTACAAAAATGAGAACGGTATTTTGGCCAAATTATAAATATCCGTAATAAAGTATAATACATTTGCTTTCTAATTTATGGTAAAAAATTTAATATTTTTTTCCCAAGTATCATAAAGTATGTACATTTTCCCACTTGTGTCATCCCTACTTGTATCCGCGCCGCCGTCCCGAATGATGCCGCTTCGTAGTAACAAAAATCGCCACACGGCAGAGCTACAGGTAAACACGAAGGCAACGGCTGATCCATCACACGCCCGCCATACGAAAACACTCTTTTCTGGAAATTTCAAGCATCCAGACGTCTCAAGAATTTTACACAAACCTGTTCACTTCTCGTCTATTATATATACTATATTGCCTAGTCTGCCGTCTGCTACTGGTTTTTGTAAGTATCATGTCTTTATTGTTTATCTGTTTATTAATATTATTTATCTTTATTATAATAATTATTGTATTGTTTACCTTTTTATCCGAAAATCGGCTTATATAATGTATAGCTTTTGTAATTGCATTATTTGTCGTTGGACATAGTTCCGTAAAACATTTTACATAAAATATAACACAAATAATGAAAATTATTGTATTATATAATAATATTTTAAATTTTATTTATTTATTTTACAAAATCATCACAACTTTTTTTATTTCAATTATATAATCATTATACTTTTTAGTTGTTTTTAATCAACTGCTTATTATTTTATTTTGAAGCCGTTTAAAAGTGGTAGGTACATCGTATTCGACATCACATTTGCAGCATTCGTTTTACTATCGTATAGCGTACACATTTTACGTTAAAAAAAACTGCTTTAATCTGTTATTTTTTTAACAGTAGGTATTAATATATAATATAATATTAACTGTGAACGATTTTAAAAATAATTGCTCATAAGTCATATTTTTAGTAGCTATAATTGATATTAGTATATTTGTACATATTTATGTATAAATGTTTTGTGATAGAATATATATTTAAGAAGGTTGTTTTTGTCTGAATATTGTAAGGACGTGATGGTACATAATACATTACGAGTATATTATTTTTTGTAGGTATTTTATTGTTATATGGGTACACAGTAGAAATATCTTAACGCTTGTAAGAGGGACCACGTAGTGGGATTATCTTGTCACATTGACCGATACAATATACGACCAAAACCATTGTTATTCGGTTCCTGTCGATAATTCGATCGGTGTAACTGTACAAATATGTATTGTCTCGATAACACGATTTATTCAGCTAATTATTTACAATAAAACGTTGGCAATTAAGAGTTTACCTTAAAAATATTGAAACCACTCGAAATGGTCAAGCGATTTTATAAAACGACTTGTTTTATAAAAGTGACTATGGGGTTTATTATACGTAGATGTAAAAATATTTAGACTTCACATACTAAGCCAACGACCCTGAACGTAATATTCATTCTACAAATGCTATGTATTAGAAGTTTTACTATGTAACATTTATGTTGTATTAAATAATGTTTGTTAAGAAAAATCGGATATAGGTCCTTAACAGTAACATAAAATGATATTTCTGTTACATCTTACATATATGTTATTTTGTGTACTGTTACGGAAACCATATCTTTACTCTGTACATAGTACAGACTATGGATAGTGCAAAAAATGTTAGGTGGTAATGTAATATATATTAATACTATAAATTATTTAACAAAAAATAGGTTCTATCTAATATTGTAGAATAATATGTTAATTATTTTTAAATTAATTAGAAAGCCACTATTTGGTATTAAATACGTAGATGAATTTGAAGAATACATATTTTTTTGCATGCTTTATTATTTTCTAGGTCGGACTCACTTATCTCTTCATAATTGTTTACTATATTAAAAAAAATTAAATTGATTTTTACATTTATACATCATTATTTGTAAACATTAGTATAATAGAAAAAATGGAAATCTTTGTAAATTGTAAAAAATAGTTACATATTGGACTAAAAAAAAGTTCATCAAATTATTAATGATTTGTCATCAAAATGTCTCTGGAAAAGATATTTATTAATTTAATGAATGAGTAAACGACGTTTACATATTTAATGTACACTAAGCGAATAAATTGCATTTTATTATATCAGAACGTTATTTTGTAAATCCCATACCTTAAACTTTGATAATAGGTCATTTTACTCCAATACCTACTTAACCTAAATACACAAAATTGGAAATGTTGAACGTATATTTTGATATGATGTGCATTAGTAAGATGGAGACAACACATGCATTTTAATATAAGAATGTGTAATTTTTTTATATATACCTAGGTATCTTTTATTACTACTTATTGGAAATCACGAAATATATTACCTATTGAGTTTTTCTATGAAATATTTTATAAATATTTAGCTCTTCATGTTAAACCATAAGATGTAGCTGTTTTAAACATCAGATGCTTTGTGAAATTCTTATTTAGACATTTTTTTATTCATTGTGAAATTTAGAAGATAGGTATATTATATCGACTGTTTTAAGGACGATAATAAATTTATGAATACTTATAATTAGTATATATTTAACTAATTTAAGGAATAATTAAACATAGATAATATAAGTAAATTTTTTTTTTTTGTTTAAATTTACTAATTAAATTTTTTTGTTATATAGGAATATCAGACTAAACTTAGTGATCGACATCTCAATTATTTTCAAGACTTAAATTCCTTAAAATTTAAATGTAAGTGATTTACAAACTCATTTATAATTTATTTATGATTGAATTTCTCAAAAAAACATTAAGTAAAATTAATAACTAGTACTTTATTTTGTTTAATTTTTCCTAATTAGACTATTTCATTGTAAAAGTACATTATAAATATGAGATATTCTAAAATAGTTGTAGCCCTGATTTTTACCAGTTGAATATTTAATTATTTTTAAATTTAATCAGAATATCTTAAAAGTAGACTATTATATGCTTGTAATTAATTTTCTAGACTAAACAATTTACTTGTAAATTTATAATTTTTATTTTTCATCTTTGTAATAGTCTAACTTTTTTTCAAATTTATTAGTGTTAAGTTATTCAGGCGTACATAAAAATAAAAATGAAAACACAACAATGATTTAACTTGATAAAAAATTACAATAATAATTTCTAATTTATCCATTTTATCTTGTCTATAAACTTGCAGTCCTTGAAAAGATCAAGTCTTATCATATATTCAATTTTTATGTTTAGTGATAGCCAAGATATGGATCAACAACTTATTTTGGATGTAATTGACCTTGTCTCCGATGATGATAATGTTGTTGGAACCAGCAAACCAGCAATACCTGTAATTTATGAAAAAATGAATTTAAATAGAATAAATTACATTCAGTCGGATCGTCAAAATATTATATTTCCTGGATACAACAGAGAGGTTTTTACGGAATTAATAAATTATATTTCTAACAAGCAAAAAAATGATAAACTACAATGTCAACATTCTATTTTTTGTACAATGGGAAATTTATTAAATGTATTTAATCCACAAACATGGATGACAGATTCTTCAATGGAACATTATTTTAGTCTTCTGGCCAAAAGTTGTAAGGATCAACTAATACTAAGCTTAGCACCAGTTTTTTTCAAGGATCTACTAAAGGGTGGGTTTGACAAAGCTACCAAGTCAATGAGAGCCACAATAAAAAATGTATTTGCTTATGATAAGCTTATAACTCCCACATTTCTAGAAGGCAATCACTGGACCTTCACTGTGGTGAATATTAAGAGTCGTAGCATAACTTTATACAATAGCATAAAAACAAGTTATTATGAAGATCAAATTAATTTGTTAGTTGAATTTTTGAATGATGCATACATTAAATTGTATGGAAAGCCGGATGATGAACAACAATTAGATTGGACATTAAACTTTGGGGAATCCCCTTTGCAAAATAATACATATGATTGTGGTGTATTTACATGCACAAATGCCAGGCATGTTTTACTAGGTAAACCATTATACTACACCCAGGACGATGCACCACTCTTAAGACACAGAATCACGTATGAAATCTTACATAATGTATTGTTACCTACTCCGGATACCCCATAATTCTTTTTGAAATAATTAATAATAAATGTAATATATTGTAAAATGTATGTAAATATGTAATTTTATAATTGTTATTTAATCTTGTACTATCTATTAATTTTAATTACTTATTATATTTGTATAAGCTACCATATAAATACATAAGTTGTATTTATTATTATTATATTAAGGAAAATTAAAAATAAAAATATTGTTTAGTTTGTATGAAAAATGAAAATAATATGGTAAAGTAATTAGCTTATTTTTTTAAAAAATATTGTACCTATGTACCTATAAATATGTAACTATTTTGTAAATAGTCTCTAACTTTAAAATTTTCAACAAATTTAAAGAAGTAGGTAATCAAACTAAGTTTCTATATTAATAGAAAACAGTTTTGTCTAAGGAACATCTAATGAGGTACCCGTGTTACTAAACAGTTTATATTAATCAAAACAGTAAATAGAGCTACAAAAATGTAAGCAAATAAAAAATGGTCTATTTAAATCATATTCAAAATGACCTGTAGTCGTTTTGGTAAAGCAGATTCTTTCACTCATTGCAAAAACTGAAAAGTATATTAAATTCTGAATGTCCTTGTTTAATTTCATCAACACTGGCTCTGATTTGTTTGATAAGACCTTGAGATTGAGTATTTGAAATCATTATCATGTATTCATATTACATACTTGATATCCTACAAGAATAATTTTAATTTTCTTGTCCATTTTTCCAGCTTTTCAACTTCTTTTGTCATATGACCTTTATTCTATGTCAGTTTTGTTTCCAGTGATTAAATTCTATCTTTTTTACTGGCTTAATAATAAATAATACATAAGATAGTACTAAACATTACAAATAATACTAGTTTTTATAAACAATATATTATTAAGTAGGTATTTAACCTACAAACATTATAAACATTATATTATTTAGGTATTTAATAATTTTAATTAATAATTCTTTTATTACAAAATACATACATTAGTTTTTATAAAACTAATAAATAATTTAATATGATATAATATAATAATTAAGTACATTCTTTTTACTTACAATATGTTATATAAAAATTATGGACAAAAAAATATACAAAGAGTTCATTGATTGATTAATTACAATTATATAATATTGAAAATTATAAAACCAGTATCTTAGAAATAATGTTTTAATCTAATACCTGTTTCCTTTGTAGGCAATTCATACAAATTAATGGGAGAACCTAAAAATTCCTTAATATTTTTTATAACATAAATTTGTGGTAAACATTGATTAACAACATAATTTCTGAAGTTTTTTTTGAATGAAACAATATTTAATGTTTCACATAGAAAAAAAAATATTATCGTTTAAACATATTAAAACATATTAACATATTCTTTTAATTTATAAGCTGACTTGGTATGATTTTGAATACAAGATGAAAAGATATGATTAGTTTTAAAAATAATATTACAATAATAAATTGAACTATAGCAGATATAATTATGGAGTGAAATCAAATCATTTGATAAAAATAAAAGTTTTATTTTAAAAAAATATTTAGAAAAATTAACTGGTGATTCAGCACTCAAAGGATACCATTTTATTGTTTTAAAATTTAAAATTAATTCAGCAAAATTAATTGATAAAGAAACTGGAATATTTACTCGTGAGATAAAATTTTTACAGTAAGATTTAATTTGTTATGTTTTGATTCAAATCGATAAGACCGCAAACATTTTAATGGGCCAGATTTTCTAATAATATTACATTAATGGGTTAATAAATGGCTTTAATGTATCATTAAAATTTTTATAAATTTTTTTACTTATACTTAACTCTAGAAATTTTTAGTTTATTTTTTTTGCTTTTGTTCTGTCAATTTATATTTTAAATTTCATATGTAACAAATATATTTGTGATTAAACAGTTCTACATATTTATAATTATTATCTGCAATACATTCATTTAACTTTGAAAGATCTGAATCATTAAACTTAGATTTATTTATTTATTTCGTATGGCTGGTATACAAATCATCACAATTAAGGCCACAATATAAATCGAATATAAATCATAACATCAGTATATAATAAAATAAAATAACTACAAAAAAATATAAAAATGTAAATAATTAAATAGATAATCAAAGTAAGAGTACTTATATTTTTCTGCCTGTAGTTATTCTTATTTCACATTTAAAATTTTTACAATACTTTATGTTTATTATTTATTTGTATTTAATATTAATGAACTTATTTAAGACGCTACGTCATGATTCAATTCAAGTTCCGTCAATGCTTTAGATGAAAATATAGACGATATAGACCCACTTGACTTTTTGTCAACGGATATATCTGAAGAAGACAATACATATAATGTAGAAAAAAAATGAAGAAAATGAAAAATGTGAAGAGTATTATATATTATTGTAATTTTGTGTGGTAAACGTTAAAATTCGTATAATGCAAGTGTGATTTGATATATATATAACCATTTTGTAGATAATTTTAACCACTACAATTTTTTTGTGAACTTATTCTTGTACAACCAGTATAAAGTGAGATATTAACGCAAAAACTATTACTTTTACGTAAAAATGCAATAAGAACTTTTTTGTAGATAAATTCTTCCTCAACAATTTATATCTAAAAATTTTTAACGTTTGAGTTCGTCTTTTTACACGTTGTTTACAACGATGTCATGAAGGTGTGTAAAAAAATAGTAAAACATGTATGTATATTTTTATAAAAATATTAAAAATAATAAATAAATAATTTAAATTATAGGTACCTAAATTATTTTGGTACAGTTATTTCTTATACTAAACAGATAATAAAATTAATAATTATTGTCTTTGTTATAAAAAAATTGTAAAATTCGTTTACTTATATTAGAGACTTTGAGGAGCTCAAATTGGTATACCGGTATTACTGCTCGTAGTTTAGGAATTTACCTGTCTGTAAAACCTTTTTCGACGCAAACCGTTTTGGAATAAACAAACAATGGACGGGAGTTGTTTGGGATGCAACATTTTTGGTACCACCATGAAAACGTGCTTAATGAACAAATAAATAATAGCAACTACAATATTATTTTTATGGTCCTTCTTATTATTTAAAGAAAGTATTCATAAATATTCTTTAGATGAAGAATAAAAATACAGTTTCTATACGTGATACAAGCCATGTTCATTGTTATGTTTAAATATAATTATTTTATGATACTTATTATTTAAAATTAATTTTTAAACGAAGACACCAAATAAATTTCTATAAAAAAACGAGGTTTTTCTATATGAATATTGGAGAACCAGCAATACTCGTATATGTTAATATTTATTATATAATAAAACTTTAGTAAAACGGAAACCCCGGTATTACGGATAATTTCTTTAGTCCTTTTTTAAAATACACATATAAATCTATCCTGTCAAGACGGAAACCTTGCCAATCCGGAAACGGACACGTTTCTGTATTAAAATTTGACAAAAACACTCGCCGAGAGTTAATATTGAATAAATTATCATTATTATATAACAATATCTGAATCACTCAGCTTCGCCCGTGTGCGGTTTTTGTTTTATCAAATTAAATTCTTAAATGAACATACATTGTTGTGATTTAATGAAAAAATAAATAATTTTATTTAGTTCTATAGACATAATACACATATTATTATATTGTTGATAAGGTCAGATTACAGGTAGCTAAAAACTCTCGGGCCGCCGTGCTGTACAGTATTTTACGTTATCGGTCCACTGCTAATGCTATTAATTTAGATATAGAAATTATTCGTAAAAAATTTTTACTCACAGCCTTAGAACGCATAGATGGAGCCGCAGCGTATTGTATTCATACAAAAAAATGTTGCCGGTATTAGCGACGAGTCTCCGAAATAGGCGTTTGATATGCGCATGTGCAATACAACTTCTTGCATATTTATCCACCAAATCTGTGGATAATTATGCGAAGAGTTGCACAACGCATGCGCATATCGAGGTACGCATGCGCGTATAGAACACCTAATTCAGAGACTTGTCGCTAATATATGTAGTATATGATTTAAGCTAACAGCTGATATATAAGCAATAGTCATGTTTGTATATCTATCATAGTACTGCAATACAACAACACTATGATAAGACTTCGCGTCTCGCATTTGTTAGTCATGAAATTTAATTTTCTAAGTAGAATAATACTATACTCGAAAATTTCGAACATTATTAAACATTAATCGTCATTACTCTTCCTTTGTCAGTTCGTCTGTCGAAGTGTCGAATGATTTCAGAATCCAACAGTCATCTGCAGACTGGAGTGTCTATTGGTGTTTTATCGTTACTATGCTTGTCGTAATCACCTAATGGTTAGTACCTACTTAATAAAATAAATTCAGAGCTAGGATTTGTACAAAACTGAACGGTACTTGTTTAATATATATTTTTTTAAATTATATAATTGTTTATGCTCTTTGCAGGTTAATATCAACGTAAATTTATTGTGAACATATTGCATCGACATACCTAGATAATCAAATTAATTATCTTCTGTACTCATCAACATTCACAATCGACTGTATACAGTGTACGTATGCTTTACAAATATGATTCTATGTAGCTAACTAATATATACATACCTACTTATTTTGTTCATTGTTTCGTTTTGTAAATTTTTTTTTTAAATAATCTATCTACATTTTTCTTAATTTGCTATATTATGTTATATCTATTAATTACTTAGGTCCTAGATTACATCTTATACTAAATTATAATAAAATTAACTGACCTATAAACCATTTTTAAAAAAGATTTTTTAGTTATTATTGAACACATTAATGAATCATGTCTTGCTAAATTTACAATAGTTTGACTACTAACACTATAGATTTTTAGAAGAAATTGAGGTAATTGGTGTTTATAGAATTTGTCTGCACCCAAATTTATTTAGAAATTTAACAACAAATCAACACATAATTGTTAACGATAATGTTGTTGTTGCCAATGAAATTCATATTAAATTTCAGATAATATTAATTTTTCTTCATTCACACGCCGTATTGAAGATAATAATATATCTTATACTATTCCTGATATTGATAATACTGATGAGGAGTTGAATCATTTTACTTATTTCAACGACCATGAAGTTTAAATTATTCAATTAATTAATTAGTCACATATAGTATTTTTAACAGTGCTTTATTTGCTTTGTTTATGTCTTTAAAATCGTATAGATGTTTTAGTAATATTTTAAAAGATGCTAGAACTATATTAAAGATTAATTTTAATCATTTAATGGAAATGCATTCTGTACCCCTTGAGTGTTCTCATTATTTTTGTACACAACCATTCTTTGTTAAACCAATTAATAGCTTAACATTAGGTATAGCTGTAGTTGAAAATATATCTAGTGTTTATATAACAATTAATAAAACTAAATAAATATGTGATTTTAAATGAATCTGATAATATAAAACAAAACTTGATGTTTTTATTTAGGGTAGAAATTGTCAAATACAATTACTTATTATTAAGTGTATGGTTTAAATGTATACAAACAACATAAACAGCACACATTATTTTTACACGATCGCTACCATTAAAATATAATATTCATTCTATTACTGATTAAAAATATTATAAACAAACATGAACCAAAATTCACATTAATACAATGTTAGTTTACAATATGACAAAGTTTGGTTGAGTTTATATATATTTACTTTTTTGACAATTCTCTACGTATAGCTTATACGTAATACGAAATCAATGTTTTGTTGCCTATTGGCTAGAAAGTGAAAACAAAATGTAAGGTTCTTAAGAGTTAGGTACCTACATGCTCTTGAGTCAAGTGTACCTCCTGTACAATTATTACACTTCTAAGAGACAAAGACATGGAGGGGACGGGTTTCAGTCTATATTTTAGATATTATATATTAAGATATATGACTATGACGCCACGCGCAATATTAAAAATCACCGTAACTAGCGAACGGATTATCACGACCGAACTTTAGTGGTATCATTTTTTTCGTCATACATTATAGTATGTACTATAATTTAGACCAAAGAAGAGAAGATCTCGATACATCTCGTTCTATTCAAAATACCTATAAAATTATTTGTCACGAAATTTAGTTAGTTAACAGTCATCAAATCTTTATTGCGTATATTAGTAATCTAAAATGTAAATAATGAAATTATTGTGTTATTGTGTTTGATTTAATTACTTTTTTTTTCATTTTATGGTTAACTTATAATATTAATTCTTTTTTTACATTATTAAAACCTCCTTAGGTGATATACTGGTACCCATAGGGATTCTTCGAAGAAGAAAAAATGGATCTTGTACATTTTAAAACACTAATACCTCAATCTTCATTAGGAAATACTGGAGAACAGGGTAAGATATAATTTAAATACAATTTCTTTTTAAATTGATGTACTTACATGTCTTTAATAATTTATGAAAACAGTAATTTTAAATACTAGTGGCGGATTGCATGTATGAACAACAAAACAATAATCATTTTCATGTAATCCGGCTTTAGTTTGTATAAGGACTATTATACTTATAAGTTATAATAAACTACCATCAACTATTTTCCTATAAAAACACTGAGAAATTGTATTGATTTTAAATCAAATGTGATGTACTTAAGAACAATATTACTGGTATTTATTTGAGAATTAGATTTTATGGAATAATTTACTAAATTTACTAGCAGTGTTACATAAAATATTATAATATTAGTAAAATTGATTGTGCATAATTTAAAACGATATACTGTTGAAACTAAATGAATAGGCAAAATTTAAATATTTTATTATTAGTTATAATTAATGTTTGATTCTATGCCCCAACTATTTGTGTATAGCAGTGCTTCCTGTTCAAGTATAAACACTTTATTATGAAACCAATCCATAAAATTAGTTTAGACTATATAAGTACTTTTATGTGCATAGTATAATAATGGAATGTATTTAAATTTAATTTTGTGATTGACCGTCATTTCCAATCATCAATAAAGAAAGTAAATTCAGATTTATGAAGACGACAGGGAATGTGGTTAATTAAGTTTCTACTATATTATGATATATCTGTATATTAAATTTTTTTATATTATAACTA
Source organism: Rhopalosiphum maidis (assembly GCF_003676215.2). Classification (NCBI taxonomy): domain Eukaryota; kingdom Metazoa; phylum Arthropoda; class Insecta; order Hemiptera; family Aphididae; genus Rhopalosiphum; species Rhopalosiphum maidis. The sequence goes on from NC_040879.1 coordinate 58,262,071, forward strand.
TGTGTTTTATTCTTTCAATTTTCCCTCAGGAACTACTGGGGGGCAGTCGGTCAAATTGTTGGCAAATTATTTTCCAATCACTTCAAACACAAATTGGTGTTTGTATCAATATAGAGTTGACTTCAGTCCTGAACAAGATAGAAGTAGAACTAAAAGAGGGCTATTATGTCAGCATCGAGAACATTTAGGAGGATATTTATTTGACGGAACAATGTTGTTTTCTGAAAACCGATTTGATCCACCCGTAAGTAATTGTTGTTAAAAGTCAAATAAAAAATCGATTAATTTATTGGTAGCCACTAAATTAAGTTTATGGATATTTGTTAGTTAATGTTTAATAATTGTTTAAGGTACCCAATATAAGAATGTTAATTTTAATATTTTTGCTTAGACTTTTGAACTTACATCTAAGCGTCTCCAAGATGATCAAATGGTTGTCATTACAGTGAAATTCACAAATATAATAAAGACAAATAGTTATGCCAACATTCGAGTGTTCAACTTACTGTTGCGTAATTGTCTCCCACATCTAAAACTAACGTTGACTGGAAGAAACTTTTATGATCCAGCTGCCAAAGTAAATTTTTATTCTAAAAGTATTTAATTCATTATTTTTCTGACTTCTTATAATTGTTTTAGGTGGCTCAATGTAAGCTTCAAATTTTTCCGGGTTATGAAGATAGCATTTTTCCCACGAATGACAGCAGAGCCAATACATTTTTAATGTTTCTTGAACAAATAATCAATGAATCAAATAGGTATAGTGGTGCTGGTTTGTCAAAGCATTTACGTGCTTTACCAATGGTCACCTCTGAAATTTCGAAGTATTTGGTTATTTTAGCTGCAAAAGACTGTTGTCAAGAAGTCGATGTATTTGCTCAATCACTGGCAAGGGCTGCACAAGGAATTAAATTTTTATTACCAAAGCCTGTCATGTAAATATTTATTAATGTATTTTTTTTTTAAAAAACTCACAAGTATAATTTTTAGAGTTCCCATGAATGACAGCAGAGCCAAAACATTTTTAACGCATATTGAACAAGTAATCAAAGAATCGAATCCATCATTGATTTTATGTATCATTCCATCAATATATGGTGATGTCTATGGATTGATCAAAAGAAAACTATGCACTGTATCAGGTATATTTTTGGTGTATGTATAAAATATTGTTGCATGTGTATTTATTATAAACATTTGTTTTTAGTACCATCCCAAATAGTGCTGTTGAGAAATGTGAAAAAGAACAATATTTCAGTTTGCAAAAATATCGCTTTACAAATAAAGTACAAACTGGGTAGTGCTCCTTGGCAAGTTTCTACACCAAAAAAAGTTGAACTTTTTTCGTTAGTGTCCGATATTAGAAAAGGTTTAGAAGTAAGCCAGAAATCGTTAAAAAGAAAAATATCTAATTTGATTCAAAATAACACTAATATTGAGATAATTAAACCTAAATTTGTAAAATATAGTGAATCTTCTCCTATACCAATTATTGATTTAACTATAGACAGTCCACCAGATGTGATGGTTTCAAGATCATTAAATAGTGAAATTACAGGTTTTACTCATCACAACACTGCTATTGAGATGACTGAGTCCAATATAACTGAGTATCATGAACCTTCTACTTCAGCATTAAAATCATCTATAAATGAAATAACTCTGTTGGACAATAATTTATTATTGCAAAAAGCAGTTACTATTCCTTTGTGCAAGGATGCTTCATCAAATTCAATGCTACTTATGTATAAAGTAACTGGAAGCGACGAGTGGACGAACTCTGGCAAAGTAACGGTTTTCGATGAAACAGGTTCAAGCAGATCTTATTTTTTACCCGTTGCCGTAAAACGAATGTCAATATCAAATAACCATTCACCGTGACAATATCCAATGTTAAATAAGCTGCTTACAAATTCTAATACAATTGGTTAAAAGAAATGTATTAAATACAACCTTCATTCCTGTAAGTCATTTATATATTAATACTAAATACATATTAATTTTGATATTTATAATTAATAAATGTAATGTACAAATTGTCCTAATGGTTTAGTCATCCTATTTTAGGGATAGCTAATTTTTTTAATGTTTTGTACAAAAAATTACCCTAGTTTTTATTTTGTTCCTTAATGTTATTTAACTATAAAAAATATTATAAGAAAAATAAAAAAAATGTATAACTTTAAATTTATTTATTGTATTTATTTAGTAAATAAATAAGAAATTTAATTTTTAAAGAAATAACAATACTTAATTCTTTATTAATTGACTTGATAAAGTAGTAAGTAAAATAAAAAGTATAAGGTATTAAATATTTTAATGTTTTGCCTCAATTTTTTTCATGGACATTTTGGGACACTTGCAAAAGATATGCCGAATCTATATTACATTTTTTACTTTAATTGATACTAAAGTATACACTGTTCATATTATTTTCATCATATTTTTACATAATATAGTATATTAATAAGTTAGTAGTTATTACCTATCAATACTATTTGTTAAGCATTAAAAAATGTAGGTAATTACCTATAATTTAAATAATATGTATACAAAAGACAATATCGAAGTTCATCAAAGTAGGTATGGGTCAATATACAGTGGATTCTGGATAACCTGAACCTCTATAAGTGGAATTTTCGATAACTCGAAGGAATGCACTTGAATTTTATTTTCGCTCCCAATCGATTCGAGTTATTGTAGTAGTTTGAATTTTATTTTTATTTGCTACTGGCTAGTGTTTAGGTATATAAACACTACAATCATTTTATGGTATTGTATCGTTTTATTTTTTATATTTTATTAAAATGATAAATACTTTATGATATGACTTTGAAGTGTAGTAATACGAATACGTTGCTAAGGCATAAAGAAAAATAAGAAAAATTCGTTTACTGTAAATTGTTGCATGTAGTATTGCAAAATACGCTACAATGCTACCTCTACCGCAGTAAAGTATGGTCCCGATTTCAATAAATAAATTATTTAATCATTTGTTAATATCTCACTAAATTAAAAAATATTTTCAATTTTATTGTGCAACATTTTTATTTAATTTCTAAAATTCTTATCACGCTATTTCTTTTTATACTTTTTTGAAGTTTTTTCGTTTTCTTTGTTAGGCAGATAATACATTTCAATAATTTAGTACAAAGAAATTTGCCCTTTCATAACCACTAAGAACCAGGGAACTTATTAATTTACAACCAACCTATGGCTAGTCATGATTAATATACAGTACCGTTAAAATGCTAATCCTATTTGTGTTATATTACGTGATTCATATGTTCGTATTATATTTTATTAAGTTTTTATTTTCATTGTACACATACCTACCACCAACGTCGATCTATTGATTTTTATTCTTTACAATTATTACGTCTCCGGCTATTAACTAACATTTTAGCCGGGACGACTAAATACCTGAACTGTGGTGTCGCGCGATGTTTCCTATTTAATATAAATAATATGAAAGTACACAACAAGAATAAGTGCAATGCACAATAAGATATAATAATAATAATTAATTCAATATAAATTATATGGTCACCCAGACATGGTGTATAAAATATCAACCGTGTAGTCAGCTACGGTTTTTGAGGTCAACGACCTAGCGACGGCGGCGAATGCGAAACGGCTAATAATTATAAATATATGAATTCACACTTCGCGTATCAGCCGTTCGGCAACGCTTAAGCGGGTGGCGAACGTTTTTGCGTACATCACGGGCGTAATATGACCAGATATAATTAACAAATTACTAGCACCTTCGTTACGATGTTTGACTTCGGAGCTGCTGACCGCGACGACACGTGATTATATAAAAAAAAAAATGTGCTCACGGGCGTAATCGCAATAGGTATAGTACACTATTATTCGCGAGTACGTATAGGCGGACGACCACTTGAGTCTGATCGGAAATGCCGACCGCGAAAACACGTTGCAATAGCGCGACTAATTGCATTTGTGGCGGAAATACGAAAACTGTGACCGGAATGAGTCCGGTCAACCCGGGTGACGAAAAAGGACAGCCGACGGACTCCCACGACGACATCGACGATCGCGGACCTCATTAACACTGGGCTATGGTGGGGGGGACGTAAAAGCTCACCGAGATTGTATGTTCCGCGCGTACGAGAGCCGATCACCACTGGCGGAAATTAAAATCAGGTGACAATTCCGAACAACAATCCTTAATGCATGGGCGTCACACTCGCGTGTGTACAAGTTGGTAGGTAACACAGGAAATTTACGATCAGCAGTTCACATTTCCTATTATTTTGTTAAAATAATAAGAATGATTCGACCTATTATAAAAATTTATGGTAAGAACATAATCTGTAATTGTGTATTGGATTTTAACGATTAGGTATTCAGTTTTTAAGTAAGTTATGTGGGTTTTTAATTTACGCTATATTATGTACGCATAACTTGCTAAAAGTTTAAGCTATCGTAAAAAACTAACATACAAACACAGATGATGATTTACAATCAAGTTTCAAAATAGGTAGATCACTTTAATTTTTAAACTGGTGGAGCTAAACCTGATCTGTTGAGCGTAAGTTCGCTACGTTGCGCACTTGTAAGACGGCGATAACACATGCGGGTGTTGTGTGTCCTCTTAAATCGCAAATTTCGGTATCATGCTATTATGTCAACCATTGTGTCGTCTGTAATTTACAATGACTTAAAACGCAAGGTTCGATTTAAATTGGATATTTAAATGTGATATTTTTACTTTTTACGCGCCTACCATAATATATCGTTTTTGAACAGAAGTGATCAGCCTGTCAGAATAGGCTACAGTTACAGATATACCTATATAAGTGCTGTTATTTGAGAACATGACTTAAATTTTAATATTTTTATATAATGAATCATCAATATAGAACCATCATATGCTATAATATAATATTATATATTTAATATTTATATCATAAAAAATTAATGGGCGCCTAGTAGTGCATAATCTATTCGCGGGTCGCAACACGTTACATAATAATAAACTTTACTAACAATTTTATCTGTATTAGTATGTAATTTAATTGTGTTATGGTTAATCGGAAAATATTCGGATTCTATAAATGTGATATATGTGCTTTGCGATTCTTTATCAATTAATTCAATATTTCCGCTAATTGGCAACCTCGAAAGTAAATCCTATGTACAATTATCATTCCCCTTAATATACTCAAGTTTGTACTGAAATCCCGCTAAGAAAACTGCTCATCTCTGAAATCTTGCTGATGCCATAGTTCGTATATTTTTATTTTCGCCTAAAATCCCAATAAGTGGTTTATGATCAGTTCTAATAGTAAATCGTTAGTTCTGTAAATATTGAAATAATTTTCTAACTGACCAATAAATTGCTAAAGCAGCTTTATCGGTGACAGAATAATTTTTTTTCCGCTGGTACGAATGTTCTAGAAATAAAACTAATTGGTCGCTCACTACCATCTGGCATTTTATGTGATAAACAACCCGCGATGCCGTCGTTAGACGTATTCGCCGATAAAATAATTGGATAATTTGGGTTATAATGCACTAAAACTTTATCTGAAATAACCAATTCTTTTACCGGATCGAATGCTAATTGACAGTCTTGAGTCCAACAAAAACGTTTATTCTTCGTTAATAAATTGTAGATAGGCTTCATAATTATCGAAACGTTCGGTAAGAATCTAGAATAATAATTTACCATACCTGTAAATGATTTAACCTGTGTTATATTACGAGGCGCTGGCGCGTCTACGATCGCTATAACTTTATTCTCACATTTACGTAAACTTACTGCTGAAATAATATGACCTAAATATTCAATTTAACTTTTAAAAAATTCACATTTGGATAATTTAATTTTTAAGCCTGCCTTATTTAAAATATTAAATACTTCGTCTAAATTATTCAAATGCTCTACTCTGTTTTGTCCGGTAATTATAATATCGTCCAAAAAATTTGCTACACAATCATGACATTGAAAAAGTTGTTCTATTAATTTTTGGAATATTGCGCTAGACGGTGCGACACCATACGGTAACCTATGAACCTTAAAAAATCCTTTGTGTGTGCTCCACGTTAAAATTTTCGAAGACTCCTCGTCTAGAGCTAATTGGTTGTACGCTTCACTTAGGTCAATTTTACTAAATTATTTTCCTTTGCTCATTTTTTGAAAAATTTCTTCGATTCTCGGTAACGGATATTTTACGTCCAGAACAAATTTATTTACCGTAACTTTGTAATCCGCACATAATCTAATTTTACCATCGCTCATTAAAATTAGTACTAACGCTCGACTCAACCTGGGAAATTGCACCTAATTTTTCCAATCTGCATAACTGCTGTTCCACCTGATCCTTGAATTCGAAAGGAATTTGTCTGGGCTTAAAAAATATAGGCGTAGCATTGTTCTTCAACCTAATTTTAAATTTTTCGTACACATATTTGCCTACATCATCATTAAACAATTTTGAATACTTATTTTTTGATTGTTCAAAATCAGGCTCGATATAATCCAACATATTAATATTAGTTAATTTTATGCTAAATTTTTCCATAAAATCTCTACCTAACAAATTTTGACCTCCATTCTCAACTATAAAAATTTTAAAAAGTTCGCATATTCTATCTTTGAAATCAACATCCGCTAAGAAAAAACCTAAAATGTTAATTTTTTCACCCGAATAACCACTAACATTTTTAAAAACCTTTTTTAAAATCGTATTTTTATTAAATAATTCATAGAATGTTTTTTCAGAAATTACTGTTAAACCTGAACCCGAATCTAATTGAGCCTTTAATTTAATGTTATTGATTTTTACGTTTAAAATAATAGGTTTTAAATCATTTAGAAACTAATGATTTAAAACCTATTATTGTTATAAATTAAACTCTCATGTGTACCGTCATCTACCAACTCCACATTCAAAAAATTTGTACTTTTAGATTTATTACACATCTTAGCTAAATGTCCTATTGTACCACATAAATTACAACGATAATTTTTATATTTACAATTTTAAATACCCGTATGCCGCTAACCGCAAACTTGACAAATGTTGTTCTCTGGTACCGTGTTGAATCCTTGATTCTCGCCCTTGAAATTTTTGCTGCTTCCCCTAGATTGAAAATGCCCGTGCTTCTGCACTCCGTGGTCACCAATATCGTTTGTACCTTTGTCTTCATGAACTGCGTGCCTCGAACCAGAACTTTTGTACTCCGCCGACGACGTATAGTATTTTTTACGATAATGCTACCCTTTTTTGTTTCTGATCCAATTGACTTGGTCTGCCTCGTTAAATAAATAAGTTTCTTTTGCCAGTGCAATTTCAACAATTTGGGAAAGGGTTGTTTCAACGGTTGGTTTTTCCTCACAAATTCTGTCCTTAATATTCCCCGATTTTAATCCGAAAACAAATTTATCGATTAAAATACTTTCAAGTTTATCACCAAAATTGTAATTTGTTGATAAATTTCTAAGTCTAACCGTGATATCCGCAAATGATTCACCCTCCTGTTGACTAGCCGCATAAAAATTATTTCGCTCCCGGAAAACGTTTATTTTCGGAGTAAAATGATTTTCCATCAACGTACACAATTCTTCGAAACTTTTTTCTTTTGATATCTGTGGTGTGCACAAATCCCGTAACAATTTGTACGCATCCTGACCAATACAACTAAAAAATGCAGATTTTTTTAAGTCGTTCTTAATTTTATTAACTTCCAGAAATTGCTACAACTGTTCCTGATATATTTTCCAGCTATCGACATCGACATTAAATTGTGGTAAACTGCCCAAATATGATGCCATAATTTTATCTTCGTCACCAATGTAATATTCGTATAGAATAATAAGCACTCAAACGTAATTAACATGGTCTATTTATTGAATCGTAATAAGACATGGTAGTTCGCGACACAATTTCGCAACGAACACTAACTGACAAGTAATAATAAATATAAATTCACCTGGGTCGGCGCGATACATACCACTATCGATAAGCGATAACAAAATGATACATACAATATAATATTACACAAATATCATATTCGTGTTCGCTGATCAACGGTTTTGGTTTGTATTATGAATATACTTACCTACAACCTGTGAGCTCAAATATCACTTTTTTTTTATTAATATTATTATTATTATCCTATTTATAATTTATCTGACCATCAACTTACTATCATTAGTAATATATAAATTAATTTGTTTTATTTAATCTAATTTTGAACAATTAACCGTCACTGTAAATATTATTCTATCTTCTATAATGTATAACATTATAGAATATAATAAATACAAAAATGTTTCTGGACGCAACTTAGCTTTAGCATAATTAATAAATACTACTATGTAATATAAATATATATATAAATGTAGATTTTATTACTCATCTAATATATTAAGTATAGTTATTTGTTATTTTATATTTATGCTTTGCAGTTTGCACACAGGAGGCTTCCAATACTTGGTTGGGTTAAGACAAATTGTTCACAAAACTTTATAAAAAAAAATGTAATATAGGTATATTATATGTTCTTAGTGAAAGAGGGGGCCTAGGGCCTCGCCTGTTTAAACCACCTGCTAATATGTAATTGAATTACGCCAATGCCAGGGACTCAACTTACTAGCATGATGCCAATATATCATACAATAATTATTACAGCGATATCATAATAGGCATATTACAATATAATAGTATTAGTTTATAAATAATATTAATATTTTATTCTCACATTTATGCTATTTACATAATAAAAATCTTATAAGAATGTGAACCGTCATTTACAATATAAGCTTTAAATTTAAAGTTGTATGTAAAAAGTAATTTTGTAGGGACCCGAAAATGTTTAATCAGGCACTATATATAATATGCAAAAAACATAAGATTGAGCATAATACCTGACGAGCCTGCACAGAGTATTGTACTTATAATATTATACATGTGTAGTGCACTATAATAATATCACATCAATATAACAAAATTAATAATAATAATAATTAAATCGAATATAACAATGCATTTTTGGTTGTACTTACTGGATGTTTATTGTAGATTCGTTAAATGATACAGTTCGGTTAGGTCTAGGTCTCATAAGAGGACAGCTTGCTACGATGAAGTGTCTACAACTCTACATGCAATGTACTGAGATGTGCAGTGAACTTGTAAAAATGGCTATTAAAATTATTTTTGTCACCCCACCAAATGTTTACCACATTTATATTAGTATGGTACCTGGTATTGCTTGTATATATTTTTATTGCGCAAAGCTCTATTTTGTGATAAGTATAATAAATGTATTAACACGTGTGAAAGTATTTTAAACGGTTTGGACCTACGAAACGCCCAACCGTATATTTAATACGTATGCATAAATATAATAGCCATATAGATATAGGTATAGAGTGTTTTAGAAATTGGTACGAATTTAAAATTATAATAACTGCATAAATCAATACCACGTCACCATGAGTGGACACTGGACACATGTCGGACGTTATTTTTCATACATAAATAACTCAAATTAAAATAAAATAGTTAAGATTTGTAACTTCTATAGGGTTTTTCAATCCGTCTGAAACACCTTACAAATGCGGCATGCATGTAGTATCTACATATCTGTACTTTATAAATTTATAATAGTATCCGATCCGACGTTAAAATGTTCATTTTTATTTCAATATATATTTGTTTAAAAATTTTGTGAAAAAATTAACCAAAAATACAATATTTAAAATGCAACAAAAAATAATAAATATTATACAAGTTGGAATTTATACGATATAACTATTAGCATGCAATTAACATGAGTAGGTATACTCAATTAAACCCGAAATTTACCGTCACCAAAGTGAAATAACATATATCTTTTTTCTATGTCAAAATTTACACACAAATTAGAACGTGTGTAGAGTTATGCATTTACTACGACCAATTTATTTGTTAATATAGAAATTACTTGAATACTAGCAGAATTACTGTCGCTGTATAGTGAATAAAAAAGTAGCTTAACTGCATTTATATATGTAAATTACTATAAAAAAATAATTGTAATAATAATGAATCATTAATGTTAAGCTTTTAAAAATATTATAAAATGGAAAGTAATTTGATTTGTAAAGTTTTTATAATATTTAGAGATATCGGAACACTGCAATAATTACAAAAAAACGTCAACAACAAATTAAGATTTCATTGATTTGGGTGTTAGTAGAAAACCCATCATGTTAATGACGACGAAGCAGTAAACGTAGATGGGCTTATGAGCGCGTGTGTGCAATGTGCATGCTAACGACAGGTAACCCACGTCTCTACGTAACTACATATAGGTTCTAGCGGTTCTGGGTCACTTTGTACGGTCGAGCATCGAAAGTGCGAAACGCAGACACTTTTTACGGTTGGGTAAAAAGGTACATTGCATAACGTGGACACTTTGTACTATTATATACATACTCGTATACATATATTATATACAATTTTATTAAAATTGTTACTAAGTTTAATTATTATTTGGTAAATCTAAGTATCTTATATATGCTCCGAGTTTTTGTAGAGTTTTTCGGGCAATACAATAGGACGAATTTGGCAATATGCTACATAGGAAGCAAAAATCGAGTTCTGGTGAAAATAATAGAATATTAACTTTATGTAACCAACACCAAAACAAAGAAATAATTTTGAATTTAAAAATTCCATTTATTATATAAGTCGGTTTTAACATTATTTCTCGTTTTTGACATGTATTTATGTTGTACACATTTTTAATTGAATTAAACTGATTATTTTGATTAATAGTAATATACCTTCTATATTACCTATATAACGTTTTTAATAAATTTTTTTTATACTTAATATTTTACATTATATACATATACACATAACACTTAAGTATATTACTGTATACATTAATATGTACTTTATCTATATAATAGTACAAAGTGTCCGCGTTTTGCAGTTTAAACAATGGACCGTACAAGTGACCGCTTACCAGCTACATAGCCCATCATTACGTAACACTGATAATTAAATAAAGCCAACGAGAGAACACAGATAATGTTCTTACCTAAAAGTTTAATAATAGGTCAATTTACTTTAATATTAAAACTAAAAGCATACTATTGAAACTGATGAACGAAAATTTACTATGTCGTACGTGTATAAGACGAAGACAACACATGCGGGTGAGACGTCCTCTTAAATAATAATAAAAATATAATATAAAATTATTTTTTTTATTATTGTTTATGTGTATTCAATTACATTTTTACAATATTTTATGTTTATTATTTATTTGTATTTAATATTAATGAACTTATTTAAGACGCTACGTCATGATTCAATTCAAGTTCCGTCAATGCTTTAGATGAAAATATAGACGATATAGACCCACTTGACTTTTTGTCAACAGATATATCTGAAGAAGACAATACATATAATGTAGAAAAAAAATGAAGAAAATGAAAAATATGAAGAGTATTATATATTATTGTAATTTTGTGTGGTAAACGTTAAAATTCGTATAATGCAAGTGCGATTGGATATATATATAACCATTTTGTAGATAATTTTAACCACTACCATTTTTTTGTGAACTTATTCTTGTACAACCAGTATAAAGTGAGATATTAACGCAAAAACTATTACTTTTACGTGAAAATGCAATAAGAACTTTTTTGTAGATAAATTCTTCCTCAACAATTTATATCTAAAAATTTTTAACGTTTGAGTTCGTCTTTTTACACGTTGTTTACAACGATGTCATGAAGGTGTGTAAAAAAATAGTAAAACATGTATGTATATTTTTATAAAAATATTAAAAATAATAAATAAATAATTTAAATTATAGGTACCTAAATTATTTTGGTACAGTTATTTCTTATACTAAACAGATAATAAAATTAATAATTATTGTCTTTGTTATAAAAAAATTGTAAAATTCGTTTACTTATATTAGAGACTTTGAGGAGCTCAAATTGGTATACCGGTATTACTGCTCGTAGTTTAGGAATTTACCTGTCTGTAAAACCTTTTTCGACGCAAACCGTTTTGGAATAAACAAACAATGGACGGGAGTTGTTTGGGATGCAACATTTTTGGTACCACCATGAAAACGTGCTTAATGAACAAATAAATAATAGCAACTACAATATTATTTTTATGGTCCTTCTTATTATTTAAAGAAAGTATTCATAAATATTCTTTAGATGAAGAATAAAAATACAGTTTCTATACGTGATACAAGCCATGTTCATTGTTATGTTTAAATATAATTATTTTATGATACTTATTATTTAAAATTAATTTTTAAACGAAGACACCAAATAAATTTCTATAAAAAAACGAGATTTTTCTATATGAATATTGGAGAACCAACAATACTCGTATATGTTAATATTTATTACATAGTAAAACTTTAGTAAAACGGAAACCCCGGTAATACGGAAAATTTCTTTAGTCCTTTTTTAAAATACACATATAAATCTATCCTGTCAAGACGGAAACCTTGCCAATCCGGAAACGGACACGTTTCTGTATTAAAATTTGACAAAAACTCTCGCCGAGACGGAAATATAATATGAAAAACAAAACTTAGAATGATCGTCCAATTTATTGTTGTTTAATACGACTCGTATTGTCGGTACCCATGATAATGGCTAAACGTGCGCGTACTTTGAACGATGACATTAAAAACTAATAAAATTGATATGTATATAATCATATACCGTTTGTGTCGTTACGTTTTCCGTCTTTAGTTTAAAATGTCGAAAAATGTATTAAAAAACAAATATTAAAAACTAAATTTATATTTAATAAGAAAAACATTTTAGAAAATCACTTAGAAATAGGTATATCAAAATACAATTTTGAAATTTCAATAAAAATTAAACCTTTAGGTAAAAAAAAAAATTATTAAGACGAGTGTTATATACATCCGAATATGTTGTCTCCGGCTTACAAAATACAAATGTAGAAACTAGAAGTAGAACATCTGAACATACAACTGTTTTGCGCAAAAAGAACCGAAAAGACTACAATTATAACTTATAACTAAGAAACGAAATTTTCACCACATAAAAAGAAGAATATTGGCTATGTGAAATATCATTTATATTTGTTCGATATCGGAATAACAAAAAAAAATTCTATTCGACTTCAATAATAACGAATGTTGAAGTAATTTAAGAACGTTTTTCGTATAAGAGATATAAAAAAAAAAAACAAACTATATTTCACAGATAATATTCTCAGCTATATTGTACATCGATTTTTATTTTAAACCATCACTATACAGCCTGAGTGGCTCTATTCCGCGCAAATCAGTTTTTGCTATGTTTTACATACTTATGTAAGACGGAGACAGCAGATGCTACTCAGGCGTGAATCCAAGGGGAGGGCAAGGGAATATCTGTTTTTGGCAGCCGATAAAATACGATACGCACATAGTATTGCCCCTATCCCGTAAATTCAGTCTGAATCCGCGCCTGTTGTTAGTACAGCATAATTGTAAATTATCATTATTATATAACAATATCTGAATCACTCAGCTTCGCCCGTGTGCGGTTTTTGTTTTATCAAATTAAATTCTTAAATGAACATACATTGTTGTGATTTAATGAAAAAATAAATAATTTTATTTAGTTCTATAGACATAATACACATATTATTATATTGTTGATAAGGTCAGATTACAGGTAGCTAGAAACTCTCGGGCCGCCGTGGTGTACACTATTTCTCGTTATCGGTCCACTGCTAATGCTATTAATTTATTGTTATATGAATTTAGATATAGAAATTATTCGTAAAAAATTTTTACTCACAGCCTTAGAACGCATAGATGGAGCCGCAGCGTATTATATTCATACAAAAAAATGTTGCTGGTATTAGCGACGAGTCTCCGAAATAGGCGTTTGATATGCGCATGTGCAATACAACTTCTTGCATATTTATCCACCAAATCTGTGGATAATTATGCGAAAAGTTGCACCACGCATGCGCATATCGAGTTACGCATGCGCGTATAGAACACCTAATTCAGAGACTTGTCGCTAATATATGTAGTATATGATTTAAGCTAACAGCTGATATATAAGCAATAGTCATGTTTGTATATCTATCATAGTACTGCAATACAACAACACTATGATAAGACTTCGCGTCTCGCATTTGTTAGTCTTGAAATTTAATTTTCTAAGTAGAATAAAAATACTCGAAAATTTCGAACATTATTAAACATTAATCGTCATTACTCTTCCTTTGTCAGTTCGTCTGTCGAAGTGTCGAATGATTTCAGAATCCAACAGTCATCTGCAGACTGGAGTGTCTATTGGTGTTTTATCGTTACTATGCTTGTCGTAATCACCTAATGGTTAGTACCTACTTAATAAAATAAATTCAGAGCTAGGATTTGTACGCAACTGAACGGTACTTGTTTAATATATATTTTTTTAAATTATATAATTGTTTATGCTCTTTGCAGGTTAATATCAACGTAAATTTATTGTGAACATATTGCATCGACATACCTAGATAATCAAATTAAATATCTTCTGTACTCATCAACATTCACAATCGACTGTATACAGTGTACGTATGCTTTACAAATATGATTCTATGTAGCTAACTAATATATACATACCAACTTATTTTGTTCATTGTTTCGTTTTGTAAATTTTTTTTTTTAAATAATCTATCTACATTTTTCTTAATTTGCTATATTATGTTATATCTATTAATTACTTAGGTCCTAGATTACATCTTATACTAAATTATAATAAAATTAACTGACCTATAAACCATTTTTAAAAAAGATTTTTTAGTTATTATTGAACACATTAATGAATCATGTCTTGCTAAATTTACAATAGTTTGACTACTAACACTATAGATTTTTAGAAGAAATTGAGGTAATTGGTGTTTATAGAATTTGTCTGCACCCAAATTTATTTAGAAATTTAACAACAAATCAACACATAATTGTTAACGATAATGTTGTTGTTGCCAATGAAGTTCATATTAAATTTCAGATAATATTAATTTTTCTTCATTCACACGGCGTATTGAAGATAATAATATATCTTATACTATTCCTGATATTGATAATACTGATGAGGATTTGAATCATTTTACTTATTTCAACGACCATGAAGTTTAAATTATTCAATTAATTAATTAGTCACATATAGTATTTTTAACAGTGCTTTATTTGCTTTGTTTATGTCTTTAAAATCGTATAGATGTTTTAGTAATATTTTAAAAGATGCTAGAACTATATTAAAGATTAATTTTAATCATTTAATGGAAATGCATTCTGTACCCCTTGAGTGTTCTCATTATTTTTGTACACAACCATTCTTTGTTAAACCAATTAATAGCTTAACATTAGGTATAGCTGTAGTTGAAAATATGTCTAGTGTTTATATAACAATTAATAAAACTAAATAAATATGTGATTTTAAATGAATCTGATAATATAAAACAAAACTTGATGTTTTTATTTAGGGTAGAAATTGTCAAATACAATTACTTATTATTAAGTGTATGGTTTAAATGTATACAAACAACATAAACAGCACACATTATTTTTACACGATCGCTACCATTAAAATATAATATTCATTCTATTACTGATTAAAAATATTATAAACAAACATGAACCAAAATTCACATTAATACAATGTTAGTTTACAATATGACAAAGTTTGGTTGAGTTTATATATATTTACTTTTTTGGCAATTCTCTACGTATAGGTTATGGCTGTTAATAAAATCGTAAACTGTACTACTATGTAGGTGATGAAATACTTAGCTTTATATTATTTAGATACATTTTTATTTCACGTTCAGTCCCGTGAGTTGCATTGTTATTTACAATTGCAACAATATGTGTTGCGTATATATACTGAAAGGCGATGGTGGCAAGGCTTAAAAGAAATAGTGCATCTAAGTATAACGAAGAATATTGATATGTCAGTAACAACAAAAGACTTATTTTGTGTGGGTTCTTCACTTTTTCTTATGTATTTAACAGTTTTTGGAATAATTAGTCTGGGTGGGCTGGGTAAGAGGTGCCGGACCGTATACCTGTTATCTACTACAAAATGAATATGTCCTTTTTCATTGTGATGATGCAACACATCGACCCAGCCACATAGATTCGACTTGTATATATATCTAATATAATTAATAACTGTCTTAATTTCATGTCTTATTGTCGGTTTTCAACCTTACTCTTCGGTTTTGTATTCAGAAGATATTTTACTCGCCTTTGCCACTCCGCGCTACGACAAAAATTGAAAAAGGACGGTTTTTTGTAGTTCAGCTGTAGGAAACTATAATAAGTACGACTATAGTTACGAAAAATAAATATACTATATGCACCATGTATACTAACAATCGATTTCGACAATATAAAAACTAATTTAAAAGAAGACACACAAGTTACAGAAGTCGAAAACAACCTATTGTGAAATCCAAGTATTCATAAAATATAATATAATGTCAAATAACAATATTAATTATTTGAAAATTATAACTGTTTCCCTCCAAATTAGGTCGTATGTCCTCATAGAATCGTACCTATATAATAAATACTTTGTAAATATCACTGATTATTCAAAAAGATATTTTATTTTAGTATTTAACTACATTATAAAATACAATTAAAATTTTATTTAGAATGAATATTAAATTGAGACAATATGTAGAGTATTTAGACAAACCGATACAGCACACTCTTAAACAATTTTACAACAAGTAATTTGTTACTATTGACAAAAACATAGACAAAATACATTAATACGAAATAATTGTTTTATTGCCTATTGGCTAGAAAGTGAAAACAAAATGTAAGGTTCTTAAGAGTTAGGTACCTACATGCTCTTGAGTCAAGTGTACCTCCTGTACAGTTATTACACTTTTAAGAGACAAAGACATGGAGGGGACGGGTTTCAGTCTATATTTTAGATATTATATATTAAGATATATGACTATGACGCCACGCGCAAAATTAAAAATCACCGTAACTAGCGAACGGATTATCACGACCGAACTTTAGTGGTATCATTTTTTTCGTCATACATTATAGTATGTACTATAATTTAGACCAAAGAAGAGAAGATCTCGATACATCTCGTTCTATTCAAAATACCTATAAAATTATTTGTCACGAAATTTAGTTAGTTAACAGTCATCAAATCTTTATTATGTATATTAGTAATCTAAAATGTAAATAATGAAATTATTGTGTTATTGTGTTTGATTTAATTACTTTTTTTTTCATTTTATGGTTAACTTATAATATTAATTCTTTTTTTACATTATTAAAACCTCCTTAGGTGATATACTGGTACCCATAGGGATTCTTCGAAGAAGAAAAAATGGATCTTGTACATTTTAAAACACTAATACCTCAATCTTCATTAGGAAATACTGGAGAACAGGGTAAGATATAATTTAAATACAATTTCTTTTTAAATTGATGTACTTACATGTCTTTAATAATTTATGAAAACAGTAATTTTAAATACTAGTGGCGGATTGCATGTATGAACAACAAAACAATAATCATTTTCATGTAATCCGGCTTTAGTTTGTATAAGGACTATTATACTTATAAGTTATAATAAACTACCATCAACTATTTTCCTATAAAAACACTGAGAAATTGTATTGATTTTAAATCAAATGTGATGTACTTAAGAACAATATTACTGGTATTTATTTGAGAATTAGATTTTATGGAATAATTTACTAAATTTACTAGCAGTGTTACATAAAATATTATAATATTAGTAAAATTGATTGTGCATAATTTAAAACGATATACTGTTGAAACTAAATGAATAGGCAAAATTTAAATATTTTATTATTAGTTATAATTAATGTTTGATTCTATGCCCCAACTATTTGTGTATAGCAGTGCTTCCTGTTCAAGTATAAACACTTTATTATGAAACCAATCCATAAAATTAGTTTAGACTATATAAGTACTTTTATGTGCATAGTATAATAATGGAATGTATTTAAATTTAATTTTGTGATTGACCGTCATTTCCAATCATCAATAAAGAAAGTAAATTCAGATTTATGACGACGACAGGGAATGTGGTTAATTAAGTTTCTACTATATTATGATATATCTGTATATTAAATTTTTTTATATTATAACTATGTGTTTTATTCTTTCAATTTTCCCTCAGGAACTACTGGGGGGCAGTCGGTCAAATTGTTGGCAAATTATTTTCCAATCACTTCAAACACAAATTGGTGTTTGTATCAATATAGAGTTGACTTCAGTCCTGAACAAGATAGAAGTAGAACTAAAAGAGGGCTATTATGTCAGCATCGAGAACGTTTAGGAGGATATTTATTTGACGGAACAATGTTGTTTTCTGAAAACCGATTTGATCCACCCGTAAGTAATTGTTGTTAAAAGTCAAATAAAAAATCGATTAATTTATTGGTAGCCACTAAATTAAGTTTATGGATATTTGTTAGTTAATGTTTAATAATTGTTTAAGGTACCCAATATAAGAATGTTAATTTTAATATTTTTGCTTAGACTTTTGAACTTACATCTAAGCGTCTCCAAGATGATCAAATGGTTGTCATTACAGTGAAATTCACAAATATAATAAAGACAAATGGTTATGCCAACATTCGAGTGTTCAACTTATTTTTGCGTAATTGTCTCCCACATCTAAAACTAACGTTGACTGGAAGAAACTTTTATGATCCAGCTGCCAAAGTAAATTTTTATTCTAAAAGTATTTAATTCATTATTTTTCTGACTTCTTATAATTGTTTTAGGTGGCTCAATGTAAGCTTCAAATTTTTCCGGGTTATGAAGATAGCATTTTTCCCACGAATGACAGCAGAGCCAATACATTTTTAATGTTTCTTGAACAAATAATCAATGAATCAAATAGGTATAGTGGTGCTGGTTTGTCAAAGCATTTACGTGCTTTACCAATGGTCACCTCTGAAATTTCGAAGTATTTGGTTATTTTAGCTGCAAAAGACTGTTGTCAAGAAGTCGATGTATTTGCTCAATCACTTGCAAGGGCTGCACAAGGAATTAAATTTTTATTACCAAAGCCTGTCATGTAAATATTTATTAATGTATTTTTTTTTTTAAAAAACTCACAAGTATAATTTTTAGAGTTCCCATGAATGACAGCAGGGCGAAAACATTTTTAACGCATATTGAACAAGTAATCAAAGAATCGAATCCATCATTGATTTTATGTATCATTCCATCAATATATGGTGATGTCTATGGATTGATCAAAAGAAAACTATGCACTGTATCAGGTATATTTTTGGTGTATGTATAAAATATTGTTGCATGTGTATTTATTATAAACATTTGTTTTTAGTACCATCCCAAATAGTGCTGTTGAGAAATGTGAAAAAGAACAATATTTCAGTTTGCAAAAATATCGCTTTACAAATAAAGTACAAACTGGGTAGTGCTCCTTGGCAAGTTTCTACACCAAAAAAAGTTGAACTTTTTTCGTTAGTGTCCGATATTAGAAAAGGTTTAGAAGTAAGCCAGAAATCGTTAAAAAGAAAAATATCTAATTTGATTCAAAATAACACTAATATTGAGATAATTAAACCTAAATTTGTAAAATATAGTGAATCTTCTCCTATACCAATTATTGATTTAACTATAGACAGTCCACCAGATGTGATGGTTTCAAGATCATTAAATAGTGAAATTACAGGTTTTACTCATCACAACACTGCTATTGAGATGACTGAGTCCAATATAACTGAGTATCATGAACCTTCTACTTCAGCATTAAAATCATCTATAAATGAAATAACTCTGTTGGACAATAATTTATTATTGCAAAAAGCAGTTACTATTCCTTTGTGCAAGGATGCTTCATCAAATTCAATGCTACTTATGTATAAAGTAACTGGAAGCGACGAGTGGACGAACTCTGGCAAAGTAACGGTTTTCGATGAAACAGGTTCAAGCAGATCTTATTTTTTACCCGTTGCCGTAAAACGAATGTCAATATCAAATAACCATTCACCGTGACAATATCCAATGTTAAATAAGCTGCTTACAAATTCTAATACAATTGGTTAAAAGAAATGTATTAAATACAACCTTCATTCCTGTAAGTCATTTATATATTAATACTAAATACATATTAATTTTGATATTTATAATTAATAAATGTAATGTACAAATTGTCCTAATGGTTTAGTCATCCTATTTTAGGGATAGCTAATTTTTTTAATGTTTTGTACAAAAAATTACCCTAGTTTTTATTTTGTTCCTTAATGTTATTTAACTATAAAAAATATTATAAGAAAAATAAAAAAAATGTATAACTTTAAATTTATTTATTGTATTTATTTAGTAAATAAATAAGAAATTTAATTTTTAAAGAAATAACAATACTTAATTCTTTATTAATTGACTTGATAAAGTAGTAAGTAAAATAAAAAGTATAAGGTATTAAATATTTTAATGTTTTGCCTCAATTTTTTTCATGGACATTTTGGGACACTTGCAAAAGATATGCCGAATCTATATTACATTTTTTACTTTAATTGATACTAAAGTATACACTGTTCATATTATTTTCATCATATTTTTACATAATATAGTATATTAATAAGTTAGTAGTTATTACCTATCAATACTATTTGTTAAGCATTAAAAAATGTAGGTAATTACCTATAATTTAAATAATATGTATACAAAAGACAATATCGAAGTTCATCAAAGTAGGTATGGGTCAATATACAGTGGATTCTGGATAACCTGAACCTCTATAAGTGGAATTTTCGATAACTCGAAGGAATGCACTTGAATTTTATTTTCGCTCCCAATCGATTCGAGTTATTGTAGTAGTTTGAATTTTATTTTTATTTGCTACTGGCTAGTGTTTAGGTATATAAACAATAGCGTATGTAACCTGGGTATTTTGTATTTTATTTTATGTAAGTATAAACATGGATTAGATTTACTAAATATTATAAATTACAATGTACTTTAATATTATATCTGAGATAAATGTTACTAATAATATATGTTTATAATAGGTTCCTATATAAACTCAATGATATATCTACATAACTTGATGGAAATGTCATATGAAATTGTTCTGAATATTATTTTATATTTATATCTGTCGTAGACCATATGGAAAATTAGTTTTTTTTCAAAAAGACTAGGATCTTTGCAATGGTGTAGCCCGTTTGTGAACTACTATTATTTAATCAAACAGCCTGCTGTTTTTCAGGCTCATTGCATACAGACAAACAGCAGTCAGGCCTTTTAAAAACTACAATCATTTTATGGTAAAAACTATTTTAATTATTTTATTTTAAGGGTTATTACTTATTAAGTTTGTGTAGTTGTTGACTATTGAATTACTAGTTTAATTATATATTACTAGCAAAAAAAAAAAAATATGTAACATTTTTATTTGGACGGACCTTGCGAGAAATGTGTCAAGTCAAAATGCTTATTTTTCAAGAGAAGAAAAAAACTTTTTATTCATTAATTTTCATTTTTTAATTTGTTAGAATAGTTATTTCTAGTTCATAGACATAATAATTTTCAGATTTTCATTTAACTTTAAATCTTAAATCATTTTAAGACTTTTATAAGTGACTTGACATTAATGACACTATCAATATAATATGATAACAATCCAACAACTAGTCAAATAGTCATAAACTGTACAAAACTAATAAATAATAAGTAATAAATAATAATGTTATATATTATATTGTACTGTGTTATTATCAATAACCCTTAAAATAAAATAATTAAAATGGTTTTTACCATAAAATGATTGTAACTTCAAATAAGTATAAAAAGAAATAGTGTGATAAGAATTTTAGAAATTAAATAAAAATGTTCGCTATAAAATTGAAAATATTTTTTAATTTAGTGAGATATTAACAAATGATTGAATAATTTATTTATTGAAATCGGGACCATACTTTACTACGGTAGAGGTAGCATAGTAGCATATTTTGCAATACTACATGCAACGTATTCGTATTACTACACTTTAAAGTCTTATCATAAAGTATTTATCATTTTAATAAAATATATAAAATAAAACGATACAATACCATAAAATGATTGTAGTTTTTAAAAGGCCTAATTGCTGTTAGTCTGTATGCAATGAGCTTGAAAAATAGCAGGCTGCTTGGAAAAAAGTAGTTCGTAAATGGGCTACACCATTGCAAAGAGCCTAGTCTTTTTACAAAAAAACTTATTTTCCATGGGCTATGACATATATATATATATATATATATATATATATATATATATATACATTGATTCTCTAAGTGTGATCACACAATTTTTCATGTGATAATGAATTTTTTCAAACTCAAATTTTTATAATTAGTAAGCAGATGTACTAAGGATTGTATTTTTAAATAGGATTTTTATATCATTTAAAGAATTTCTTAAGTTACAAAAACTTTTAAATTATTTTCATAAATAAAAAACCATACTATTTTACTTTCAATTGTGAAGCATTTTTTTTTTAATACTTTTTTTATTGATGTGCTTATCTAAATCAAAATTCAAACAAGTAGTGCAATGATGTATAGTTTTTGAGTTAATCAATACTAAAAAATATAAACTATAATATTTACTCTAGTATTTTTGTACTCGGGCAGTTTTTATAAATTATAAAAAAGTTGACAAAGAAGATTTTTAATAATATCTACAATAAAATTATAATAATATTTTAGTCAATTAAATATAGTTAAACATAAATAATGAACATAATAATTTATTTAAAAAAAATATCCTTGGGAAATATATTGTATGTTAGTACGAGTTCTTAAGCCCGTTACAAAATGTAAAATTTTTCTACAACGTAGTATATTTATGTTTTTTAAATACATTATACACTTTTATAAAATATTATTTTTTTGTTTTATTAAATATAATAAACAGGGCTCATAAGTTCATGTACATAGATAACTCTTAAATAAATGCGGGTTAGGTTAGATATGCTCCTAATACTTCTTTATTATCAACTTAATATTTAAATATGCAGTAAAAAACTTTTAAATTAAATTAAAATTATATAAAAAGAAAACACTTGTACAATCATACTAATATAAAATTATCAAGTTACAAGTATATACAAAATAAAATATCATATCAACCTATTAAATCTTATTATATTACCTTGTAACGAGTTTCTTTGTTACTATAATAGGAATATTATAAATGCCTAACTAGAAAAGGTAAGCTAAACATTTTAATTGATGGATATAAATAAAGGGAATTCAATGTAAGTACTAAAAAATGTGGTAGTACTTAAGTATCAAATACCGGTGTACCAATAAAAATAATTTTGGTACTCTGCTTTTCAATGAAAATGTTAAATAATTATTGACATGCTTGATAATCATGAGGTAATATTGCATTATTGCTGATAATATCGTTGATACGCAAATTATTAATTCCCGTATTAAAGGGAAATGCAAAATGATTTATAAACAAGGCTGAATAAAATAATTCGAGCTGAGTTTCAAACCACCGAAAATGATATTGAACTTGAGCATTCTGATTTGAGGTTATGGAGAAAAAGTATGTACGTAAGTATGTTTTGTCGTAAGAATATGCATAAAATTTCAAAAATTTTAGAATAATCAAAAGTTAAAACATTTGATAAACTCAAAAACATTATAGCTATAGCCTATAAGTAATGCTGGTGAATTATTTTGTCATATGGAAATAATTTCAAGTCCGGTAATGTTTAATTATGCTACTAATCATGAAATATTAATAATAATATAATTATTATCACATAGGTTATATATTATAATATATCAAAATGGTTTTTATATACCTATAGTGTATAGTTTTTCGACTTCAAAATCAACTCAAACAAGTCAAACATATATATATATATATATATAATATATGGCTTATAATTGTAAAATTGTGTTTGAAATTGAAGGTATAATGTATAAAATATATTTAACTATCATTGGCTAAATCAACTGTTTATTTCAATTTTGAAAAATGCTCATACCTTAATAAAATTAACATAATGAAAAAATAAATTACGAAAAGATCAAGAAAACAACATTTGTTATTTATAACGGATACTTGGGAAAAGTTAAAAAATAATAAAATATCAATGAATAATTATTTGCCGACTAACAGACTAGATATGTTTTTTTGCTAGTCACTAAAATCCATTTTGTTAAGTACAATTACATATTAGAAAAAATATGATTGTGATTCATATGTTTTAATAATTGTGAATGAAAAAAAAAATCGTAATTTTTGTTATTTTTATATTACACAATTTTCCATTCCACAACAAATTATTAAGATTGGCTTGGTTATAAATTGTTTTTTTTCTAAATGATAAATATAGTATATTATATTATATTATACTAAGATATCATAGTCAAAATATTATTTGTTGTCGATTTTATATAACATATACCAAATTAAACAAGAAAGCCTTGATTTATCACCATATTTTGATTATTTTTATAATTTTATCTGAACTTTGACTCGGTGTAAGGCAATACGATATAGTAGGGAGGTAGGAACCTAATAAAGATAATATTCTCAAAAAAAAGTGATATCGGCGTTGGACATTGGTATTTATATTTTATGTTTCATTTATAATTCGTATCGTGTATAGAGTGAACATGTCACGTGTGATTATTAAAGTGAATATCAAAATTCAAAAGAAATGCCTAACTCCAAGGTTAGGTCCAAAATCCATTTTTTAAGTACAATTACATATAAGAAAAAGTATGATTGTGATTCATATGTATTAATAATTGTGTATGAAAAAAAAAATCTTACATTAAAACATGTTGATTATGTCAATATACATTCTATTTAGAAAAAAAATGTTTAATCACGCTAACGATGATAGTTTGTTATCAAAATAATTCGGCTGTTATTTATCCTATCTCCTATAATAGTTATTAGTTACTCATCACCGAGTCGCGTCCATAATTATTATGTATTACAATAATATTTATTATACTTATTGTAAACTGTAAGTTATTTCTATGGTCTATCATTCAAATATATCAATTTATAAAGTATTAAAATAATAAAATTGTAAATTAATACTTGTGTTGAGCTATATATTAATAAATAGTATAAAAGATTATAAAACAAAAACACAGAAAAATTGTTTATTTAAATAAATTAAAAGTAAGATGAAAAAAATTAAACAAATTTCGTTTTGATATACATAAAAAACATATCACTCAAATTTCAGCTTTAATTATTACTTTTGTTGTATGAACCTCTTTTTATAAGAAGACTAATTAATGATTTAATGACTTACATTAGACTTACACATTTACACATTTTAAAGTCTGTTATAAAAACACGTTAATATATTATTATTTTTACTGTGATTTATTTTATATTTTATAATATACAGGTATATGCATAACTTATTGCATATTTAATAATAAATGTTTAAGAGTAATGTCAAAGTTTTAGTACATTAGGAAAAAGATACTGTATTTACTTCAAAAATTATAATCGTTTAAAATATTTCTTTTTTTCATTTCTCAAGTTAATTATTTCTATCAGGTCTGGTAGTAGCGTAATTTCGTTTAGCAAACTGCTCGTTGAATAATATTTTGGTTGTCGCCAAAAGCATGCCTATAGACAAATTGTAGTACAAGCACACTCCTGAGAAAACGAAAACAGTTTTATAAATAAACAACCCCTGTCATCACTGCTAGTATTTTTATTTTTTAAACAATGCTTATATGACTATAATACTTGCAACTTCTTGCATTTGATTTATTCACCGGAAATGAATGTCATCCAGATATGTATACAAAAGTGCGTGCTGAACGTTGCCAAATGAAAAATGTTCGCCAATCTACTAGGTTTAATTCTCTCAGATACCCTCGATGGCATATTTAAATCACCGAGCAACACAATAATCGTTTACAAAATTTCTTTTTTCATTAAATTCGTGAAGATTCTATATTTGATAAATATTGGTAAAACATTATCTTATGCAGTTATGTTTTTGGTGGTGTTTAATAATTTATAATAAATTAACAAAATTTTTTCTTCATTTAAGTATGCACAAACTGTAATAAAAGTTGTAATCAACAATATGGTTTTTTTTTTATATATAAACCCTGTTTGTGCTGTGTTACTCGACCCGTATAACTGTATTGTATTATGAACAGTATTTTTTTATTTAAACAAGAAAACACATTTCAATGAATTTTCTGAAAGAAATCAAAACTGGTCGATTTCGATATCTCTGCATATTATTTATTATGTAAGTGTGAAATAAAAATATAAACGTTTGAAAAGTAGGACCTGATGTATATAGGTATACACTGTCACGTTCCGTTAAAATTTACTCATTACCTGAAATAATGGAGATATCAAAATTATGGTTTTTTTTTTTAACTCACAAGGACCAAAAACTCGTATTTTCATTAATTATGTTTTGGTACAAAAGTTAAAAAATAATTTTTTATTTAATTATTTTTATAATATCAAAGATAGCCAGGCTTTTGTAGAATTTTTTTTTTTGAAAATTTAATGCTTCAACATTTAACATTGTGATTTTAAATATATTTTTTTATTTTAGACTCTAATATTGGCTGAAAAACCGCTCTCCACTGTAAACTATTTTAATCTCCACTGCGATATTGCGATAATATACACTCGGTGAAACCAAGTTGATAATAATTATATTAATTTCTTAAATATACATATTATTTTTATATTTCTAAAATAACAGTAATCGAATTCAGTTGAAGTTTAGTATTATAAATATTTTATCGTATTTTATCGTAACAAATTACAATGACAGTTCTTAATCTTATAATATAACATTATACAGTTAAATGTATATAAAATGGTACTCGATATTTTGATAGTTCTAAAATACACTCCATTATTTAAAAGCATGAAACTTGCTTGTACATAGAAAAACATTTCCAGATTATAATAAGACATATAATCAGAGAGAAACAACATATTATCAAAAAAATACCATTTTTTTTGTTTTGAGGATGCCCCAGACCCAGATGGTATTTTTTTTGTTCACGCAGCTGTCTTGAAAATTAATTTCGAAGCGTGGTCCATTTTGCCTTGCATTCACTAGCTCTAATTAATCAACAAATTTTATACCAATTACAATAAAAAGTTGGTGAAAACTTTAAAAATAAATAAACATTATAAAATTGTTTTCCATAATGTTGTGTAATTAATTTTTAGCAATAAATGTAATAGGCCCCCCGCCCCAAAAAAATATGCAAAATGCAACAACTTTTAGTTTGTAGTGATCGCACTGAACATAAAACTTTTTGTATTTACAATTTACGACTTATTTTATTGCATTTATATTTTGTTTTATTTAAAAATAATGTTTTTAGTTATTTGGCAACGGGACAGCGATTTCAACGTCTTCATTACCAATTTCGCCTAGATGCTACGACAATAGGATTGATAATTAATGAAGTATAT
Organism: Rhopalosiphum maidis; assembly: GCF_003676215.2. NCBI lineage: Eukaryota > Metazoa > Arthropoda > Insecta > Hemiptera > Aphididae > Rhopalosiphum > Rhopalosiphum maidis. Next base: position 58,289,569 of record NC_040879.1, read on the forward strand.
ACGGTTATATGGAAATTATTATCACTTCTATCTATTATTCATTTGCCAACGTCTAAAGAAGAAGACTGAATTAAAATTTCAAAAGAATTAATATTAATTGGTCACCAATTTATTTTTCTATGGAGATTATAGCTAAGTTGGTGACATTTTCTTTTATAATTTTACACGAAAAAAAAATGATAATTAAATTTTTTTTTGCTCATTAACTTGATTTTTTTTATTGTATTTATGAAGTGGGGCCTTTCCAATTGTGGTAAGAGCGCAAGGGCCCGGGGCGAGGGTCCCGTTCGCCCTGCCCTAAGGACGACCCTGACAGCGGTTATAATGCACGTTTTTCGAGTTAAAATTATTATTTATCATTTTCATTTTTTTGAAAATGAGCGTTTTTGATACGGAACTTTTTATATTGGAGATAGAAAAAGAAGAATGTACTTTGTGGAAAACAGATTTAAAAGAATATATAGTTGATCGCTATGCTAAGGCCAAGGTCTGGGTAAACACAGCATCAAGAGTGTTTGATGAATGGAAAGGCTTCAACAAGGAAGAGCTAGAACTAAAAAGTAAGTTTTGCCTGTTAAAAAATGTACGAAAATATTTTTATTTTGACATAATTTGTAGTCATTTAATAAAATGTACTAATACTATTATTATATAATAATTAGGTAATAAATAGGTACATTGAAGTTAATTAATAAATATTAAATATTTACGTAGATTTTTGTATAAAATAATAAGAATAAAATTAAAAATTGTGAGAAACTTAGATTATATATCTATATAGGTAATTCAATTAATTATTAAATTATGAGTATAATAATATAGAATTTTGTTGAAATTCATACAAATATATAAAACTATAATTTATAACTAGAACTTTTATATAACAGATGTATAACCAAGTAGATCAACAATATATGACTGCCTACATTTGCAGCAGCTGCTAATTACAATATTGTACTATTGGTTTTATGTCAAGATACAACATGAAAATTATCTTACTTCTTTCAATAGAGCTAATACATTTTACCCATATTACATGCATTATCGGTATTGTCAATATTTGTTGTTGTTTAATATCATACTTTAGAACTTCAAGTACCCGTTGAATTAATATTCCTAATTTAATAATTTATTAACATACTCGTATAATTTAATATGTTAAGAAAACGTAATACCTTTTTTTTAGATAGTTTGCTGTATGGGATTCTATAAGTTCAATCATTTCTAATGTTTTTACAACATGTATACTTTTATCAGAAATAAATTGTATATTAATCCCCAGTATTGATTTATCTAAACATGTGGCACCGTCAATTTTCAAACTGAGAATACGATTTTTTACCAGATTTTTCAAATCATTGACGACCAAGTTGGCAGTTTCATTAACATTTTTTCTTACATTTCTTTGATCAATTGAAATTGTATGCTAAGTCTTTCAAGTATTAGGTTAATAATTATTTTAAAACAACTATCATTTACTATACTTAAGGTCCTTCCATTTACAGTGACCATTTATGTGTATGCATTCTAAAGTATTTCCCGACTGGTCTTAATATTGAAAATCTTTTTGATCATAACACTATCTAATGTACATTGTTTTGCGCCAATTGTATTAAAACCTATATTCAGAGGTACCTAAAATAAAAAGTTAAAGTAAAATAATTAATTATTTTGATATTAAATATATTTTTTAAAATCAACATATTTTGGGACATATTATATATTTTATTTTTAAATTAAAAATCAGTATTTTAGGTTTACCTGAACATGTTTATACAAATGCGATACATAATAGGCGGTAATTGACACGTTGTCGGTTGTGAAAACGACGCACTCCATCAGATTTATCGCGATACCGTATGATTTAAAAAAGCTCGAAGACAATACGTTCCAGTTTTTCATGTTCCGCATTGTCGCGTGAGACGATTAACACGTCGTTATACGCGAAGCCAAAATCGAGTTCACCAAATATGCCTATTATAAGTCGTTGAAAAGTTTGCGTTGTGAAGCCCAAAACGCATATAATGGAAACTCAGAAAGTCTGAACGGTGTCGTAATTGTGGTTTTATAGACGCTTTCGGGCGTGTTTGGTGCCTGTATACTGTATAGTTGATACGCTCGTATGAGATCAAGTTAGGTGAAGACAACTGGCAAGTAATATGTTGTGTTATAGATAAAAACAGAGTAATAATAATATCATGAGTATAACTTACAATTCATATCTTGGAACCGAAATTAAAAATACCGATATTTTAACCGGAAGCTTTTAAATATATTACAAGAACCGTACCCTAATCCTTTTAGGATTTTCTTAGGAACCTCAACCGGAACCGAAACCAATATTTGTTGGGATTGAATTTTTTGGTTTTAAAAGCTCCAATTAAATATTAAACTATATTATATATTTTGGTAATAAATAATGATATTTCATTAAATTAAATTAAATTTAATGTAAATATATACGTACATTTATAATTTTATATTTTTATAATCTAACAGTTCCAGAAAAAGATAAAATGTGAGCAGTTACCAAAATAAAAATGTATAAGTAATAATTATTGTTATTCAGCGCCTTGCTGTGGGTTTGTAAAACCTATCGTTATGATTATTTCTTAAGAGGACGTTATACCTGCATGTGTTTTCTCTGTCTTACTAATGTAGATCATGACAAATTTTCGTTCAGCAGAACACATTTTGTGATGTTAGCTTTAATATTAGAGTAAATTTACCTATTGTCAAATTTAAAGACAAGAATATTATCTAGGACATCTCATAGGCTTTTATAATTGATATCTTAATTTTTAAGTGAGTTATGGTTATGTAAAATTTTAAAACTTTAAAATGCTTGTAACTCGCTTAAAAATTAAAATACCAATAAAAGCGTATGAGATGCCCTAGATAACATGATTATCTTTAAGTTTGAAATTAAATTGACTCTAATATTAAAGCTAACATCACAAAATGTGTTCTGCTGAACGAAAATTTGCTATGATATACATTAGTAAGACAGAGACAACACATGCGGGTCAATAGGTAAATTGACCAATAGCATAATATAATACTAATTGCTAACAACATAAATTTAATTCCGCTGAACTCAAATTTGCTGTTTTAAGTTCGTTAGACGGAGACACAACATGTGAGTATGACGTATTTACATCTGACGTTCACTTAATGTTTGATTATTCTTATTTTAAGATATCGAATAATGAAATACAAATTGAATTACGCTATTTTTATTATTTATTATTTAGCTTCTTAAAACACGATTCAACAAACCTTATTTTTTTAAATTTTGTTTTGATGTTTTTAAAACAAAATAGTAAATATACAACTAAGCTAAGACAGCTATAATTTTAGATAATAATATGTATGATGTTGATAATCAAATTTTTTTTTTTGAAAAACCAAATTGTAACCGAAACCGAAAAAATCATAAAAGTTCCAAGCCCTGACTTAAATTAATAATAACATTATTTATGATTTGATTACTTAAGTATGTGATTTAACTAAATATGTACTACAGTCTACTATAGGTTCCATATAAGTGTTATTCTTATAGCAATCTAAAAGTATAAAAAAAATACATAATAATATGCAAAGAATTTATGGACATTGAATTTTTATTTCTCGTAGATACTTTCTTCATATTTGTAGACAATTTTGTCTATGTAAAGCAGCGGTTCCCAACCTTTTTCGTCGTGAGAACCACAGACCTTGTAAAAAAATTTCTGAGGCCCACTAAGAACACATAGGACACCTATATATACGCGTATGTTTATTGTGTATAATATTATTAGGTATATAATAAAAATATACAATAATATTATTTTAAATAAATACGTATCAATGTTAATATTATATGGTCTACAGCCCAGTTCTACGTTGCCCACTGCCTACTTGTGGGCTGCGGCTCATAGGTTGAGAGCCGCTGATGTGAAGTATATAACAATTTCTTCTCGATTAACCTTAACGATTCCTGTTCTTTTATTATTATTCAAAAAACTTTAATTTTAACACTACAGAAATAAAGTTGTCGGATACCCATTACAGCAGTGTGTTTCTAGGATATTTTTGGATTTTTAAGGACGTATTATTTTAATCATTTAATTTTGTATACGTTAATTTATAAGTTAATAAAAAACGAGTTATGTTATAAAACATGTGTATAATATTTATATTTTTAAATGAATACAACCTATTTTAATAAATTAATCGTTATAAAAATTGTTTAATTCCTATTCTAAAAATTATATATTTGAATTGAATACTCACAGTAAATATATAATTTATTTTAACTATTTATTATACTTGAAGCATACTTAATACATATCAGATTGAATTCACTAATTTTTTTCTTAATGTTATATATTTTAAAATACAATAAAAGGTAATAAATCAATACAATTACAATATAACTAGTTATTGACAATTTTCTGTGGTATAACATTATATGTTATATGTATTAAATAACTGATTGGTGGGTTTATATTGAACTCTACACCATTCTCTAACGCCCAAATCTTTTGCTACTGCAAATAATAATAAAAAAACAAGATTGAATTTTATAGCCTCTATAATTATTAATAGGTTTTAGTTATTGAGCTAAAAATAACTCAGAAATTAACCAATAAAATCTGAATATATTGTCCTTATTTTTTAATGTTGAAAGCATTAAGTATATTTTTTAGTTTTCTATTCAATTATGAAAAACATTATTTTGAAACATTTTTCCGGTGTGTTTCTAAATTACATGCTTGTCACAGAATCATAAATTTCACTAAAATTACATAAGGTATTTTTTAAGAAAATTCAAATTAATATTTTGTCATATACTATATTATATATACTCTACAAAAAAATAATAACTATATAATTTCATGGAGATTATTTATTATAGATAGTTTTAAATTAATATTAATAAAGAGATATATTGTACCGTTATTTTTTTATTAAATAGTAAACAAATAAATATTATCATTTACTTTTCAAAAGAATACGTACGATCCTTCATTTTTTTTAAATGACTATTGAGATAATCATAGTACATCCTTTGAAAATCTAAAACAAAGAATCGTATAATAATTTGGTATGTACTTTGGATAGTGAAATTACATTTAATCATATTCCATTTTTTATTTTTTTCTTAGATTAAATATTTGTCATTAAAAATATTATGTTCAATAGAATAGTCGTTAAATTTTTGTTTATGATGTACACTATAATATAGGGATTATATATATTTACGAGGTAAGTGTGTGTTTTATTTATAGTTTTAATTAATTAACTTTTCCAATACTAGGCAAATCGATGTAAGACCTTAAATTTTAAGTAATACAGTACTGATTATAATAATGAAGTAGAACACAATACATAACCCATATTATGATTAATAAACCTCAATTACAAAGTTATAAACATTTCACTTGAGTATATTAAAATACATTCTCTATATTATTTTAAAATTTAATCTTGAATAAAATTATATTAAAATAAAAATTACCTGAAAAGTTATCAACGATCTCCTTATCGTCAGCTATAACAAAGAAAATATACTTTCATAAATGTACCTACTGCTTAGAACTAAACATTTTTTTTTTAATTCTAATGTTATCAATTCACCATAATACTAAAAATAATATACACAAGGTTATTATTTTTTAAATTTAAAATTTTTATTATTACCTCTTCTCCTTTTAGCTTTATACTCTAATAAATTAAATTAACTGTTTTGCTATGCCTAAACAAATTGTTTCTTAAGATTTAAAGTAGTATGTACGATTGTACCAAACAAAATTATATTATGCTCTATAAAAAGATATAATTATTATTTTTTACCGTAATTATATACTTCAATGATATTGTTGTATGGATTGTCTAATAAATACAAAATAATTAATAATAATCCTATAAAAGTCTAATAGAATCTATTAGATTTTAAATTGAATATTAGATTAATGTGACTGGCGCAGACATTTTATTTTAAGCCAGTTAAGTGAGTTAATCCAGTGAATAATGTGTAAATGGCAAGGTTAATAATTTTTCCAAAAGTAATATACTATGCTTTCCGCTATTATTCAATTTCATGCTCAGAATTATATTTATTTTTTCTTTAAAATATTTAATTCGATTTTAATATTATTCCAATTATTATTGTATAGGTACTTAAAATGTTTGCATTTTATAACAGCCTACCCTATACATATAATTTAACAAAGGTAATCAATTTTTTTTTACCATCGATAATGCATGGATAATTTTATGCAATATTTATAAAGGATTATATAAAGTAAAAATGTATTCAAAGATAATAATAACAAGGCCATTTTTAGGCTATAACTAGTAAACACCGTATTTTTAGCTCGAAATAGTTAAAAAAAAAAGTGGGAAAAACTGAAATTTGTAAATTTGTGAGAAACAATGACACAATTTTAATACATAATAAAATGTCTGATACCGTACATGGTTACATACAGTTATTATTTTTCAGTAGTATAAAATAGGTAGTTAAGTTGTATTAATCTTGAAATTTTTATCAGAAATTAGTAAACTTTTTATATTATACTTACCCCAAAAAAATGTTTCTAATATCGATTCTGTTAAAAATTGATTTAGTTATTATTTTAAAATTGTTAATGATACCATATGATCTTTCTTAAGCATTGGTGTGAAAGAATGATTTCATTGTATGCAAACTGTTAATGATTGCATTCGATTTTTATGAATTTAAAATGATATTATTTCTAAATGTATGTCAATCATGATTTAAGATGGTATGGTTGTCTGTCGACTTTAGCACGGTCTTAATTAAGACCGCGGACTATAGTAAAATTGCTTATGAAACTATACATAAACTGTTTTTAAGGACGTCGCGCTTATAGCTGAGAAAATAAATACTACGAAGACTGATTTCACCCGCATTTAATATTTTTTTAGATAACACTCCTATTTTAACAATAGCTGATTTAAAATAAATTTCAAAAGATCCATAGGGTTTATTAAAAATAATAAAAAAACTTTCACATCATTGCTCGTAAAGTTGAAAAATATTTAATAAAAAATAAATCGTAAATTGTACTTATGCATGCTAAAAATAATAAACAATATAGTAAATCAAATTAATATTTTCAGAATTACATAGTAATGTATTCTCATACATTTAATCTATATTCACAATATCATTAAATTAAATTATTATTTTTTTTCTCAATATTTGTGGTCATAAACTTATAATTTATTCTTTAAGTGTCGACTGAACAATATTAAATTAAATATAACTATATAATTAAAATAGATAAATAATTTTTTATAAATTGTTAGAATATGTAAAATAGCATACTAAAGAAAATATTATGAACTTACTTCTAGGAACTGTGAATTTATAAACGGAATTGGTGAATTATTATTATGAATCATATATGTATAAATTATGTTACACTATAAATATACTATAATAAAGAATATGCTATTTCAATATTTCAATAATGCTAGTCAACTTACTCGTCCATTCTGTTAATTTATAAATATAATTATTTAAAAAAATATATTTATTGTTTAATAGTTATTAAAATTCTACAATAAAAAAAAACTGTCCTTTTTGTTTGTTTTACCGATTTTTGTAGATTTTAAGGAGAATATAAATTAAATAATAATAAAGTTATGATAATAATTATTTATAAAATTAGTTAATTATGGAAGTTTTTTAAATCTCAACACAAGTAAAATAGTATTTTAAAAGTTTTTAGATTAATATTTTCTTATAGATGTTCCTCAAATCTATTCATATCATTTAAGGTATATAATATTATGTAAGACATATAACTTAGAATTTATTATATCAGAAAATTTCACATTTCTAAAATATATAAAATATATATTTATTTTTTTCTCACTGATAATATCAGAACAATAGTTTTTTGGAGACTTAGGAGGATCTGTAATAAATGAAAAATAAAAATGTAATTTTAGTGGATGATATAATTTTTTTACATGTTTCGTATTATAAACAAAAAATGTAAAAAACATATACTAGATATTAATTTAGTTGTTTGTATAAATTATTATGAATTATACTCAATAATAATTGTTACTTACCATCCTTATCATATTCTTGTTTTTTAGCAAAATTGAAGAATTCATTTTGGATTTCTAGAATTTTTAATATTTTATTATTATTTAATTGTTAACATTTATAATTTTTTATATACATTTTATAAAATGTATAGTATTTCTTAGGTATCAATACCAAAACCAAAAATATGTGAGCTACTAATATATGGAGATGGTACTGCTATTAAAATACAGAATACAATTATCGATGGCTCAATAGTATTAGGTCAATACAACACAGAATAAACAACATATTAGTGTGATATAAGAAATGAAAACTCAAATTAAATCCCCCTAAAGTGGAGCAGATATCATCACCCTACGTAGATACACAAACCTAACTCAAGTAAAAATTATTAACCAAACCATTAAACGAAATAAGAAGGATGGAGAAGTTTAACATTTTGGAGTTTTTTTAAACAAAAAACTGATATAGAAAATACATATCAATATAGTAAACTAAACCAAGCTTGCGCTCAAATGAAAATATTATTATTATTATTTTTTTTTCTCATAATTTATAAAGTGTGTAGATTTTTCTGTAATAGTTAATTTTTCAATTACAGTCACCCATACACGTAAAATTCTATGTTATTTATGTAATAGAAATAATTTTCATTATGCATTATTTATTAATGTATAAATTTAAATATTATATTAAATGCATCTCATGTGTCATTGTTTGTAAGTTTATACATTTTAATGAATTCGGCAAATTATTTGTTTAATATCCATACAAAAAAAAAAAAAAACTCATTTGCATATATAATAATATCATTTATTTTTGTGACACAGATAAGAACTTATTTTCATATTTTGTATGCATTTTATAATAATACATTCATAATTAAAACAAACTAACAAATGTATACAAAATATTACATACACCTAAATAATAAAAATGAATTAAATATATTGTTTTGTATTTTATAGGTACTATTTAATAAACAATGAAAAATACTCATTATAAGGTTGCAATTAATATTTATATAAGGATTTTTTAAATTAATTGTAAATAACCTAATTAATAATACTATTCATACTACGATTCTATACTATTTATTACATTACATTTTTTTTTTTTATATTGTTTATTAAATATAAATGGTGGAACAGCATTATTTAACATATTATGCAATAACCTTTGTTCTATTCAATGTATTTCATTTTAATGAATTGAAGATTAAACAATTTTAACACTGTTTTATTTAAATATTTATTTTTTTTTATGAACGGTTCAAGATTTGTAAAGGGAGGCATTTTAAAATCTGCCCCCAAGTGGCATATTCGTTAACCCGGCACTGTGTATACATAGGCTAATTTGGAGGACTTAACCCCCCCTCCCCACATCAAACAAAAAATTGTATTTTAATTGATTTGCTAAATCCATTATTAGTTATAAAAGTTAATTCAACATTTTCTATCAATTAAACTAAGTTAAGAGTTAACAAAAATTTAATATTAACCATTTAACTCAAATTAAGTTAATTAAAAAAAATGTATCTTGTTATATTAAAATAATCGGTACCTAAAATTGTTTATGTTAGACCAAAGAACTATTATTAGTGTATATGTTCCAAACGGTAACTGCAGTTTACGATGACAAATTTTAAAACTTACCATCGTATTTTTTTCTCCTCCTTTTTTTCAAATGACCTGTAAATTCTTCAGGTTTGAAATAATTTCTAAATTGTTCAGGTTTGTCTGTAATAGTCGATTTTTAAATTACAGTCACCCATACACATAAAATTCCATGTCATTTATGAAATAGAAATATATTTTATTGCACATTATTATTAATATATTATATTAAATCCATCTCATGTGCCACTGTTAAAAAATTTAAACCATTTAACGAATTCTGCAGATTATTTGTTTAATATCCATATAAAAAAAAACCATTTATGTATCATAATATCATTCATTTTCGTGACATAGGTAAGAACATATTTTCATATTTCGAATGATTTTTACGAATAATAGACTGAAAACAAACGGGCAAATGGTAGACAGATTATTTATATAGCAGATAGTCTACAATACATTATGATGAATATATATATAGGTAGGTTTTTCTTAACCTATTAGACTACCAAGACTCCTAAAGCATCTTGGATACTTGGTAAAGTGGCTTTCGTCACTAATTCCTTACTAATCTAATAAATAAAATTATCTTTGTCTATGCATGTAACGTTTTTTTTTTTTGTAGCTCACTACTGATGAACGTTTTCTTACTGATCAGACGATAATAATAATATGATATGAACTATTTCATAGAAACGTCAAATAACCGAAATGAACTTTTATAAAATTACATACAATAATCGAGAATCACAAATTTATACGTCTATGACCAATCACGATTATTCAAAATTCAAGACTGATATTCTGAAGGCATGAACTACTAGTACTTATTATAGGTTATGGTGGTAAATACGAACAACAGCCAAATCGATCGAAAATATAGTTCTGAGTTGTGTTACATAAGTAGTATTGGTAATATATGCACCTTGAAATGAATAAATGAAATTTGGTAATTTAAAAAGGGACTTTCAGAAGGATTTGTCTGGTTTATTTATTTGTTGAGCTTAAGACAGGGTAATTCTACTTATTGTATTTTTTTTTCTAACAACACCATTCAGGATCAGACATAATTAATAAATATACCTATTATTTAAAATATAAGTCCTAATACTAATAAATTAATAATTTTTTACTAATTGCCATAACATTTTTGTTGTTGAATAAATAATTAAATTTTCTTAAAACTAAATTTAAATGTGAACATTTTATTAATGTTTCATTAAAATATTTCGTTTGATTATGACGTACTTAAGTAATTTTAATTTATATAAATTAAATAATTTACCATAAGTCATAATAATAGAGTAGTTTATATATCCTTCATCATCTAAAATAATATATTATAAGTTAATTTATAATTAAGTAGAATGCTCATTAGGTTAAAGCGAAAATTTGATTAAATACAACTACTATATAATACATAAACCTAATTTATTTGAATGACACAGATATATAGATACAAGTTATACAATATTTGAAACAATAACATATCATTTTAACAAATATGAGTGATTCAAAAGTTGCAGCCAGTGTCAGAATCTTATACCTATTTTGTACGTACTTTCAAGTCCAGATTCTTCAAGAGCAACTGTTAGTTATTTCCAGCCATTATAAATATGATTTTGACAAACATAATATATATATTGGAAAAAAGTATTTTTAAATAAAAATTAGTCTTCAAATAATTAATGTTTTTAGAGAAAATAATAAGTTCTTAAATATATGTGTAGGTTTGAGGTACATAGGAGAGGTATATATACAACGTAATATATAATAATATATTTATCGTATTTAAATTGTAAAAATCAATTTTAAAATGAAAAATTTTATTATTTGACATCTCTTAGCAATACTTACGATAGCACACTAAATTAAATAACAAACTATAATTACATATATTTAAATTGGAATATATCGTCATTATTTTAGTCGATTTCGTAAAAAAATAAATTTCATACGCTCATAACATTTTTCTATATTGGCGCTGGAGTTTTTTTCACAGTTAATTGAAGAAAAATTCATGGAGAACCTTATATTGGGTTTTTTAACCTTAGGTATAAATCACAACAATTTTATTAATATTCAAATTCAAAATTCCTTGTACATTTTCGCAATTTCGACATATTTCGTAAACATTTGAACTTTAAATGCTTATAAACAATAATAATTGTGATTAACGATTTTTTTTACTACGATAATCACAACTTATAATAGACCTTGTATTACATTTTAAAGATATTTGGAATGTAAATTTTTTTTTTTATAAGAAACATTGAATTAAATAAAAATATTAAATACTAGTAATCCCTGTCACTATGAGTCTTGAAAAAAAAAACATGATTATAATATAATATTTATTGTTTTCGGAGATATCGCAATGTTTAAATTCTCGAGAACAGCGCCGCGTCATAACTTTATTACGATAACGAGACAAGAAAAATCTACATATATTATTATAATGTTATAATACTCACAAGACACATTCAATAACAACAATTACAACAAAAATAGAACATTACGATACTGAATATTGTGTGTGTGAGACTAACTGTTACTCCTGTGCTCGTGACCTACTTAAATTATTTTTAATTTACGTTGCGGCGTCGGTGGCAATAAAAAACCTACAAGTGTAGTACATCCCTTACAATATATATAAATGTATAACTGTATATCTAGCCATTATATTTAACACAATAAACGGTATTCTGAAAATTGAATACATTAAAGCATTACAAATCCTTCAAAATTATTTTATATGCCTCCAGAATACCAAACAATTGTTTTTGTGTCTACTTTGCCAATTTCAATATAGTTAATGACATTATTAGTCCATATAGGTATGACAATTGCAGTTAATAATTCTACTATTTTACACGTATACATTACTGACGCATTAAACCTCATAGGCGTGGATACAATTCGTCAATCACCTTATTATATCTTGAGAGGACGTCATACCCGCTCTGTTGTCTCTGTCTTACGAATGTAAGACAATAAACATAAGCTATTATTGATATCTTAATTTTTATGTAAGTTATTTATGCAAAATATTAAAACTTTAAAATTCTCGTTACTCACTTAAAAATTAAATATCAATAAAATTCAATATGCTAAACGAAAATTTGCTAGTCTTACATTCGTAAGACAGAGACAACACATGCGGGTATGACGTCCTCACAAAAGCTGGATTTTATACAGAAGAACTATCACACATTATAACTGTAAAATGCAATCACTCTGTTCAAAATTTAAATCGGATTATGGCTTTGCGTGCATACAAATAATACAACTTTTGGCAGTTATCATACAAAAAATTATAGTAAAATGGTTGCGATTTGTGCCCACGATTTCTGATAAAACTAGTTGAAAAAACGTCGACTATTCGACCAATATGATGGTTTTAATATAGGAATAAAAATATCGATCGGCGTATAATACATTAATAACACGGTTAAATTAAACTACGAATATACAGTGTGTCCCGTTAGGATTTACACGATATCCTTAAAATAGAATATAGAGTACAAAGACTATAAGCATTTCATATTTTAAATTAATTTAATGTTTTGGTAAAAAAAGTTTAAAAAAAATCGAAGATAGCTATATAATATTTAATTTTTCTGAAAATTTTGACTTTTCAACATTTTATTTTCATTAATCTCATGATTTTTAGTATTTGTCCTAGTTTCGAGAAAAATTTAAATTATTTAATACCATATAGGTAAATACCAGTGTTATTAAACATGTTGCCCGCGGCTCGTTCGTATATAATGATATTATGAAATGATTCTCAAAACTAAAAAAATATTATCCAAAACGTGTTGACGAACACAAAAATGAAAATAAAAACAAAAAAAAAACACATCATTATAAAATCAATACATTCATCACTCCGTTCAGAATCAAAAATCAATTTAAAATATATATTTTTTAATTATTATACTACTTTACTACATATCTTAATAAATAATTTTACGGTTTATCGGTAACGATGTTAAGATTTTCAAGACGTACTTTTACAGATTATTTAACTTTTAAATGAAGTGCAAAAATAAAAATAAATGTTTAATATTGATACATAAACATTTTTTTTTTTGTATATAGTACAACAATTTAGAATTATAACGTATATACCTAAGTATATTTAAATGAATTTACCAATATTATTTAGCGAATAATTAAGTCCTTTCTACGTTTGAAAATGATTTTATATGTAATGTTATAATATGTTATTTTATTTTACTTACATAATCTACTATTTATTATCGGTATAATACTTACATTTATATTCTAATAAAATAAAATGTATTAAATGTATTTATGTATAAATTATAAATTTATAATATAGTATGTCCACATTTGACATTATACGATTAGTTATTGATTATTTTGTAGCAATATATCATTGTAATTTATAATAAGAGTATAAGGTCAGTTAATAATTTAAAATTCAATAAATAATTATATAAAATATAGTAATATGAATGTTAGTGAATATCACTTTCATATTTTAATTTGAATATAAAATTACATAATCATTGTTATATTTGTTACTTTTATCGTTAGCACCACTAAAATGTATTATATATATCACTGCCAATGACAACGTTAGTAAATCTTTATAAGAAATCATAGTTATTGTTGAGATATCTACAAAAAAACGGGCATACATATTGCGTTGCGTAGGTTGAATGTTATTATTTTTTGAATAAGTAAGATGTTAAATTTGGTTTTTATTAACAACTAAGTAAACATTACAAAAACAATTTAATAAATCATCGTTTATTTTTAAAAACTCACATGTGTACAAACATGGCACAATTTTAAGGTACAATAAGACTTATAATGTGTGATAGATCTTCTGTATAAAATTCAGATTTTAAGAGGACGTAAAACCCGCATATGTTGACTCTGTCTTACGAACGTAAGACAGCAAATTTGCGTTCAGCAAAGAAACTAACTTATTTCTTTAATAATACGTATACATTTATAGGTTATAGATACGATATTCTATTATTGTTAAAACTTTTGAAAATATCGTCCATTATAACACAAATAATAATCCACTATATACGTTAAGTTCCTCACGAATAATGATTTTGAATTATCCATAGTAAAATTACTTTTTTTATTTTCGATATAACTACTTATAAAAAAAAATCTAATTCAAAATTGTCAAGGTTTAACTATGTAAAAATTGAAAATGTAATAATTTTTTAACTATAAAATAGTTTGCAAATATTCGTGGTTTTGTCGGTTTTGACGAATTTTGTCAAAATTTGAATTTCAAATGATTCCAAAAGGTAAAATTGAAACAATTAATTTGATAGTTTTCGATTAGTAAATGAAAAATGTATGAGATATTATCTTGTATTACATTTTTAAGCATTTTGACCAAGCAAAAATATTGTTATTGATATTTAAAAAAAAAAATAACTAAAATAAGTCAATAATTTAAATTGTCTATAATTATCTTTAAACCAGTTAAAATACTTTCCATTACTATTATAGTAATATAAGAAATCTGAAATTAACTCAGATTAGGTACATAACTATATTTTTATAATGTTATTATATCATTATGATTTAAAATAAATCACATATATACATAATACATATATTATGAAGTCTATATCAACGTACCCACGTAGGTAAAAACGATACCTAACTTTGGTCTTTAATCTTAGTTTTTATAAATGTCCAATGTTATAATAATAATTGAACATGATTATTATACCTTATAGTCACCTATTTAAATATTAAAATGTATATAGTTATTGGAGAAATAATAACTGTGGAGATAACTATTTGGAACTTCAAATATGCCCCAATAACTTCGGTTGACGTTGAACGTTCTCAGTCTTTAAAAATATGTTAATCGATGAACGACACAGTTTCACAGAAGAAAAACTTGAAATGCTTATGATTATTCATTTTAATAATAAATACAATTTTAAAAATGAATTAAGTTCAGAAAATTCCCTAAATTTTTTTTTATTAAATATTAAGTAATTAATTATTATAAGTTTTATTGTAAATTTTAAACAAATAAAAAATTCTTGCATATTTTTACATATTTTTATAATTTTGAATGCATATTTTAATGATTTTTACTGCATATTATATGGCATATTTTGATACTTTTAAGTGCATAAGAATCCGCGCTCTACATCACTAATGTATAATAAATTGGTCACGATTTGTGCGCAGTGTTACGGTGCACTGAATGTCACACACTAGGGCACTAGGCGAATAGTTTGCACGCGGACACAATATTATCATTCGCCGCGAACGTTCGTTCGTTTAAAATCAAACAGCTTAAATAGATAAAACACCTAACTCATTTTTGTAAAATTGTATCATTAAAATATTAATGTCCTGGCTTTACTCAAATGAGTAATCAATAAAATTCACCAATATCTATGTATTTTTTTAAATTATTACCTGTTTATTTACTAATTGGGATATTGGCAATTGAGGGGGGTGAATCCCCCAATTCCCTTTATTTACACCAGTGATCAGTGGCGGATCCAAGTTGGCTTAGGGTCCTCGGTCCCCCCTAGACCTCTTCGACATTCCTTTTACTCACAACAAATATTTTAAATTATGTGATAATTTAATAATTATAATTGATTACAATATAATATTTATTTTGGAAACCATTAGGAATGGGGTCTGATATGTTTGCCCGACACTCAAATTCCCGACAATACTTTTACCCGATATAACTTTTACCTGACACTACATTGGCCCGACACTACATTCGTCATTCACAATTATTCAAAAAAAACTAAAATCAGACGAATATTTTAACATGGATAATACCGTTTTATGTGAAATAGTAAGATGAATAGTGCAATTATAAATGACAGTGGAAATCGATTAATTTATAATTTCTAAGGAAAATTGCTCTTAACATTAAATTGTAATTATTATAAGTAGTATAGATAATGATTTAATTATTATTAATTTTTGACACATATTTAATGGTTCCACATCAAAATATCCTGTTAAATAATTATAGGTATTCCACGGATGTAATATTTTCCCACGAAATAAAAAAATTATCGGCACTTGCTTTTGTACCTATTGACAACATTATTTCTGCATTTGTAAATATGGATGAGCGAATAAATAGTAGGTACTACGAATAACAATAAATACTTATAAGTAATAGCACATAACTTAGTATTATAATAGTTATAATAACTAATAAGTATAATACTTTTTGACAAAAAACGTATCATTTAAATATTTTTTAATTTATTTTTTTGTATTTTATAAACTTTAATAATAATTATATTGTATTACTATCTATGTAGCTTTTATAAAAAGGTTTAAATTTTGAATTACTGTTTACGCGGGATATTTTGTTTTCGGGATATTTTTACCGGTATATTTTGACGTGTATTTACAACACAACTGTAAATGTCATGGAAATGCCAAATGTGTTATTATAAGTTGTATGATTTTGAATGTAAGATTAATTTGTAAATAACATAATATAATATTTTGTTGAAATTTTGAATAATTTTTGACACAAATTTAATCATAATTTAATTTGATATTGTCGGGCAAGTGTAGTATCGGGCAATTAAGGTGTCAGGCAATCGAATGCCGGGAAAATGTACTGATCCCTTAGGAATGTTATTGCCTTTATTGGAATGAAAACAAATAAAATTAACATACCAATAAAACAACATAAATATCATTATAATGTATTATGTATATATTGCTCAGAATTAATTTTTAAGGGGCCCCCAAAATTCAACCCTGGGTCCGCCACTGCCACTGATACTAACCTAGTGTCTGCAAAACTAGAGATTATTTTTTGCTAGTCGTTCATGTCACCTTATCAAATGCGGATGTCTTGTACTAATTTAAGAAATAAATTTCGCAAAAATAGTTTAAGTTGTTTAAGACTAGAGTCTAGAATGCTCATTCAATATTAATTATTAAAACAGTATGTGATGTAGTAAATACTTAGTGGTATATAACAGGTTTAAATGCTTACTATATAATTGTGTACCTAAAATAGGTTTATTTTATAGGTAGTAAATCCGATGGGTACAACATGATTGTGCACTTTTTCATTTTTTGACCCGACTAATTACACCACAATTAAGCATCAAATGATATAATATGTAATACTAATATACCTACATAATATATTATGTATATACTATATACGATGTATAATTTATGTATGAACAACATAAAATAATATATTATACAAAATGCGTATTTTCTGTTATTTTGATATTACACAATTTTCGATTACCATCAACTTATAAGCCTTTAAGTAATACTGGTGAATTATTTTGTCATATGGAAATCATTTCAAGTCCGGTGATGTTTAATTGTGCTACTAATCATGAAATACTAATAATAATGTAATTATTATCACATATGTTATATATTATAATATATCAAAATGGTTTTTATATACATATAGTGTATAGTTTTTCGACTTAAAAATCAACTCAAACAAGTCGAACACATATATATATATATAATATATGGCTTACAATTGTAAAATTGTGTTTGAAATTGAAGGTATAATGTATAAAGTATATTTAACTATCATTGGCTCAATCAACTGTTTATTTCAAATTTGAAAAGTGCTCATACATTAATAAAATTAACATAATGAAAAAATAAATTACGAAAAGAGCAAGAAAACAACATTTGTTATTTATAACGGATACTTGGGAAAAGTTAAAAAATAATAAAATATTAATGAATAATTATTTGCCGACTAACAGACTAGATATGTTTTTTTGCTAGTCACTAAAATCCATTTTGTTAAGTACAATTACATATTAGAAAAAGTATGATTGTGATTCATATGTTTTAATAATTGTGAATGAAAAAAAAAATCGTAATTTTTGTTATTTTTATATTACACAATTTTCCATTCCACAACAAATTATTAAGATTGGCTTGGTTATAAATTGTTTTTTTTCTAAATGATAAATATAGTATATTATATTATATTATACTAAGATATCATAGTCAAAATATTATTTGTTGTCGATATTATACAACATATACCAAATTAAACAAGAAAGCATTGATTTTTCACCATATTTTGATTATTTTTATAATTTTATCTGAACTTTGACTCGGTGTAAGGCAATACGATATAGTAGGGAGGTAGGAACCTAATAAAGATAATATTTTCAAAAAAAAGTGATATCGGCGTTGGACATTGGTATTTATATTTTATGTTTCATTTATAATTCGTATCGTGTATAGAGTGAACATGTCACGTGTGATTATTAAAGTGAATATCAAAATTCAAAAGAAATGCCTAACTCCAAGGTTAGGTCCAAAATCCATTTTTTAAGTACAATTACATATAAGAAAAAGTATGATTGTGATTCATATGTATTAATAATTGTGTATGAAAAAAAAAATCTTACATTAAAACATGTTGATGATGTCAAGATACATTCAATTTAGAAAAAAAAAATGTTTAATCACGCTAACGATGATAGTTTGTTATCAAAATAATTCGGCTGTTATTTATCCTATCTCCTATAATAGTTATTAGTTACTCATCACCGAGTCGCGTCCATAATTATTATGTATTACAATAATATTTATTATACTTATTGTAAACTGTAAGTTATTTCTATGGTCTATCATTCAAATATATCAATTTATTAAGTATTAAAATAATAAAATTGTAAATTAATACTTGTGTTGAGCTATATATTAATGAATAGCATAAATACGCCCAAAAGATTATAAAACAAATACACAGAAAAATTGTTTATTTCAATAAATTAAAGGTAATTTAATTTATTTCTATTCCATTTATACTCAAACAGTGCCCCAAAAAAATAATAAATAAATATAAACATAAAAACTTTTACTGTTACCGTTTATTTTACATTTTATTGCATTATTTAATAATAACTGTTTAAGAGTAACATCAAAATTTTAGTACATTAGGAAACAGATACTGTATTTGCTCAAAAACATTATAATTATTTAAAATATTTCTTTTTTTCATTTCTTAATTTGATTATTTCTATCAGGTCTGGAAGTGTTTATACATTTATATAACCTCTATTTGATATTTTACATATTAAATTCGTGAAGATTTTATTTTTGATAAATATTGGTAAAGCATTATCTTATACAATTATGTTTTTGATGTTGGTGGTTTTTAATAATTAATAAAGAAATTAACAGAATGTTTTCTTTATTTAAGTATGCGCAAATTGTAATAAAATTTGTATTCAACAATATGATTATCAATAAAATTAAGTTTAAATATATTTACTTATGAAATAATAATATAAACGGCGTGGGTGTAATACAAATAACAGCCAAGTCAGTGCACTTTTTTTTTTACTACACTAGTCTTTACATATGACGCTTAAAAACTTCATTAAAAAGTAATCTAAACTATTTACTGTTTTCTTGTTAATTATTTTTTGAGGAATAATCCCACATATAAATCCATTTAAGCTGTAATCCATTTTCAATGGTTCCGGAGGTAATATTAGTTCATCAACGACTTGTTGACCACCATATTGACGAGATAAACATTTTTAATTAATAATAACAGCATTTAATTTTTGTTGAATCATTTTCAGCTAGTAAGCAAATAACCTATTATAAAATGTATTTATTTACTTGAGGTTCAAATGGCATCATTGTAAAAATAGAAGCACACTTTGCACCGATATCCTTTGAAAAATTATAATCATTTAAAATATTTCTTTTTTCATTTCTCAACTTGTTTATTTCTACCAGGTCTGGAATTCCTTGTATATACATTTGATTTATTTGCTAGTGTACCTGTAAATACGAGTATATACAATGTCAGTGATGCACATTTTTCTGAACTGGATAAGCGTAATTTCGTTTAGCAAACTGCTCATTGTATAATATTTTGGAAACAACAAATTTTGGTCTTCGCCAAAAGCGTGCCTAGACAAATTGTAATACAAGTACACTCCTGAGAAAACGAAAACAGTTTCATAAATAAACAACTCTTGTCGTCACTGATAATATTTATAAAGAATGTTTATATGACTATATATCTATATTACTTTCAACTTCTTGCATTTATTTTGTTCACCGGAAATGAATGTCATTCTGATATGTATATCGGAGTGCGTGCTTAACGCTGCCAAATGAACAATGTTCGCCAATATACTAGGTTTGGTTCTTTCAGCTACCATCGATAACATATTTGAATCGGTGGACAACACCTACACGGTGACCAGAACAACAGCCAACGCCATTACCATTGTATGCTGATTGAACCTTTGTACAATATCCTGAGAAATACATACAACCATTATCATAATAAACTACACAAACTGCGAGAATATTATAATGTGATACACAACATTTGTTAAGTCAATAGGTATAGTATAATATTTTATTTTATAAATAATAAATGTTAATAATACATTATGGATTGTGAAATAATCATAATCAATAATACATTTATAATTACGATATAATCATATATTTTTTATTACTCTGTGAATTATACATATTTTTTTTCGCATGCTATTTGTTTCCGTTTTCTGTTTCCCGAGTGTAAATGCATAATACCTAATTACTTATATAACAGGTCTAACATAAAAATACGCAAGACAATTTAACGCACGACCTTTATAAGTTATATTTGTATTTATTATTTAACTGTTTTTTTTTTTATCCATATTATTTAGGATTATTAACCATGATTATAAATAAATAAAGCTTGTTTAAAATAAAATAGTATTCCCTTCTACTTCTACTTAAATGCATAGGTATATCAAAAGTTATACATCTATGTCATTATAAGCTAAAATATAATATATAATAATGAGCTAATTTAAGTTTTTTACAAATTTTCTTTTATATCAACACGAATTGAAGAAACCGTAAAATATAATTTTAAATAATCTCAACAATTTCAATAAGTTGGATTGTAGAAACTAAGTTTTCAGATATTTTATATTTTTGTTGTAATTTACATCGATATTAGTGCATTATAAATAAACGTTTCACTTTGAAACTCGATCAATTTTGCGTGCTATCTCGCATACACGTTACGTTAGACTTTACTAGGTCGTCTCCTCTCACCAGTGCAGGCGCACCACTCCCTTTAACAGTGGCGTATTTACGAGGGGATATGGTGAATAGATCCCCCAAATTCAAGGGCGTATTTTTTTTTTGGGGGGGGGGGGGCGATGGGGCGATCGCCCCCCCCCCTGAGCCTCTGTTTTTTTCTTTTTATTATTTTAATATTTTCGTAATAATATGACGACTTATGAATTATGATACACAAAATGTACACAGAATATATAGTTAAATAATTTTAAATTTTGTTTATCGCACTAGACAGTGAGAAGTCTATGGTTAACAGAAGCTGGTCTATGACGGTTAGAAATATCGTGATTGTAATTGTGATTAGTGGTTATCAATTTATCATACAGTTTATATTTTTCGTTTATCATCTGGTTAACGCTGTTGACGGTTGTGTATTACAATGTAGTTATTGGTTAATATTATATAGACTAATAAGTTTTTTGTGAATGTCAATAATATAGGTACGTTTTTAAAATGAATAAACGAAAACAGTCTATGCTCTTAGAGTTTTGTAATAAAAAAAAGAACAATAGTTCCAATTCTACAGTGGTAACTGCGGATGCCGATGATACAGTTGTAATATCCGAGGTAATACCAGCGTCAACAACAACTTATAATAAAGTAACTACTATTAATATTGAGGTAGAAAATGATATTTCCTCATTAGTTATTAGTAATGATATCGGTCATTATATTAATTCATCACGTGTTATTGAAGATACTGTTAAAATAAAACTTTTGGAAAATAAGTGGAAACCACCCCCAAGCTTTAAATATCCGTTTTCAATTCATAAAAAACAGGGAAAAGAAGAAAAACGGTTTTTGAGGTATAACCATTTTGAACAATTTCCATGGCTTGTTTATTTGGAGTCATTATCTGGTTGTTTTTGTTTATACTGTACATTGTTCTTAGTTCAAAATATTGGTGGAAAACAAAATTCGGAACAATTAAAAAAATTAGTTACAGTTCTTTTAAAGAAGTATGCTAAATTACTAGGCAAACATGGTGATTTGGAAATGCATAGTAACAATGAATATCACAAAAATGCTATCTTACGTTCTGAAGATTTTGTACAAATACATCTCTGTCCCGACAAACGAGTAGATAATTTATTAAGTACCGAACGTTATAGACAAGTAACTGAAAACCGAAATCGGTTAAAGCCAATTGTCGAATCTATAATAGTTTTGGGCCGCCAAAATATTGCGTTTAGAGGACACCGTGACCAAGGAAATTTAACTGATAAACATAATTTAAATGAAATTAAAATATCATCTTCTGTAGTTAACGAAAGCAACTTTTGTGAACTTTTGAGATTCCGTATTGGATCTGGGGATGATTGCTTAAAAAATCACTTGCTTACAGCCATTCAAAAGCAACATATATCTCACATACCACACAAGATCAATTGATTAAATGTTGCAAAGAAGAAATACTAACGATTATTTTAAAAGACGTAAAAAAAGTCAATATTACAGTATTATATTTGATGAGACCACGGACATAGCTTATATTTCTCAAATGAGCTTAATTTTAAGATATATCGATGAAAAAAATCAAGTTTTTGAACGATTTGTCGGATTTTTGAATTGTCATGATAAATCTTATGATAATGCAAATGTTTACGAAGAACTTCAAGTAAACGAATCCAAATTAACTGGAGAAAAATTAGGAGATATTGTAATATCTATTTTAAAAAGCATGTCACTAGATCTTGAAAACTGTGTTGGTATTGGAACAGATGGATGTTCAGTCATGATCTCTCAACTTCGTGGTGCTGTTCAACAGGTCCAAAAACATTGTATAAATGCTGTACACAGTCCCTGTTCTAACCACGCATTAAATTTATCAATTTCAAAGTCATCAGACGTACAGCTTGTAAGAAATACAATGGGTATTATAAAATAAATAATATCATTCTTTAAATTATCATCAAAGCGAAATTTTATTTTGAAGAACAATCTTAAAGAATGCAAACGTTCCATAACTAGTTTATGCGAAACAAGGTGGGTTGAACGTCATACTAGCATTTTTGAATTTCAGTCTTGTTTGTCAGAAATTATAGAAAGTTTAACTGACATATCTGAATGGACTGACCATATTTCTTCGTCAAAAGCTAAAACACTTTTAATGGCTGTAACTTGTTGTGATTTTATTATTACCTTATTTGCATTGACCGACGTTTTAAGTGTTACACTACCAGCCAGTAGACTTTTGCAAAGTTACGATAGAGACATTGCAGAAGCATCTGATATAATCGATGGTATTATACTTACCCTCTCTGGAAAACGATCTAATTGTGAATCGGACTTTTCACAATTATTTGAACAAAGTAAGAATGTTATGAATAAATTGGACATTGATTTAAAATTACCAAGAATTGCCAAACGCCAAACACAAAGATCTAATACTCCTGCTCAATCACTAGAAGAATATTATCGTCGAGTTTTATATATTCCATTACTTGAAAACATTTCAGAAGACTTGCAGTCACGTTTTCTTAGTACAAAAACTAAAACATTTATATTGATGCTGCTTATACCATCCAATGTTTTAAACATATCAAATGACAAAAAACACGAACTTCTTCAGGCTGTAACAAATCACTATGCATACTTGGATATTAATATTTTAGAATTTCAAGGAGAAATAGAACTATGGAAAACCAAATGGATTGAAAGTAAAAATGAATGTAAGTATTTGATTTATATTTGTCTTTCATATCCAAGCATCACTGCGTTCGATGCACACGTCTTATTCCAACTCCGTTATAATTTCGTTGTTATTCTCGCTCTGTGCAACCGATTTGGTTCAAATTTATAGCAAAAATTTACTAACGTTAAACTCTATGCAAGTTAGTAACTTAATTTGTACTGTAAGTGTACTGTTTTCGTAATGCTTACTAAATGTAATTTTTATTTTACCTACATGATATAAGTGTCTAGTGAAATATCTAACAGTCGTTGCGTAAACCGCAGATAACGCCCCGCGTTATCGCGGTTTCGCGTCCGTCGTCCAGCGGTCCGTGACCTTACTCACGTAAGTAATGCCGCCTACTCCAGTTATAAATAGTGTACAAAAAAAACAACCAAATCAACTATTACGGATAAAATTAAAACTAAAAACAGCACTATACAGCCTGCTCGTTTAACAATTCCTACAAATTCTAACAAAAGTCCCTCAATTAATTCTGAACACAGCTCTCAGAGTCGTAATATGAACAACCCTACAGATGGCGAATGGATTTTGCAGAATTCCTCGCAGAAAAATAAAAGGATTCTTTCTAGTTCTTCTTCTGACGTTTCTCATCCGAAAACCCCCCCTCCGCCGAGCAAAAAACTTTTTACAACACGAAATCACTTCGAAGCTTTAAATTCAAATCCAAGTGAAAAAGATTCACCAGACATCGATGTTGACGCTACCTCTGAAGCAGAAGATGTAAATAACGATATCCACATCAAACCTCCTCCCCCGATATTCATGAAAGGTGTGTTAGACTTTCCAAACTTCTGCGCAGCTCTTATAGAGCTAATTGGTGTTGACCATTTCTTTTGCAAATCCACCGGCGACCGTCTAAAAATACAAACCTCAAACCCGGAATCTTATAGAGTGCTTGTTCGCTATCTAAAAGATAGCAAGGCTGAATACCACACCTTTCAATTACGGGAAGATAAACCTTTACGCGTTGTCATTCGTCATATCCATCAATCTACACCTACTGATTTAATAAAATCTGAGCTTGAAGCTCGTCTCTTTGAGGTTAGACAGGTTACAAACATTCTCCACAAGACCACCAAATGTCCACTCCCGCTGTTCTTTGTTGATTTGGAACCAACTGCTCATTCAAATGATATTTACCAGCTATCCTCTCTTCTACATACCAAAATAATAGTTGAAGAGCCTTACAAACCTAAAGTGATCAGTCAATATGTTAACTGCCAGGAGTATGGACACACAAAATCATACAGTGGCTATCACTCACGTTGTGTCAGATGTGATGATCATCATCAATCCTCGTCATGTCCAAAATTGCGCTCAGATCCACCAAAATGCGCACTTTGTTCGGGGGATCACCCAGCAAGTTATAAAGGATGTTCAGTCTACAGAGATCTTCAGCGTGGCAGAAATCAAACTACAAAAAGTAACTTTTTATCTGATAATGTTAGAAATAAGACTACAAATGTAAGAGGCACCCACCCCTTAACAAATGCTCATCCAAACCAACCCTCAAATCATTCTCCCACTTATGCTCAAGCCACTTCTGGTCAATCAGACTATACACTTCCTATTCCAACTCAAGATTTAAGTAACACAATTACTAATTTTCTGGAGGAGTTCAAATCACTTATTAACCCTCTCATCTCTCTACTCAATAAAGTAATCACGAAACTACTTGATAAAATATAAATGTCTAGTAACGTCACAAATAAATCTCTTTTAATACTCCAATTTAATGCTAATGGCTTAAAAAACCATATTAATGAACTTGAAACTGTACTTCACGTTAAACGAATAGATATAGCTCTTATAACTGAAACCCATTTTACCAAATATTCTTCAATCCATATACCTGGTTACAATTTATTGAAAACCAATCATCCTGACAACACTGCGCATGGTGGAGTTGCCATTCTAATTAAATCATCGATCATTTTCCAATCGCTTCCAAATTTTTGCCAACCCTATTTGCAATCCTGTGCTATAAATATTAATTTAAATAACATACTAATCACTATTGCGGCCTTATACTCCCCCCCGAAACACAAGATAACAAACCAAATCCTTACTGACTACTTTCTCACATTAAATCACAAGTTTATAGTTGGAGGTGACTATAATGCTAAACACTTGTCATGGGGTTGTCGTACAAATAATCCGCGTGGATTAGTTCTTCAAAATTTTATATCATCCAAATATTTCAAAGTTCTTGCTCCACCTGGTCCTACATATTGGCCGACCTCCACACACAAGTCGCCCCCCCCCCCCTGAAAACAGGGCCAGAGACGCCCTTGCCCCAATTGGTCTTTTTTTTTACTTGATAGGTCTAATAATATCGTACATATATTACAGAAATACAGAATACAATTATTGAAAATGCTACATTTTATTATAATATTGAAATTTAAAGAATTTGGAAATATTAAAGTTGATGGCCGTAGTCAATACGCGACTTACTGCTAAATATGTATATGATTGAAAACAATTCGTATTGTAAATCGTAAAATTCCGTCAATCGTCATTATTGTCAATAATAATCCGGCTATTATCATGCTTTTAATAATAATTAATAAGCGTTTGGCTGCTATTTCAAAACTTATTGCAAGGTACATATATATATATAGAAATAGGCATTTTAAACAATAAGTATTAATAATTAAATGGTATACAAATAATAAACAAACTTAAACACTAAATACGAGTTATTACTTATTTTTATAATATTTTTTATTGCATTAGTTCATTTTTAATCAGGCATAATAATTCACTATTCATTATAATCGAACACTCACGTTAGTGCTAGTGCCGAACTTCCACCTAGGTAAACTAAGCAGCCGCCTAGCTGTCATTAGTCTTTACCTTCCCAGGGTCCAGGCTCCCGGCCAAGTACCAAAAAATAGCCTTTCCTTAGTACCTGTATTGAGACCCTGAGATCTTTAAGTTCGGAGAACTTGGCTGGTGCATTATTTTTTACTGTTTTGATTTTTCGTCCTATACAGATATATTTGTATATTTATCAATAAGCACTACTATTGTATTCTTATGGTTTACTCCATTTTATAAAAAAATGACAATGAATAATAAATCTTCAAAACAAAAAAATACAGTCTTATATATTTATGTGTAGGTACTTATTGATAATAAGTATATAAATTTTCAACATTTTTGAAAAACAATAGTAATAGTAAGTGTACTCACCCCCACGGTAGAGGAAATTATATGTTTGCCAATGTATATCCCTCCCTAGACAAAATCCTAAATATGCCACTGCTCTTTAATAACAACTCTTTCATGAGTGCAAGAGCACCATACAAAGTTTTCTCATTTTCTGACGATGTATCTAGTAGAAGCGTTGCCGGGTTTCCAGTGGCGGCTTGTAGTGTTAAAAATAGGTGGTGCACAAAATAATAACTAACAAGTATTGACTATGATTTAACACGTTTTTACTGTTTTAAATTAATGCATCTTATTAATATATAAATCATTTAATAATATTACTATATTATTATTTAATTATTACATTAATAACTTAATTATAATTAAAAAATTAAAGGTTGAAACTTGTAAGATTACGTTTATTTTAAAAATCGGTTCGCGGTAATAACTGCGCACCAAGTTGCATTGTATTTCCTTATCCCTGAATCATTAACCATACGTTCTTTATACGAGTATGTGGTGCTTTCACAGCGTTGTGCATCAATTGATGTGTGCATATTACATAACTCTTTTTACTTGAGTAACAATAATATAGTCATGACATTCTAATTTTCTACCGAAAAATATTTTTGAATAATTTTTTTTTGTTAACACCCCAACGTTCTTACACAACGTCGCATTTTCATCGTTCAACAATAATAATATTATGTTACATGAATACAATTCCAAGCGACCGCGAATCATCACCTTTTGCTGAACAATGGCATCGCTTCTTGTGGGTTTTGTGTCGCAGAATAATAATAATAATAATAATATGAATTGTACCAAATATTTTAAAATAATATTATTACAGCGATGGCGGTTCTTTGTTTTGTGGACAATAATACGATTTATCCACCCCATGACGGTGCTACTAAAAATACTGTAATACATATACATTGTACAGCAATTTTTGTTATTAGGATAATTTTAAATTAAATAAGAATCTTTAAAAATAATAATTTGATTTTTATTACTGTAAAAAATTAATTGAGAATACTTTGGACATTTTTGCGAATAATAATCGAATTTAATGATGGTTGTTATTAAAAAATATATTTGTGTTCTATTAACTAATAATTAAACATTGTATACGTAAATATACAATAATATAGTAGGGATACGTTGAACCATAAATAAAAGACGTTAAAATCGGTACATTAATGGTATGTTTGCAATTGTACAAAATAGAAATAGAACAAATTTAATAACATATACCTAACTGTGTAATAATAGGTAAATAGGTCGAATAACATGAGTAATATTTGATCTAATTTTTTATGTAAAACAAACCATTACGGCATAGCGTGTGCCGAGTGATGTTGGAAACAATTTATCGATTATAACTTAAAATATACTCCTAATATTACATTATGTATTATGAAGACTATGAGTTGAATACATACATATATATATATATATATATATATATATTTATTTATTTAATATTACACAATTTTTACTTAATGTATAAATAACTAAATTTTACAAAGTTATTTTATTTAAATTTCTACGATATTCTAACATTTTTTCGGCAAATTTGTCAACTAACATGTTTATATCTAAACTGCGCATAGATTAACACTAATTTAATTTGAAAAAAGCAATTATTCAATTTTTTTTCACGGGAATTAAATTTACTTTACCCAAGGGCCCAATAACCCCTACCGCAATACAGGGTCTGCGGGCCCCTTTACGCCACTGCTATGGCTATATATGCTACTGTTGACAATAAGAGGCCACATTTTTTATTTTGCCTAAGACCATAAAATGCCTAAATCAGGCCCTGGTTGTAAGCTCTATTTTAATAGCACACTGTAGAAATCGTTTGTGATTTTTATTTGTTCGTTCCTGGAATTCCGAAAATGTCATTTAGGCTGGGATCACACTATGCGTTTTGTCGGTTGCCGACTAACAGGAGCCGATTGGTAATTGATCCGCAACATCCAAAATAAAATAGGTTTAAATATAAAACGCGTTATCAGGGCCAGACTAGACCGATTTGCGGAACCGATTAAAAACCGTCTGGAAGCGACCGCAACGTGTTGCAGCCCAACCGTCCGGATGCGTTTCGGGATGTAAAGTACAACAGATGCAATTCAGTTTGTTCGATCACACTTGCACGGATTATCGGTGACCGAAATTGAAAAATTTATGAATAATTAATAAACATTTTTAAATTTAAATGATTAAAAACTTATAAAATATATTTGTAATATACATTTATATATTATAGATGTATATTATTACCCATTAGGTAGTATAATAAGTTGATACACGTTTTAAATAAAAACAAATAATTCAAATTAACACGATATTTTTGTTATTTTTTTTTAAAATTATCAATAAATTATGTTTGATACGGAAAAATTAATTTTTGAAGTTCAAAACTTCCTATGCCTTAGTGACATGAGTTCTCCTTTGTACAAAGATAGGGATTTCAAAAGATCGTGTTGGCGCAAAGTGGCAGAGTACCCCGAATGGTTGAACCTCGATGACAAAGAAAAAGAAGAAAAAGGTAAATACTAAATTATATGAATATAATACTACAATTTATAATAATTATAAAATAAATCAGATTAAATTTAGTGTAATATAAATAAAAATATTTCATTAAAATTATTTATATTGAAATGGTACCGCCCCTTCAGTATCAAAATAGTCAGCATAATTATCCCTTGTTTCTATGGCTCCAGAAGTAACATTTCTTCCATGAAGCTGCAAATTATTTAATTGAACATTGAAATTCTCTTCAATCTCTTCATAATTACATCCATCTCTTTTTCTTACGAAATTATGGAGAATGCAGCATGCCTTCACAATATCGTCACAAAATTCTGGTTCAACCAAAATGGCAGTATGTAATACTCGCCATTTATTTGCAAGTACCCCAAACGCACATTCAACTGTTCTTCTTGCTCTAGATAATCGGTAATTAAATATATGTCTAGTGTCATTGAGACCACGACCTGGAAAAGGTCGCATTACGTTTGTATGAAGGCCAAAAGCTTCATCAGCAACGAATACAAAAGGTTATATATTATTTTCGGAAGATGGCAATGCTCTGTGTTTAGGAATTTGAAGTAAATTTGAATACAATTTTTGTCCAAATACACTTTCCCGAACACACTTGGATCAGCTTCCTTTCCATAGGCATCAACATCAATTGAAATAAAATTTAAATTGGCATCTACCACAGCCATCAACACAATTTTTAATCAAATATATTACATTCATGTCACAATAGGTTATTGAGTTAAGAAGAAAAATGAATAAGATAAAAGAATTGTGTACTTCTACAAATGAGGAAGTACTAATTAAGACAATCCAAAAACTGCCAAAAAATCAGCAGGAAGCAGTAAAAACATGTTTTGACGCTTCAAAAGTAGAAAGTTCTAATGGCCGTCATTATACACTTAAATGGATATATGAGTGTATGCTTATAAGAATAAAAAGCAGAATACATAATATCCTGGCACTTCCCTCTGTAGAAACAATTAGAAAGTACTTAAAACACACTAAAGACGTTTATGGTTTTCAGCCCAGTACTTTAACATGATTAAATGAGAAATCAAAACATATAAATATAAATAAAAGAAGAGGTAAAATTTTTTTATTGTTTATTTATTGAAAAAAATACAATTAATTTTTATTTAATTTATAAAAAGGTACTCTATTGTTGGATGAAATGAAAGTTTCAGAACAATTAGTATTTGATAAGGAAACTTTAAAAGTAAATGAATTTACAAATTTGGGAAAATATACTCCACTTGACCAAAAACAAAAAAAAAGGAAGAGACCAGGGTTAGGTATTAATGTTTCAGCCATTTAGAGGACAGTGGGTCCAAGCAGTTGCATGTTTCCTTAGTAGAGGAGCAGCAAATAGTGCAGTGCTTCGTCAAATAGTTATAGAAGCAATTATATTAATTGAAAAATCAGGTTTTTTTGCGGATGTGGTAACTACTGATGGAGCTGCTTGGAATAGAGGAATGTGGAATAAATTTGGAATAAGTGAAAATGTTGTGAGCTGTGAACATATTTTTGATAATAATAGAAGACTATGGTTTATGTCAGATTTCCCACACCTGATAAAAAATTTAAGAAATTCCTTGATTAAGCAAAACGAAACATGGCTAAATATAATCTATTTTTTACATAAGAAATTACTATTTATATAATAGAAACATATTATATAATATACCTACTTTAAGAAAATATTTTTTTATTGATTTGTTTATGAACCCAATTAGACACCTAAAGGAGGAATACAAATAAAACATTGGGATTCTGTCGTAGATGAAGAGAAATTGCAAAAATACTCTTTGAAAATTTCAAAGTTACAAACAGAAGATGTGCATCCAAAATTTTACCAAAAAATGAATGTTGGACGTGCATTTAGAGTAATTTATGACATACATATTTTCATACAAAACATTTAATAATTATAATAAAGTTATTTTTATTTATTAAAAATGTTGTTTTTATGAACAGTTCTTTAGTGAAGATACTTTTATAGCGATGGAGTTGTATAAATCCAACAATACAAAATTAGAGAGATGTGAAAATAGTATTAGTCTTATAAAAAAAGTACACAACATTAATAAAAACAATAAACTCTCAAACACAAAATGGAGCCTTTAGAATAAATTCACTAGAAGAAAGTGTTAGAATTTTAATTACCTATAAAAAAAATTGTATGCAAACTTTTAAGATAAGTTGAGCACTATATATTACATACAACTTTTTTTTTTGTTTTTGTTATAGTGTATCAAAGAATTTCTCGTATATTTAATTGATTGGGAGTCAAGAGCCAAAAGTTTAGGTTATGATTTCATAACTGATAATACGTGTTATGGCTAAAAAGTAACTTTAAAAGCTACTTTAGAACTTTTATCCTTTTTCTGTGCTGAATGTGATTATTATTTTCTAATGACATCACGCTTAAACCAGGATAGTTTAGAGGTAATTGAACCTACCATATTCATCAACAATATGATAAATTATATATTTAAAAATAAAAATTACTTTTGGAGATTTTTCGAAATGATGCGTTCAACTCGTGGTTCAAATAATTATCTGGATGCCATTCTTTTTATTCAAATGTTCAGGTTACTAAGCACATATTGACTTGTAAAGCCTCCAAAGGGTTCCAATTTTTCCGGTGGAGATATGATAAATACTCTTTTGAATATTAAAGACATAACCAACACTAGTGGATGAGCCCAAAGAATAAACCATGAACTAGATCAAATTTTAGACAAAGGACATTCTGAAAATTTGAATTTGCATCATATATTCATGATCATGATTATAGTTTGCCTGATACTTCAAGTTTAATTTTATCTTACTTAGCTGGATATATTGCTCGAAAATCAACCAGATTTACCAAGTGCCAAAGATGTCTTTTAACTTTAAAAAAAATGAACTTATTTCATCTAGAGACCAACTTATTGACATGTGTTCCAAAGGATATTTGATTCGTCCATCAGATTGTCTTTTTGTTCTCATTTTAACACTAGAAAAAATTACATTACAGACTTTAATTTCTGAAGAATTAAATGTAGACACAGTTTTTTTTATAACTTCTAACTTATGGACGGACACAGCATCTTTACCATTTGTTGGTTGAGAAGAACACAATCTGGATTTGACAAAAAGTATTGTATTACGCTTTTTTATTACAATGCGTATGCTTTTTATTGTAAGACGCACAAACTACAATGAAACTACAAAAAAATAAGGAAAAATCCAAGTGCAGTAGAAAATTTTCAAAACTTTAGTTCATGTATTATTTATATACATACCATTTTGCATTAAACTCGTAGTTATTATAGAATATTTTGAATTTTAAACTTTTTTTACAGGGAACACCTTTTGAACTTTAATTGTATATTTAAGAATACTTTAATATAACCAGGTAATAAATAATGAATGATAATTTATATTTCATTCAAATTCAAAAAAAACGTACATTTATAGTAAAATACATATAATATGTGGTAAAACGTAGCCCTCTAATCGAACGACGCGCTCCTAGTGGCAAAAAACCGTGCGACTTTTGTCGGGCTATATTTTGTATACAGTGTTTGGTCTCTTTATCTCTAATCTTCATGAATAAATTATTAAAATTATTATCTCTATCTGTGTTTAGAATGTTTGGATGTCTAGTGACCATAAATTACAATTTACAACTATACGGTTAAAGATATAAATTGTATAAAAATGTAGTTCTATAAAAATAATTAATATAACTAATAAATAAATGTGATTAAAAAAAAAAATAATAGTAACTATAAAATTTTAAAGATAATAATTGAAAAAAAATATTAGGATCATAATGTCTATAATTTTCATAATTTCAATCTAATAAATGTTAAACCATTAGATATATGATTATGATGAGTTGGATACATATTTTCTACATTGCTTAGTACAACGCATACAAGAATTACAAGATTTGATATTACGGATATATTAAATTCCTGGTAATGTTTGTAAAAATACAATTGTTTAATGTTTTATATGGTTTACATACAAAATGTGGAACATTCGACGTAACATTTTTAAGGATGGATTTTATTAAACTGAAACATGGCAACAAAATCAGTAATATTTTTAAAACTGGTCCTATGTCTGTTGTATATATAATTTTAAAAAGTAATTAAGCAAATTTTAGTTGCTATTTATGTGCTAATGTTAAGGTAATATTTTTTCTAGTTCTAATAAAATGTGCTGTTTATTTTAGTTCTATATGATTAGCTTTGAAACGTGTAGACTAAACAAAAGATGGACCAGCATTTTTTATAATTTATGGGCAACGTATCATAATATGATAATATTTTAGTTTCAAAGTGTTTTGAAATAACAGTATGCACAATTCATGGTGATCAGAAATAAGTGATTGCAATAGTGTTACACCTTGATTTTGCATCCCTTCACAAAAAATAATGTTAATACAATTTAAATTAACTCATGAATTCCAAAATTGAGATTCTTTTGGAACCAAATCTCATATAATCAATCCATGATATTTTGTAAACCTTAACCTTTCAGAAACTGATATTTTGAGATATCCATCTCATTATAAACTAGAACCTGTAATTAATTTTAGACTACTTCTACTGTCTAATTGCCCATAATTAGATGATTTTTTTATTAATAGTAATAGATACAATCTTTACTTAAAATATCAGCTAAATAATCAACAGGATCTCTTAAGTTGCTATCATTTTCTATAGATTGTTGATGACATTTTTTTTTATGAGTTTTACAGAATCAACAATGATGATTTGCAAAAAAAAACATCATTAATTAAAGATACAATATTTCTTGGAATTGAAACAATGGCATTCTACAAAATATTAATATAATTATAAATTATTAAGGAATATATTTGCAAAAATTAATGTTTAATATTTACAGGAATATTCACTGTAAAAGCATTTGAATTTTCTATTTTAGATGGTCTTATTACTTTTTTGTTTTTCATCACAATATTGACCGGAAAATATAAAAAAGGTGACAATTAGAGTACAGCCAAATTATGATCATCTGAAAAACTATTAAACACTAAGAATGTTTAAATAAATGGTTGGTTAAACAAGAACCAGTTATTTGATTTTTGATTGGTCTCAAAAATTATTGTCCTTAAAAATCTAAAAATATTCACTTAAAATAATTGAAAAAAATAATGCTCATAAACATGCATTTTAAAAAAGTAGTTCTAAATTAAAACATCTTAAAACTCTCAATACTATCTCCGTTGATGGAAATTCTAAAATTAAAATGTATATATTTTTTTAGTATGGTGCGAACTGTATTTAAAAACAACTAGTATTTAAGTATTATACAGATAATAAACATAATAAACACATTTTAAAATATATAATATATTATGTTTTTTACCAAATTGATAAAATAATAATTCAATACTTGAAACATATGTACATAAATAATTAAATTTGTTTATTCATAAATTATTAAAAAACATAATATAAAGCAAAAGAAAAGTCTGAATACAGCACACCTTAAATATTTAAGCAACTGCAGGAAGACTGATGATTCATTATGTTCTACTAATCAGCCAAAATTAAGAAAATATATTAGATTATTCAATGGTAATAAAAGATTACCATGATCAAATAGAAACTTTCTAATATCTAATAATAATATATATAGGTATATAATGTATTCAATACTGTATTATTCAACAAGTTTCAGATTAGAATTATTATATTTAATTATTATTGTAATATTATACATACACTAATATTATAGTAGTATTATTATCATACTATATATAGTATTTATAATTACTTACATATTATATTATTCTTTAAAATACCTATTGTTAAAATAAATGAAAATATTATATTTTTTATGTACAGCAAGTATACTTGTCAAAATAATTTGAAAGTTAAATCTATACATGATACTGATATATCATTATGTAACAAGAATTTACAATTATTATATTTCTATAAAGCAGACCACAAAGGTATAAACAATAATATTACACATTTATTTTTATTTATTTATTTTATTTTATTTTATATATGTATACATGAATATTGAATCTAACTGAGAAAACATTTTCTAAATACATAAAGGTAAAAAAAAAAATAGGTTTTAAATTAAAATACATTATGTGGAAATGTAAGTATACAATGATAGTGTCGAATTAAATTTGAAACAAAAACGCTTTTATAACACAATGGAATAGTACCTAGAAAAGGGTACCTTTAGTTTTGTTAATATTAGAGAATAGAGGCATAAAACATTTTATTCTATAATATTATTTACAAACATTAAAAATAAATACATTTAAAAATGATATATAATAATATATTGTAAACAATTAATATTTATTTTATTCACTTGTTAAGTAGCCGTGCGATTTTACATTTAGGTCCTGTTCCTTTGTCTTCATCAGATTCTGAAGAGGATTTAGCATATCTTTCAGCATGTGGTGCTTTGTATGAATTGACCAAGTTATTAGCACTAATCTGTATTTTATAATCAAATAAGTTTGGAACATTCATAACAAATGTTAAGCAATGTATCGGTACTAATCTATCAATGACAGAACTATGTTCAAATTCAGTAGGTATGAATTTGTCATGATGCTTTTTTGATTCATCGGTGGCTCCAAGGTAAGCTTTAGGTGCCAACCAGAAGATTGATGCTAGTTTTTCACAAAAATCATTTTCATATAGCTCAATAATTTGTGCATAAAAGATTTTAGGCGATTCTGATTTACATAAAGATACAATATCACCTAGGGTCCAAAGTCGATTCATGTACTTTAAATGTCCAGTCTTACGTAAAGGTAAAGTGTATGGACAGCAATATGCATATGATTTAGATGAAGGAGGATTTTGTTTTGCTAACCAGCGTTTAGTTTTATTTGATCCTGATGATCCAGAAGGTTTTGAAGGTGAATCTTCTTCGCTTGACGAACTCATAATATCAGTCGACAGTGTTAGTGAAGTTTGTATTAAAATTAAAACAACAACTGTTACCTAATAAGACTATTTAGAATTTGATAGTTATTTACTTATTTTACTTTTTAAAAGTCACCGGTGATACAGCGTTTATCACTGCTACTAAATTGTACGATTCGCAGGCGTCCGACTGCCAAAATCACTATCGGTCGCCGGTTAGCAGTCGCAACGTTGCCCACACTGTACGCTTCGATCGATCCGACGCGTCGCCGACGCCTTCCCGTTGATTACCTGTTATCTCCAACCGTGTTTTCGAACTCGCGTTCGGTAATTTGTATTTTGTGTTTGTGTTTGCAATTACTCATTCGTTTTACGAGTTGATAAACATTTTTTGGACTACCGTAAAGACGTCGTCGACGAATAACGCGACCGTCTTCTTTTTGTCGTTAGTCATAAAACCTTGTGTTCTGCTTCCACCACGCTCATCGCATGAACATTGGCTATTTTCTTTCGCTGATGACGCAAGGTTAATCGGTTAAATCTACGTCCTCCCGGACTGAATTATCCAAAATCTTAGTTCATATACTATGGATAGAGCCATGGTATCCATACAAAGAAGAATTGTTGCCGGTTTTAGCGACGGGTCTCTTTATTATTAAGTGCTCGATGTGCTTACGCACGAAGTTATTCGTTACATATTTATGCTATGGAATCCATAGTATGGATTATCATTTATCAGTTAATTATTCTGTTATAATGTGGTACACATTAATTATTAATTATTTATTCTGTGTATACCTAGTTTATGTACATTTGTATACACTAGTAAGTAGGAAAAAAGCAAGTTCGATAACACTAAACTTGGAACTTGACCAAAACTAGCAAAACTTATTTTTATTTATGATTTATGGGCTAGACTAAGACGAGGATCAGTTATCTTTCCCTGTTGGATAGATAACTTCCATTTTTTAGTTTTGACGACTATATGGCAAACTATAATGCATGTGTGTTTTGTTTGAAATTGGTAAAATTAAGTAATCTCGAATTAACTTTGCGTGTGTAAGTCGTTAAATTATTTATTTATAACGGCATAATCATTAATGTAGTGCTGGGATTTTATATATTATTTATTTAAAATATATTTCTTTTAATTGTTCAATTGACTTTTAGTTTTTACTTTTACATAGGCACCAAGTGTAGTCTAGTAGCTGGTTGTCAATTATTAACATTTTATTTAATACTATGGGCTTTGTTAATTTTGATTATGATATATTATATGTAATTGTAGATTAAATTAATATTAAATTATAAATAAAATAAAACATAATTCCACAAAAATATATTTTTATAGTTATTAAGTTATAATAAATTATTAGGAACCTACCTATAGTTGCAAAGTAATGTTGTAATGTTGTTTGCTAATACCACAGACATTGGACGATTTTTTTTCAAGAAGGCTAGCAGTAATTACATCCAACAAAAGATTTCTATGACTTTTATTTAAACTATTATGGCATTTATAATACTTCGCTATCAAAGCACCTTGTGTAGTTTTGGTTAAGACTTCATCCAGAGAAAACTTGTTTTAATGGTACTGGTGCTGGTAATGAATTCGATGAAATTGTGCAGAGTATAGGCGATTCACTAGAATTGTTGTTGTACTTGGACTACTGCCAATCTTTATAGTATCTATGCTTACTTGATACGAATACCCATAGGATAGCGTCTTAGAAGATTGAATATTTGGTCTGTGGTTATATACTGTGATGCTTCAATGTCAACACATTCAGCTGAAAATATATTGCAATGATGGAAATTTTAAAATTTAATTTTCATATTTAAAATCACAAATAATAATATAATTTAAACTGCTTAAATAAGTAACTATATAAATAATTAATAAATAATTAGAAGGTTTTTTTTATTAAATATCAAATGATTTTGTTTGAAATGTCACAATTACATATTGGTATTAAAAAATTTTTTTATTATAAGAAAATATTAAAATAGGTTACCGAACCACAAATACAGCAATTATTTTTATTTAGTTATTCAAAGATAAAACCATTTAATTTAGATTTCTTAATTTAAAAAAAAAAACTTATAAAATTAAATTTTATAGGCCAGGAAAACATTAAATAAATATCTATATAAGAAATAAATATCTCATATTTCATCTATCAAGAAGAGATTTTATTTTATTTTTTTCTATTTCTGATAAAGCAAATTCTTCATTTGACATATTATTGTAAGTTGAAGAATCAGAAGAATCATCAAATCTTGTTACATTTGGTTGGTTATTATCAATAATCTGTTACCTTTTGCAATTCAGTTAACTCTGTAATATCAGTATCTAAATAACTGTCATATCCTTAATTTACCACCTTAGCCATTAACTTGCCAATAATATCATGTGCTTCATTCATATTTTGTATTTGTAATACAAAATATAACCTATATTGCAATTAATTTAAGTATTAATTTTTTTTAACCTCATAGTACTTATTAATTAACCCTCTATGGGTTGAAAATTTAAATAAAAAAAAACCTAACTTATAAAAACTTAATCTTAACTTATAAATAATAATAATAATAATAATAAAACATAAATAAGATTTTTTTAAAATAATCTTTTAATCTAATCATTAATTTTCCATTAGTAACTTGATTAATATCTA
Organism: Rhopalosiphum maidis; assembly: GCF_003676215.2. Lineage (NCBI taxonomy): Eukaryota > Metazoa > Arthropoda > Insecta > Hemiptera > Aphididae > Rhopalosiphum > Rhopalosiphum maidis. Next base: position 58,329,402 of record NC_040879.1, read on the forward strand.
TTGGCATTAGTGGACCACTAAATTCCTCAATACTTATTAAGCTCTTTGATAGTTTATTTTGGTTTTTGCTAACTTCATACGTTCTAATATATGAACTAAAAGAATACAATTGAATTTGATCAACAATAAAAGATATAGCACTTTTTTGTACTATAACAATTTCAAGTATTTTATACAGACATAAGTTATGTTTAAAACAAGTAACATAACTCCCTATTTTATAATTTGTTCCTTTAAAGTTAATTTTTGAGAAACTAGTAATATTTGTGAACGGTATATTTAAGATATTAGATAAAAATTCAAGATCAGAATAAATTTTATGTTTATTAAAGACAATAAAATCTTTGTTATTTTGTTGATTTAATAAAAAAATGTGCAAATTTAAATGAGTATTTTTATTGCTAAAGTAAGACAAATATTTGTCCTCAAAGTTCCCCTTGCATACATTTTTAGTTTTTTATGTTTGACCTCATATCGAAAATACCAAATGTGTCTAGGAGGTCTAGACTTCAGTATAGATAGATAGTGGGTTAAAATATGATGTTTTGGCTTTAAGTTGTCATTGAAATATAAAATATAATTAGAATTATGTTTATTTATTAAAAATTTTAAATGAGGAACAGAGCTTTTTTGTGTCAATTTATGACTCAATAAAATTTCAATAATTTTCAAAAAGTTTAAAAAAAAATCCCAATTTTATTATCATCTGGTATTAAATATTAATGTTATCATGAGTGGGAAAAAATGAATAAAATACATCATTTGCCTTGCTGACATTTTTAACTAGAATTTAGATAGATGATGTTTCTCTATAAGAGGTGAACAATTTTGTAGTTCTAATTCACCATAGTTGAAATGTTGTTTTCGAAAATTCAGTGTAGGTATGTAAAGTTAATATTTTTAATGTCTGTGTAATAATTAATTAGGTATGTGACATATTGTAATGACCACGGTCTGACTGATGTCCTCAAATATGTCGTGCATTACATCAACACAAAAATTTGTTTCATAGATTTTGATCCTAAAGGGTTATTTATTTCAAAATCGTCTACATACATAAAAAAAAGTTTGAAGTCGTGAATGATCAATTGTATTAAAAATGTTTAAATATTATTTGATTTTGATTAAACATTCTAAATATATATATTTACCAGGCGCAATATCGAAGTTAATCAAATTATCGTTTGCTTTTATTGTTGAAATGCATTACACTAAAGACGACGACTGTCACATCTTCACGATAGCAACAACAAAGTCTACTAAATTAAGACTAAAACTTATAAAAGATGGTTTTGAATACACAATATTAAGAGACAATTTGAACGATATACGTTGGAAATGTTCTATCACTACGTGAATAGGAAAAATTTCGACAAATCATATAGAACCATTAGAACCAGAAATAGGTACCTACTATTTATAAATATTGTATATTGTTTTTTTAATTGTATATTTTAAAATATAACTATAGTCTATTCGTTATTGTTAAAAATATTATTTATTTTTCAACAATTTAACATTGAGTATTTGAGTACCTACATATACTTCACCAAATATTATAGGTACTTACTACTTACATATTATACAAAATAAGTATTTTTATGAACATTTTGTTAGGCTTTTTAAAATCTAATGATTAAAAAGAATTAATTATTTTGATTTTTAGTTAATATACCTACTATATTTTATATTTTTGTTATTTTATTTTATATTTTATTTTACATTACATATGTGTACTTACTACTTAGATAACTATAGACATAATATATATTTTATGTATAAAATAGTATAGTGACCGCGTTCTTGAACTTAAATTTTTACCCGACCGTACAAAATGACCAAAAAACATTTTGCTCTTACCTAGATTTTGGGCTACCTATTTGGGTTATAATGGTCAAACAATTATCGAAACCATTATTTGGGTAAAGAATAAAAAAACCATCATACTAATATCTCAGGTCCAGAAAATCTATTTAAGGTTTTTTTAAATAAGTTTTTCTTTATAAAATTATAAAACTTTTACTCCTTTATACATAAACAATTGTCAAATTGTTATATAACATAATAAGTGCGTATATTACGTATCTATAATATACTACCGTTGATTATAATATATTATTATAGTAGTTTTTTATCATCAATGATAATACCTATAACTCAAATCTCAGTTTTTAAACGTGGTTTTACAGTTTTAATTAAATTTAATTAGTGTGACTTTTGGAAAGAAAATTGAAAATGATTGTCAGCTGCAACTGTTGCAAGTATATTTTACCTCGAATTTAAATATGTTTACAGAATGTAAGTATTATGTATTATGTCTAAATCTAAATTTTTATTTTTTAATTATATAATAAATAATATACAAACAGTAAAATCGACCACTTTCGATTCCTTTCAGAGAAATCATTGAAATGCGTATTCTTATATAAACGGAAAAGAACTTTATAAAATACAGTACGAATATGTAGGTGGTGTAGGTAATATAACACAGGCAGGATTAGCATTGTAACATAGTGACCCTTTTTAACTGGATACCACCCATATCGTCTTGGTCTTGTTATAAACCTATTGTAGTTGTACACGAAAAAATGTGTATGTACAATTATATTATCACAATTGAACCCCAAAACCATTAATCATAACAGGCGATGAATAGGTAATGAATTGTATATAGTTCGAAAATAATGAAGATTTCTGGAGATGATCACAGCCATATAACTTAAAAATTCGTAGATTGAATTCAGTACGATCAACCTTCACTAAAATTATAAAATACAAAATAAAATAATATTTACAATGTAGGTATTAATATCGTTCGGTGTCTTCCATTCGGACAGGCTTTTTAATATGTCGGTCCTACCACCTACACATACACAAGCGTGATGGCATTATTAACGGACCGATGACGGTCGTAGCGTTAATATTTAATATAATATTATTGTATTTACACCTAATAATCCCAGGTTAATAGGTACCAATCTACATTATTTTATTTTACAAACATTTTTTTATTATTTTCGGTGAAAAAAGCGCTCATTTGATGTAGTTGTCACTGGTAATGTTAACATTATAGACAATATTTTAATTGTTTCAGGAAATGCAAATGGTAGATTTAAAACAATATTTAATATTAATTTTAATTTAAATTGGCGCATGTTTTCTAGTTCTAATGTTTATTAATTGAAGAAAATTCTGATGGCAGGCTTAAAGAATTAATTTAAAAACTTCCGTAATGGTCTAAGAACTTATTAACAGTAACATATTCTGTATGAAGAAAGTCGCCATTTGTATAGTCAAATACAACGGTCGGCAACCTTTTTACCTACACAGGTCATAATTTTTTTCTGTTTTTCACTGTGGGCCGCATACAAAATTAAAATATTAAAAAAATTATTTGTTATATATACACACATATATATATATATATTACGATATATAAATTAAATATCATTATATTACGTTCTCACTCTTAGCTTATCTCATGAGATTAGATATATAATAGTCATGATTAAATTTTATTTATATCAATTTAAGATATAAAATTGAAATTTTAAACACCATGAAATATATTTAGTGGGCCGCAGCAAAAAGTTCCGAGGGCCGCGGGTTACCGGTGCCTGGTCAAATGCATTGAATATATCAAAAATGTGTTCATTAACGCCTACTAAAACTTATGGCTAAATATGTCGATGCTTGAGACCAATTATAAATAAAAAAAAAGAATAATTTTTGCTCGGCGCAGAAAAATATAGTCGGGCCAAATTGGATCTTGATAAATTTTAGGTATGCATATGCATACCTTGCTATACCCCAAATGAAGCTCCTGATGTTTACATTTAGAGTAGTTATACATGTGAATTTGAAGCATTGTTGACAAAAATCCTTAGAATACACCCGGCCGTCAAGGGAAGATACTCCAAGGTTCAGGTTGGAAAGTAGAACGAAATATAAACACTGTTTTGTACGACGCAAGATGAACGATTTTAATATACATTTTATAACACACGTTTGCGAAAGAACAAACTGGTATTATTATAATAATTAATAATACACGGTAGAAATAAATTAAATATACAAATATAATATGATCGCTAATGGGTACCTTGTTGATTTTAAAAAGTAAAAACAACAAAGAAACAGTGAGAAGTAGTGATAAATATTTTAAAATAATTAAACTAAATTAAATAAACATATTATTAATAAACAATTTGAACTATTTCGTTATAATTTCAAAACGAAAATCATAAAAATATATTGGTTACATTTTGATTAAATTCTTTACTTGACGTAGCAAAAATAACATAGAAATACATATAATTGACAGATCAGGTACCTAATAAAAATTTCAATTTTTTTTAAATCCCGGTATTTAAATTTACCAAAAAAATGTTGAATGTTGATGGGTGGTCAGTTTATGCTTCACATATAAGTATACGTAAAACATGCGAATTCTATATAGCTATATATATATAAGATATATAAGATATACCTTATGTATATCGTTTACGAAATGATTATAGTGGTCAATCGGTTAGATTATCCTGCTAATATAAATATATAGGTAGTGACATTTATAGTAAGGTGACTTGATTCGCAATAAATATTTGGTACCAGGATAATATTCGTATATTGATTTCAGCACCTCTGTAGTTCACAATGACGATAACGTAGTTTCATGCAAGAATAAGGAGATTGTGTTTAATATGTTACGTATTTTCTATATAGCAATCAAAAACATCATGGTCTTGAACTCTTAAATATTCATTTTTTTAAATAAAAAATAAAAAAAATATAGGTAATGCATTCCTTAGGGTACATTTTTTATTTTTTTAGGTGTTTATATTTGCATATTTGTTATTATATTATATTTTAAAACAAATATTGACCGTTTTCATGTATTACTAAATTTTTCACTGATATCCTCAAAAAAGTAAAATGTATTATTGTAATAAGTAGGTTAACCTATTGGCTATTAAAATGTCAATTTATTTGGCTATATTATATAATCGTTACAAATTATCGATACCGACACAATTCAAAACAAAAATTACAAATGTGGCAATGTGTTTTCCTAATGGATTTGTTATCCTGCATTCTGCAATTATAATTATATTTAATTCAGTTAATCATAACTGTCTGATGATACAGATAAATAATATGGTAATATTGTTGAAGTGTTGAACACTGCACTACAGCCGACGCCGGGATGATTGTTTTGCTATTAAGTATTACATGTTTTATGGATGTGATCCTGGATGTATATAGTATGTAATATATTGATAGTATAATCTGACTGATTGACCACTACAGTCTTTTCGTAAACGATATTCAGGAGGTTAATACAAAAGATGATGAATAATAATCTTTATTGACGAAAATGTATTCCAATATCGAATGTAGAATAATTTTTACACTTTACAGTGACCGTTAATTGTACGAAATTAGAGTGAATAATACAAATAATATTATTTGTATTTGTGATAGTAATTTGGTGGTTAGACAAATAAAATAATAATAAAAAAAATAAGTGATTCGAGCGTACGGATTGTATGTAGGAATATTCATCGTTCGCGCCATCAGGCAGCGCTATAAATTATTGTGTCGTGAGTGCGCGCGTTGTCTCACTGTAGCGCGTCGGCTTGTGATGATATAGCGATTTACTTTTATCGGAATTACGCGGCGTGCGTGGTCCCAACGGTTATTATTAATTATATAATATAATATTTTCACTTTTACGAGTCTTATGTAATGCTTTCAGGGCCACCGTAAGTCTGTATTTCAAAGTTTCATTTTGTTCAAAGTGGTACTGAAACACATTTTTGTTATGCGTAATTTTTCATTGGTTGTTGTGTTTTTTTTTTTTATGTCAAAGTTCGGCCAAAACCTCAAAATTGTTATGTACGTTCATACTATGTACGTTCTTTTTCTGCCGTTCGAGCTGTACGGCCATTGTCCCAGCCAGTATCGTCATTATATAGTATAAAATCATTAATATTAGTCTCCAATCCAGGGCGGTCATAAGACATACTTGCAGAACCACGTGAATTAGTTGTTTGTGTTGTAGTTCGTTGTGTATTTGAGTTAATCGTCTGAACTGGTGGCCCGTTGGTCGTACGTTCTCGGGATTGTCACACATGTTATTTGATATTGTATTCTTTTTATTATACAAGTGTGGGTATCCCGAGACGGTAGCGTTCTGGTTCGAAGCCGCCAACAAACACCAGTTCCCAGGTAATCGGCTGATGAGTCGCATGATATTTTATTTTTATTTCTTATGTTATTACTTATAACATATTGTTTATATTGCCGTCGAGCTGGCATAGGCCAACATCATGCTTTTTCATTATTGAAATGCCAAAAATTGAAGAGCTAAGGCCAATTGCATACGTTGTTATATTATATCATTGAGAAATGGCTTAGGTCAATTATATACTGTTATATTATACTATCATTGAACCGGCTTAGATCAATTTTTTTTGTTCTTATATTATTATTATTGAGCTAGAAAAGGCCAAATATATTTTTACTGTCATATTATTAGTGAGTCAGCATAGGCCAATTATATTTTTAACCTCAGTTATACTATTGTTGAGCTGGCATAGGTCAACAATATTTTTTTATTTATATTGGTTATTTTTTGATGGGTAATAACCATATACATTGTTTTCTATTTTATTATTATATTTTGTATTGTATCAAACAGACCAATTAGGTATTTTTTTATATTGTATAAATTGAGCCTATTGTATTGAGCCAGCGCAGGGCAAATATTTCCAAGCCATTATTGTTTTTTTTACATATATATATATATATTTTTGTCTGCTTAACAGGCCATAAATGTATTGCTTTATTTGTATAATTATTTGTCAAAATTTATGAATAAAAGAGTTGTTTATAGGCTGTGTAAGCTGATAGCTGCTTGTAAATTCTAACTTATTATCAAATACAATACATTTGGAATCAAATTTATTTGTAATAAAGTTCATATAGTCCTTAACAAAATAGTATATAAGTATAAATAAATTAGACCCCTACTCTGTATACAGATCACTAATCCTGTACTGGTCAATTAGATGTGTGGTTCTCAACCTTTTTGTTTTCGCAGACCACCTAGAATCTAAAATCTAGATTTAAGTAGAACTACAACCCACTGGGTTTTAATTCAAAAAATAAAAAAGTTATGCTTTAATTGTTTAATTTTGCCTGCAGATTAGTGTACTAAATTTAATAAAAATATAAAAGCATATATATTATATGAATATAAATAAAATTTAACAATACCGGTGTATCAATTATTACAAAAAATAAAAATAAGTAAAATTGAAAATTGAAAAACAATATTTAATGAGAGAGTTGTACTTATTTTGTTTTGGCAATTTTATCTAATCTTGGTTCCACTGATGAAGTTAAAACCACACGTAGAGCATGTGCGACATCAAGCTTATTTCTGATTTTGGTTTTTATATGGGTCATTGAAAAATCTAGTCTCACACAAATATGTTGACGAAAATGGAAGTAGAATTTTCATTGCTTTTCGAAAAGCATTGTGATACTCGTCCTTGAGTTCAATCCAAAATTTGGTTTGAGATATTGATTTGAATTTAGATTGTAGACCAGCATTTGATGATAACTAACAAAAGTTCTTCATCTTTTAAGCACAATTTATATTGTGAGTCCGTTAAAAATGGATTTTGTACCTACAAATATCCGTCTCGTAGATCTAGATTGAGTGGATAATAATCTTCAAATTTATCATGCAACTACTGTAAATAGTTTTGGATAGTTATTTTAATGGTATTATTATCGATGTCTACCTCATTAGTTTCTAAAAGTTATGACTAAGATTCAAACATCTCATAGTTTCCTTCCCGAGTACGAGTTATCCACAACTATTTTTTTTTAAATGCAATGTCGTATAGTAAATATGTGATCACTTGTCGATTTTCCTTTTTCAAAGCCACTTTAGTATTCACCAATTATCTCTGAGGCATATTTTTCGATTCTATTTAATATAGCAGTAGAGAGTATCTTGTAAATAGTATCCAGCAAACTAATCCCTCTATTGTTCTCCGTGTTAGATGGGTCACCTTTCTTAAAGATAGGACATAAGATAGCTGTGTTCCAGTCATTTTCTATTTTTTCACTTTTTCATATACTCGAAATAAGGCGATGAAGGTTTAAAAGTTATTTTCCTGTAACTTTGAGCAGTTCTGAGTTGATATTATTTTCCCATGGTGCTTTGTTATTTTTTGAGGATTTTACTATTAGTTTGATTTTGTCCATACAAGGCTCGGGTAATTCTAGTTCGACCGTTTAGTACACTTGTTTTTCATATGGACTGTAACTAGTATTTTGTTCTACGCTGTCGTTAAGTAGATTGTCAAAGTACTCTTTGAAGTTTTCTAAAATTTTCTTGGGATCAGAAACTAGATTGCCGTTTTCATCTTTTCTAATAGACGTCCGTGCTTTTAATCCTTCCTTAACGAAAAAAATAATTTTAGGTTTTTTGTATATTTCTGTTTATTATACTTCCTGTTCTCAGCAATTCTTTACTGTAGTCTTATTATTTTATTTGCTACATTACTTAATCTTATATAGTTTTTCACGTTATCATTAGTAGGGTCTTGTGTCATGAATGTTCTTGCTTCCTAGCGTTTTTTAATCGCTTCTTGGCATTCATCATTCAACGAGTGGTTTTTTTTCTTGTTTTCCCACTCTTAAGCTTTCCTGCTTTTGATAGCGAGTTTTTGATTTTTTCCCAAAGTAGAGGTTGGGGTTTTTCCAGCTTCAGGTTGTATTGTATTATGTTTAGTTTGTTCCATAGTTACTTCCCGTTTAAATGTTTTAATTTCCAGCCAAACTTTTGATCTTGTCTCTGTCTAATTTAGTATTCTTATTTATTTGTTGGTATCTTTTCCATTTAGCTGACAGTTCTAGGGAAAATTTTGCTACCACCAGATAGTGATCCGTGTCCCCATCCGCACCTCTGTATGTTCTCACGTTTGTAATGCTTAACTACATATGACGTTTATCTATAATGACATGATCTGAGTTTTTGTCCTACCATCCGGGGCGCTGACCACATATGCTTGTGTATATTTTTTCTCGGGAAACAAATGCTACTTATGACTAGCTCTCTGGAGATTGAAAAATGATTAATTTGTTTCATTATCATTATAATATAAGCATATAGTTATATATTAGCTTATAATATAAATATTTTAAATTTTATTAACAAAAATGTGTTTTCACATTGGTGTATGTAAAGTAAATATTAATGTAATACTAAGTTCTAATAAATTTTAATTGTATATTTATTATTTTGTATTACACAGTGCATTTTATATAATTAACTAGAAATTATTTCTCACGTCATTATTTTATTTGTATACATTTACTCTTAATTATATTTCTTTTAATAGCTATAATATAGCTTATAACATAAATATTTTAAATTTTATTAACAAAAATGTGTTTTCACATGTTCATATTCGTGAAGCTTTAGTTTTCTTTGTCAGAAAATTTTTGATTACAAATATGACATTTTTAAATATCGCCAGATAACCACCACTGTTGAAATTGGTAATGATCATCTAAATTTATCACAAGTTTCATTACAAATTTCACAATCAAATGGCTGTTGGACTACACATATTTCATTTAATGCTTTTATATGACTTTTTCAAGTATACATGTAATTTTTTGAAGTATGTTTGTACTATCAATACCAGAAAGATCTGAAGTCATATTGATATTATCGTCAAGAGTCATATAGAATTGTGAAAAACGCATGATTCGTTAATTATGAGTGTTTGATAATGAGATTTTCATGATTCATATAATCAATGGAATTTGCAAAGATCTTATGACTCACATTACATCTATACTGATCATTTTTTAGTTCTAATGGCATTTGATTTTCGAATTCAATAAAAATATTATCAGTCTTTCCAATTCCATCTTTTATTTGCTTCAGCTCAAATAAATAAAATTTTGACTTAAAAATTGATTCATCTTCATTTGAAGCATATTTGTTTAAATTTGACTAACCATGAACATTTTTCATGTGTTTTTTAAAAGACGAAATAATTGTATAATTTTTACAACAGACGTCACAATATTTATTCTTGCGTTTAGTTTGTTTTTGTGATTTGTTTTTATTTTTTTTAATGTAATTCTGATTCATTTTATCTTGAATTAAAACAGTATTCATACTTTTTAAGATAAAATTGTTATTAGTTGATAAATGTTTGGTTATCAAAACATCGGGTAAATACTTTTAGAAGTAAAAATTGAAAAAAAAATGTTCTTTTTTGATGATTTTACTGTCACATAAAAATCTTCATTTTTTTATACATACACTGTTTTTCATTTAAATTTGAGAAAATATCAGTGTTCGATGTGTTCATAAAAATATTATGATATTCAGTTAACCTGTCGATTGAAAAATCATTTATAATTTATTGATAATTGTGACATTAAGTTAACAAAATAATATATATAAAAAAAAAATATATATAACTTATAAACAAGTATTATATTTAACAGGAAATCTACTTAATTAAATGTTTATGTTTGTTTAAACAACAAAGAACTTAAAGTACAGATTTCTGTAGGGTATTTTTGTGTTTTCTTAACCGATTACCCATATTGTTGCTTGTATGTTGCTGATACATACAAAATTACTGTTACTACAATTTTTTTTATGTTAATTTAAAATAATTTTAATAATTTATAGTCTAAATATTAAATATGATTAATTACCATTTTCATTGATTTTAAATTTTGATCAAAAATAAATAATTTTTGATCATTGAGTGAAAAAAAATACACGAATATTTGTAAGATCATTTGTAATATTGTTGAACAATTTAATGATTGAAATTCAAACATTAGCTAGTTGTCATTCAGTCAATTTTAGTTTTAAAGTCTTGGTTAAATGATCAAAATAACTCAAAAATTCAAGTTGTATTGTATCTATATATGGATACTGTAAAAACTAAATTTAAAAATCATCAAAATGTATGTATTTTTTTATCCTTATCTCCTACAGAAAACCTAATATTCATCTGAGGTCACCTAACTGAAATATTTAATGTTACCTAAGGAACACACTATTTAGACTTTAATTTAAAACATACTAAGTTGTAATTATTACAATATAAGCATCATTGTGTACAGTTGGTAGACAGATCTAACAACTATAATTTAAACCTCATTCAACATGTATTAAAAACGTTGAGCTCATATGCAACAAACACAATCATAGAATTCGAAACATAAACTTTAAAAATTACGCAAAGAAACTAACAGTCATTGGGAAACTTGATGAAACTACTATTTAAAAACATTCCGTATTCTATAGAGGTAACTGTTATAAGGTGTAAATTATTTCCAATTAATTAATTGCTATCTAAACTGCATGCATGTACAGTTTAAGAATCATGTAATATTTTGTATTAGATTGTGTAAGTTTTAAACAAAAATAATAGGTTGAATTGCATTTGGATTGAAGAAAGGTTATGGTCGAACTGCACTCGTTCAAAAAAAAAGTTTAAATGGAAAAAACGTAGAAGCTTGTTACATACGAGTCAAAACACTCGAAAAACGTTAAAAATGTAACGAATCTTTGGTACCATTATATATTAGTTCGTGAATGCTAATTGGATAACGCAGATAATTATTGTCACCAAAAATCGACAAAAGAATCTAACCTAACTGGATAATAAATAGTTATCAATAAACATATATGGTTAACTACAATTAATGCACACTTTTATGTCAATAATAAGTGTACAGGCACTTAACATAAAATCTTGATAAATGCATATTTCAATTTCAATATTCACTATTAATTATGATATTGTTCCAGAGTAAGAATTCTGCAAACCGTTTATAAATAAAACAATAAAACTATAATAATGTTTTTGTATCATATGATAAAGATAAATAAAATCTGAAAGACATTTTTCAATTATTTAAATCACTATTTACCAACAATATTGCTTTTTTATTTAGAGTTTTTGATCGAAGCCGATTTTTTAGTATCCCTATCTATTTTGATTTTAAATGGGCATCATAAAACAATAACTATTTTTTTATAACAAGTAAGTATTATACTATATTACATTTTACAAAATATTTAATATATGTCAGAATGTGCATTCCAAAAAAAAAAAAAAATATAATAAATTAATATACGAGTATATATATTACACTGAAATTCTTCTTTCTTTTAACGATGCCCATATTTGTATCATATTTGTTATATCAATATTATCTAAAATGTCTTTCTCAGAATCAAGTATAATCAAATCATTTAATCGGTAATTGGTCATAGTAGTTCTTAAATGGTTTTTGATTAATTTTAGCTTGCTGAAATATCGTTCATTTGAAGCTGTGGTAACTGGTGATGTTAATGCCAAACGACAAAGTTTATTAGCCATAGGAATTATAGTCCTTATTATAGGCACCGATAATTCTTTAAAAAGTGGTTGAATACAAACCAGACAAGATTTCAAATTTTCTGACGACAAACTGATTAATGTGTCCAGAACTTGAAGCAATTCTTTTTTGTAAAAGTCTTAAAGTACTTAAAGTCAAGTTTACATGTGATTGTTGATTTGAATCAATTATAAACTGTTTCATGATAATAACTATTACATGTTTAGCAAGCTGTTCATCAAAAATATTACTATGTCTATTTTTATCGTCAGTATGCGATAACGATGAGTCGGCCTACTGCCAAATGGCGACCGTTTGCTATCCGGATTCCTGGAAATACGTTTATTTTATTTTATTATTATTTTTTTTTATAACTTTATTTTAAAACAAACAATCTGTAATTAAATTTACAATAAGCATGTATGCTGATATATATAACAATTTGGCATGCGACACGTGAAAAAAGAAGCCACCCAATAGCGACACTTTATAGAAGAATTTTGTTTAATTTATAAATTTTTTTTTTTTTATTATGGTTGAGATTGCGACACCATCTTTTTTTTAGTCTGCGAGTAGGATTTCCAGGAATGGAGTCAGAATTTAGTGCTGATATTAGAGGATTTGGGTGAGTGGTTAGTCGTGAACGAAATCGTTAATAAAATAATTTTGCAGTTTCCTCTACTGTGTTAATTCTTAAGTCCATGTGAAGGGTGTGGTTTGAAATATAGAACGGAGAATTTGTAATTATGCGAAGAGTTGTGGATTGGTAGGTTTGAATTTTGTTTGTATTTGATTTCTTGGCAGCCCCCCATAACTGGATGCCGTGTGTCCAGATGGGCATCAATAGAGTTTTATAAATGAGTAGTTTTGATTTTATGTTCAGTTGAGAATGTTTACCGATTAAGTAGAAGAGAGATTTCCGTCTGGCGTTTAAGAGAATCCGTTTACTTTTAATATGGTGGGCCCAAGTTAGACGTTGTTCTAGTATTAAGCCTAAATAGCGAGAGCTAGTAGCTTTAGGAATGATGTGATCATTTAAAGTGATAGGTGGTATAATTCCTTGTTTTAAAGTAAAGGTTATATGAGACGATTTTGTGTGGTTGATATTTATTTTCCATTTTTTGTACCAGGACGACATGCGGTCTAAATGAGTTTGTAAATTATAACCAACAGTTATTGGATTTACATGTGAGGAATAAATTATTTTGTCGTCAGCAAAATCCGCAACAGAAGTGTGGTGGGTCTTGGGTTGGTCAGCCGAGTATAGATTGAACAGGATAGGAGATGAAATGGCACCTTGGGAGCCACCTGCTGCTATTGGGGCTAAAGCCTAAATTTTAAACCCTACCTTTGATGTGAAGTAGCGGTCTTCGATGTATGATTTAAAGAATAAGTAGTAAGGAGGGGGTAAAATGTTTTTCAATTTGTACAGAAGGCCAGGATGCCAAACCTTGTTAAATGCTTGGGCCACGTCGAGGAGGACGGCTGAGCAATATTCTTTTTTTTCCAGAGAGTTTGCTATTGAGTCTGTCAAGCGATATATTTGGTGAATAGTCGAGTGGCCCTTGCGAAAGCCAAATTGGGTTTGTTGGATGGTTGATACGTCATTTAAGTAGGGAGAGATACGTTTTAATACAAGTTTTTCACATAATTTTGAGAAAAGAGGCAGAAGACTTATTAGACGATAGGAAGAAGGGATTTCGAGTGGTTTACCTGGTTTTAAGATTAAGATTATAATAGAAGTTTTCCGTTGTAGAGGAAAGTAGGAAAGCCTTAAGGTGGAGTTAAATATATGAGTGAGGTGTGTGATTGCTTTTTTTAGTAGCTGGCGAACTACTTCAGCTGTAATAAGGTCTATACCAGGAGATTTTTTGAGAGGAAACAGATTTATGTGATGTTGAAGTTCACCAGGCGTAAATGGTTTTGGTGCTAGGTAGAGAGGAAGGGGAGAGATTAGAGAGTTTTCAACAAATTCTTCAAAAGTGTTATTTACAATGTCATGATGCGGTTGAAAGACTTTGGTTAGGTGTGCACGAAAAAGTTCTGCTTTTTCTTCATCCGTTTTGCACCAAGTATTATCATCTTTTTTTAAGGGGGAATTTAAGGACTTTTGCTTTAAGCAATTCCGAGTTGTTTTAGAATTCGTTTTAATGAAGATGCAAGATTATTAAATATATTTTTATCGGATGGAAGTCTAGTGCGTTGCCAGATCGCTCTTGCACGTTTTTTTTTTTGCTATTAGCTCTCGAATGTAGATGGGAATTGGAAAGGAGTTTTGGCTTCTAGGAAAGGTTTTAATAGTTAAGCCCCAAGCAGCTGATTGGATTGTTTCAGTAAAATTTTGGACAGCATCTTCTATGTCACTTGGGTGCTTAAAGCGAGTTTTTAGTTCTACTTTTTATTCAATGATCTCGTGGAATTTTCCCAATCCATGGAGCCATTCGTCAAGCTTGCATGACGGGGTAGGGGGGAGGGTTGAACATCTAAAGATAGAAGAACTGAACTATGGTCAGAGCATGGTTCGAGTAAATTTTTAATAATATTATGAAAACTGTTGGGGATAAAAGTTACAAATATGTCTAGTATATCAGGGTGCTTGCTTATTGACGTAGGCCAATAGGTTGGATCTGGGGGAGCTAGTATAGAATATTTTTTTAAGTCAGCTAGCTGAAGTAGGGTGCGTCCTTTAGGATTAGTTGTGTGGCAGCCCCAGAATTGGTTTTTGGCATTCAAGTCCCCTCCTACTATGAAATAGTGACCCAATGACTTGAAAAAGTGTTCGTATTTTATTTGTGTTATTTTATGTTTGGGTGGGAAGTACGTTGCTGCGATAGTAACAGGTATATGATTTAGTTTAATAGTTAAAATTGGTGATTGTAAGTAGTTTTCTTGTATACTATGACAGGGGGTGTATAAGAGTGAAGATTTAATGATAATTGCGGCACCAGCATGAGCGGTGTTGTCCGGGTGGTTTGAGGTAATTACGAGTATGTTGTAACCGGGTATTGAGAATTTAGAGTGCGTTGTAAAATGTGTTTCAGAAATTAGAGCAATAAGTTCGTTTCTGTGATTGGATAAGTCGTTGGCATTCCACATACGGATGGCTAAGGATTGAGATGTGAATGAATTAGTTGGCATTTTGCTTAAAGAAACGGTCGAGAAGTATAGTGAGGATAGAGAGTAATGGGTTTATTGGCGATTTGAATTCATTGAGGAAGTTAAAGAGTGTACTTTCATTTATAGAATTATTTGGTGCTTGGGAAGAGTTTGGAGAGGCAGCCTGCGCATATGATTTGGAAGAGTTTGAAGGTTTATTAGTGGTGGAAGTATGCTGATGAGTGGCTTCAACATTAGTGTTATTTACATAATTAAAATTATTTACTACATCATTATTTGTGTAATTACTATTTTTTTTTGAGGTGGGTTTACGAAGCTATTGGAGACTTTTGTATGTTTGACATTCTTTGTAATTCGCGGAATGGTCCCCCTTGCAAAGGGCACACTTGGCTGGCAAGTCCCTGGTTTTGGTGCAATGGATGGAAGGGTGTTCTTCTCCGCAGCAAACACATCTTGGCGAGTAGGAACAATATTTTTTTGAATGACCATAGTCTTGTCAGTTATGACATTGTAATATGTCTCTTCGCTTATGCGGTTCTTCGACTTTCATTTTAGTGTGAAGTAGCGAAGTCACACTGAATATGTCAGTATTAATTGCTGCTGGCTCAAGATCGACAAAAAACATTGGAAGATTGTTTTTTGTGGCTTTTTGAATAACGTTAGTGACTTGTCGCACCGAGAAGCCAATTTATTCTATAGCAATCCCTATCTCAACTGTCGGTGTTGACGGTTGTAGGTTACGGACTACAACTCTGAACGGTTTATCTTCAAACGGTTGGTAGGTATGGTACTGAGCATTATTTTTTTTAAGAAAATGAATTATTTTCCGATAGAATTCAGGTTGAGTAGTTTGAACTTTTAAATTGTTTGTGGATGATTTAAATATAAAGTTTTCAGAACCGATCAAATCAATAAGTTGATTACGAAATCCGACAAAATCTAGAATTCCACGAACAAATATTGGTGGAGGTAACTTTATTTTAGCAGTTTGATCTACATCAATATTTGTAATGTTGTCTGTGTGAATATCAGATGACTCAAGGATATTATCCTCCGTGGAAAGTGGAGAGTAACGATTAGCTGTAATAAACATTGGTTTATTTTTCTTGTGTTTTTGTGTATCAGATTTTGGTGAAGAGAAGAGGCGTTTATGTTTATTATTTGGAAATACGAAATTGTTTCCATCTACTTCTACTGAGGAGGTAAAAACATCACTTGAAACAGTCTGTATACGTTCAGAGTGTGAAGTATTCTGATTACCGGTTGGTGATTTATCTTTATTTATTTTTGTTTTAATAGAAAGATTAGACTGCCCTTGGGGTTTCATTGCGCGTGATGCGTTATCGTTTCGAGATAGCATCCTTTAATGACTAGCGCGGCACCGGCGCCGGCTGGTCGGAGTGCGTAGATATTGTTATGACAATTATTAGTAATTATAATTACCACTTTTTTGGAGTGTAGTTTGGATTCAAATTTGGATTCACTGTGTAAGAGTTGAAAACTGATGACTTTTTTCGTTGCGCATTCAATGGTATAAAATTCAAAATATTTGTCTAACAGAAGACGAATTATAATACGTCTGGATAGACTAAATTTTAAAGACGTGTGTCATGAACGGCGTCGTAACGAAGACTTACGTTTATTTAGCCCGTATAAATGTATAATACAATAAATATAAAATGTCGATATTAATTTTAGCTGCAGAGACACGGGAAAAAAATCATCACATTGGCTACATATTACATAGAACATATTTTTCCACTATGGTTTATTTTATTTATTTTTTTATTTTTACATTTTATACATATTTTTGTTGTATTTGACAATGTGTTGATGTGCCGACTGAAATATTAGGTTAAATGATTGAGGGATCGTGACGACCTCTTAACCCCCTCCTCCGGCCCAGATCGTAGTTGTTTTTCAAAACTATATCTAGATGAATGTTTTACGGTTAATTTTCGTTGTGAGTTAATACATAACCATGAAGAACCACTTAATTTACCTCGAAAAATGATATCAAACTCAGCAAAAAGAAAAGCAGCTGACTGAGGTATTTATAGACCATTAAAAATTATTAGGGAAGAAATTGTTAACGCTCTTGTAGAATTAACAACATTATTAAATAATAACAACTTAAATCGAATACAAAAAAATATATACCTATCACGAACACCGTAAAAACTATCCAATTTTACCAAAACCTCTTTATGACACCCATGATACTATTCACAGATTAAAAATTAAAACAAATATTAATGAAGATTTTTTAATAGATAACAATTCTGCATATAACATTATAATATTTTCATCCAAAAAAATTTTAAAATATATATGTGAAAAAAAAAAACTATTATTTTTGTGTATTTTTTTATCAAATGTTCACATTGCATACAGATCACAATAATTATTATGTATCATTAATATTTGCTTTGTATCCAAATAAAACTATAGAAACGTATAAAAATATGTTTAAAATAATTACTGAAAAGTGCAATGGATTTGGTTTAATATATATGCCTATTTGTAGCAGATTTTGAACAAGTAATCCATAAATGCGATCAATGAAATGTTTCCTTTACGTAAAATAATAAGTTGTAGACTCCATTTATCACAATCATGATATTATAAAACACAAAATTTAGGACTTGCAACTGATTACAAATCTGAAATAGAAATTGAAAAATGGCTTCGTAATATATTTAGATTAAATTTTTTAAATACAATTGAATTTGGTGAATTTTATACATGTATCATAATTACATTATGATCAAATGTCAACTATTCTAGAAAATCACGCTGTTCAAGGATTTAGTGAATATTTAGTTTATAATTATATTTCTGACTAAGGACTTTTTCCTCCCCATATTTGTGCTTTGGATACGATTTCTAGTAAAAGAACTACTAATGCACGCGAGTCCTTCCACGCGTAGTTCAATAAATCATTTTCATCCCCACATCCAAATATATTTGTATTTATAGATGTTTTAATACAATTACAAATCGATATTTATATTTTAATGCAAAACATTGACATAAGACCATCAACAACAAGGTACCAGAAAAAAATAAAAAATATTGAAAAATATATTGATTTATATACTTAAAAGCGTATTAAAAGGCTCGAATTTTTGAATGCAGTTTGTAATTAATACTTTTTAACGAGTAAAATAAATCATTAAGTTCTGAAAAAAATTAGCTGTGTCTAACGCCGTTGTAGAATCTAACTGCCCAGTTGCTAATCATGTTTTAATGGCTGCAGACACATTATTGCTAAACGTTTTAATTGCAATCTTATAGCTTATTTTTGCAATGGATTTAGATTTATATGATAATCATCTATTTGAACATAGCTCGAGTGATTACACTTAAACGATCAATTTCATATGTTTTATTTTAAATCATAAAACCTTATTGTTTTTGTACCTTCCGTAGATTTCAATAGTATATTACCATTTAATAAATTATTTCTAATGATTTTTAGAAAATATGGCACGTCTTAAATACGACACATTTTTTCCCTTCTATAGTTGTGTATGGCTTCTCTGGTGTGGCACTGAATATTGCAAACATTTTTCGATTGGCTTTACCTTGATCACAAGTGATACGTATAGGATAAAAACCAATTTTTATTAATTCTGAAATACAAATTTTCATTATTTGTGCCATTGTATCACCTTTGACACCAGTTGAACTTAAGAAATAGGCCATTGGTAATTTCCATTTATTATATAAACTCTTATCATGATGACAAAGGCCAGTTTAGTGGGACGACTAGACCCACCCAAATGTCCTAAATCCTTATAGCCTTCTATCATGTCCAACGATTTATTATATTCTAAAGAATATTTTATTGACATTTCGTCTACCATCACAACACATTTTTTTTTTTTGCGAAGACATAGTTTTGCACATCATTTTTAATTGAGTCATATATTCTGGATTAAAACCAGGCATATATTGTAGAGCTTTGAGCCATGTACGTAATGTACTTACACCGGGTAGAATAATATTTTTTCTCATAAACTTGTATGCAGCTGGAGGTTAATTGAATATAGAAAAAGCTACATTTTTTCATTTTGTAACCAAGGTCTTCGTTTTTTATGCAGTATTTGCATCGTAACTAAAGATTTTAAGTTTTTTGATACAAATTTTCTTTTTTTAATAAATAATTTAGTATTCAGTTTGTCGTTATTATGTTTGTTATTAATAGTTTTTTAAACTAAAAATATTTGCTCTCTTTCGAGATAATAGTTCTTTTTGTTTTTCAAATTTTTCTAACAATTGATTGGACGGAATAATTCTATTTTCAGTTTTAACCTTTTTACGGGAACTCGGTAGCTGTATAAGTGGAGACACGTATAATTTAGTTGCTGGTGATACTGCAGAAAACGTAGGACTATCAAAACCATATTCATAAACATCACATGTACTTACATCGTTTAGATTTCTAGTGTTCTAGTGTATGTTTTTTCGGTGTTCATAATTTTAACTCTGGGTGAAAAATATTGAATTAACCTACTACAGAATGAGCTCTTACTGGGGCGGACTGGGGCAACATTTCGGCCCGGGAAATCTATAATTTGACCGGCCCTTGCCATTCCTCTCCCCTTTTAACTGAATTTCAGTTTCTTGTATTTGAGAAGAAATTGACCTTTTTATAAGAACATATAGCATCAATAATCAAATAAACCGTTATTTTTGAAATGAACGTTATAGATGAACCTCTTCCTTTTACTTTTGTTGACTTATGTCAAGCAGCTTTTTCTTGAGCACTTTTGGTTATTTTATCAATATAATCGTTTAATGTCACATCATATTTTTTTAAAAGAAGTAGAATTTCTAAAAAGTTATATGGTCAAGTGTAGGGTCGTTTAAAGAATAAGATGATTCATATTGAGCAGCTCGATAACTTAAACCTCTCTTCCCAATTAGTTTTACTACCTCAATAACCCTTTCTAGTATTTTCCTATTATTTTTAATTTCTGATGCTGTAGAAATAGAAATGTGGTCCCAGTTTAGTTTTTCAATTACATGTGTAAAAGCATTTTTTAATTCTATAAAATGGGTTTTAATTGTGGAAGCGGCTCTTGAATGATAATTCCACCTAGTATCAGAATGATTTGGAAGTTTAAAGCCCTGTTGTCTTAGTAACTCACTCCTTTTAGAAGACCTACTAAAAAACGTATGAAACATTGATAAATTACAAATAAAAAGTTTCACTGGTTTTATTGTCTTAGCGCTATATAACAATACCAAGTTCAACTGATGAGCATAGCAATGAATAAATAATACATTTGGATAAATATTCTTAATAAGACTTTGTACACCATTTTTTGTTCCAGACAAAGCTGATGCTCCATCATATGTCTGTGCAATTATTTTATTTCATTTCCTAAATCCCATTTTTTAATCACGGACAATATTACATCTGCTAATCCAGATCCCGTTTTATCACTTGAAACATCAAAAAAACCAATAAATCGTTCGACAATTTTTTCTTTTATAACATAACGAAAAATAATACTCATTTGAGATCGACAGGACACATCAGTGGTTTCATCTGATTGAATAGATATATAATTAGCAGTTTGTATTTCCTTAAAAATTTTTGAATTTAAAATTGTAGTGACGCTCTCAATTAAATCATTTTGTATTATCTTAGATGTGCCTTTAAATATTGACGATGACAAAAAATGATCCTTAAGTAAATGCTCTTCTTGAGCGAGTAGATCAAGTAACTCAAGATAATTCCCTTTATTTAAAGATTTGTTGTGTTCCCAATGCCCACGAAAGGCAAACTCTTGTTTTCCCAAAAAACAAACAACGTGGATCATACGTGCTATTAAAGTCTATTTATAGAAACTTGTTCATTATATTTTATAGCAGCTAATCGTCGACCTTCCGAAATAGCATGTTCAATTCGAACTTTTCATAAAAGATGGAATTTTTCTTGATTTATCAAATGCTTTTTAGATATAGAATGTTTTTCTGATTTTCTTATAAAATTTTTTATTGGCGATATTCCATCAAAAGTCCATTCTTTTTCTCCCCAAAAATTACACAATAAAAACAAAACACTTTATTTAGCTTATCACAACCAGTTAGCCAGGGAAATTTAGTATACCAACTACATTGAAATTTTCTAATGAATTTACCTTCTTTATATTCCAATGCAATGTTAGGTGTCGGTCTGTTTGATTTTAATTGACACTTTTCTTCGTATGTTAACGTATTAAAACTATTTTTAAACAAAAAGTCTTGTATATCTGTTTTTTTTTTTGCATTTCCATAGTAGAAAATATAATAAATATATGAATTTCTAGAGTAACTTTTTATATTATAATTAAGTTTGTAAATTGTGTAGTTTTGTATAATACCAATAATAAATAATAATAATTTAATTATTACACGCTGGCACGATGCTATACAATGTCAAATAGCTAAATTTAATAGTCTATAATAAAATATAATATCTATATATATATATATATCTATATCTATCTTTAATACGGACGAAGGACACGCTGCAGTTTTCGTGTTTACAGAAAAATACGCGACAACCGTATTATTATTTTTAACCGTATAATGCGAACGGCAAAAACTTTGAATGAGTCTAGTCTCAATGTACTGAATAACATCTATACAATCTATCCCCGTCCTCCGCCTTGTCATGCATATGAAATTTGTATACATAATTGAGTCTTTCGGACGGCAGACTCTCGAACTAGCGACCGTCATCGTTATCGATATATTTAGCCCGTATTGTTATCGATATATTTTTTATATTGTATTGTTATTGAATGACACTCATTATTAATGTTAAAATAGAATACAAAATATTATCAATATTAATATCGAAAACCATAATAATTATTTTCAGAATGGATATAACATAAAAATATTAAATTATAATACAATTTTTTTCAAACTTTTTTATTGCGTTACTACTTTTTATTTTTGTGGGGAGTCGCCGTCTCAAAGACTCCCCTGACTAGCCGCCACTGCATAAATCGGTATTGAAGTATTGAAAACCAGATATGAGATTGCGACTTTGTTTATTTTGGCTAAATCTTTTTTTATAATCCATTATGTAATAATACATTCTTCTTGAACTTAATAACAGCACCTAATATACTTTTTATTAAATCATTGAATCTTTCCTTTGAGGACTTTATCCACCCGCCTACCACGATTTTGATATGAGTATTGGATCCCGTAATGTGCATCTTAATATAATTAGAGCATTCCAAGATTCACGTGCTTAGGTGTATAAACTATTGCAGATATTTTAAATCATGTGGAACGGTAAAGATACAGAAGCTAATGATGAGATATGTGTCCCAAGCTGAAGCGTTGGACTGGTTACTTTGGAGCAAAGATTATGTGCAAGACGAAAAGTTTTTTTTTAAAACGCAGTCTGATTAATTGTAAGTATAATATATTATAAAATTAAAACAATATATCTTAGTAATAAAAAGTTTAAAGTTTAAATTTATTACTCGTTATCGATAAGAAAAACACGTCATTTATAAAGTCGAGATCCGGCTAAAATATTTTAGACATTCCGTCGTCTGTCACAGTTGTCTTCATTAGAAAAAAATATTTTCTATGTCATAAGTATAAAAATAAAAATATTTTACATTATAAATTCTTCGTCGGTCAAAGTACAGTACAGAGTCGTGTATATTATGTGGTTCTCCATTTCGGATACCCGGCTGCATTAATTAGTTATAAATTAATTACTGCCGTAATGGTGGTGACATTTGCTCTTCACGTCTAAACATAAAATACTATGAATTAAAAAGAATAATAGGTATAATGTATTTAAGTTTCTTACATTGTGTCTCTAATTATTTCATCTATTAGTCTAAATGTCTCGTTTAAATCCACTGTAACTGGTTGCTCTTCGACACTAAACATCGAATATGATATATTAAAAATAATAATAATAATAATAATTAATATTAAACTTACATTTCAAGTGTATCATTATTATTTTGTGTAATAAATTCATTTTCGTTTTTTTTATGTCTTGAAAATTCCCTGGTATTAATAAAAAAATAAAAATAAACTGCTGCTAAATTATACATTATGTAAACGTCGACACGTCGTTTTAAATCTACGATATTTTATATACTGACCTAAAGATATTATTTGTCGAAAAAATATTCACAACGACAACGGCTGCTTAATCGATGTGTAATGACACACACACACACAATAGGCTACAGATTAGGACGTTAGATTATATTTTAATTTCAGAAAATAAATTAGACATTACATTTCATAAGAATAACCGATATTTGTTTAAAACACAACACTAATTAGTATACGAAATAATATCTCGTAATGGATGTAATTTAATAATAATAATAAAATATCCGACAATAGTCATTAAGAATGTTTCACGTAATTACATGCGATACACATATATTATTATATTAGTTATTCCACAATCTACAGTTTGATGACGATCAAAGGCTACGGCATCTCGCACCGACATCTATACAAATCCTTACAACACACAAAAATTAAATTATTTTGTCTAAAACTAATTCATAAGAAATATTCACCTTCTATGAATCCCATATTGAAGTCTCCATGAGAATCTAGTCAAGAGCAGTGGCGGTTTTAATTATATTTTTTTAGTGAGGTGACTTAATTATTATTATCATCCCCAGGGACATATTCAGAAAAAAGTTTTGGGAGGGGGGTGTTTTTGAAAATCAATCATTGAAAAGTATAACTTTTTTAAATATAATTGGTATAATAAAATTAACATTAAAATTGAATAAGTAAATAACCATATAAAAACTCAAGTATTTCGATGGTAGAGGGATGTTTGAAAAAAATACCCCCCTGTATAAGTACTGGCCATCATACCACATCTATTTTAGTTAATTAATTGTTTGTAATTAAGTACAAAAATAATGACTTATGAGTTACAATGACATTACTCTTATGTTATTTAAGTTTCATAAAAAAAAAGTCATTTTATATCAATCTTTTTTTATATTCATTTTATACAATAATGTGTCTTTAAAATTTTGATCTGTTAGTACAACCAGGCAGCATATTACCATTCATACCTATGAAATAAAACCCACGAATGGATCCCGCTCTATGATTGGTTTTCATTTGATGGGAAGATTTAAATAATTATTACAGACTTTTTATTAATTTAATATGTCATAATATGATAATATGAATAATATGATTACACATAGTTTGATATTTAATTACATTTAATCATATAAGTGCTATAAGTTCCCAGCTCCACTAATCACTTTTCCACCGATCTTGTAAACCTAAACGATTCAGTTTCTGATTATACACCTGTATTACTTCTCGTTGGTGCCCAACCCTCTTTGAAGCAAAAGAGACCAACTATTACTTTCGGTATTACGAATTGAGATAAATTCAGTCACCATATTTAACAAAATAATTCTTAATACCAAACTTAAATCATCTTCTGATGTCTACCAAGCCACCGCCAATCTCTTCGGTGTCATTCAATTAGCAGCCAAGGACTCATCTACCCAACCTAACCTAACCGCGAAATCGTCGTTCTTAGATCTCCGCCTTCACCTGCCAACGCGCGTACCGGGATGATTGTTGTTTGTTTTTGTTTATCTGCTCGCCAATATGAATCGTATATTCATATCCACGAAGTATTGGCTATTGCGTGTTATGAGCAACGAGGTAACCGTCTGCGGTCAGCGAGAGTAATCGGTGGTGACTGACTACTCTCAGCGACCACGGACCGTTACCTCGTTGCTCAAAAAAAAGATATCGCCGTTATGCGCGTCGCGTTCATATCCCCCGCGCTATCGGAAGCGTCTGAAGTTTGAAGCGACGACTTCAAAAAGTTTGAATTTGAAATCAATAGTAATTTGTCCGGCGTTTGTCGTTTCCGCCTAGTAGTATTATTATATTGTACACACGCCACGCATTGACATCGTGTTTCTGGACATGCGAACATTTACCCACACCTTGATCCGGCCACTGTCGCCAATATCTCCGGTGATTGGGTTATTGATGGTGCTTGCCCATCTAATCGACAGATGAAAGTTTTCATACCTATTACGAATATACGCGGTCGTTGTTATATTTATTACTTTCGTTGTCGTAATGTTGACGTTAACAATGACGATGATGATAATAATAATAATAAATAGCACCCAACCCCTCATCTCGATAACCGGTAAATGATGATGACGGACGTATTTTTAGCCGAATCGTTCGTTATTATGACGGATCACTGACATGGCTTACAATTTCTCCGTCCACAAAAAATGCGCAGATAATAATATTCAATGTCCCTTTCCCCTTCATGATATTATAACCTCTTTCACCTAGATCGTATTTACGACATATAATGTATTTTTTTAATCGACAATCGCGCAATTCTTGCGTTTTTATATTAAATGTGGGCATTTCTATATTTTAGCTGTGAAAGTCCTCGGCGTAGTTATATGGTTCAACATCAAAAATGTTTATGGTTTTATTAACCGGTAAGTATTAATTTAGATTGCTGATACTTAGATAAAATTAAAAAAACAAGAACTCTGGTTATTTTATTTTTTTATTAATATTTTTATAGTTGTTTATTCATCAAACTTTATAAACATTTATTTAAATTAAATTTATACATTAAAAACTTTAATATATTTATATTTTCATAGTTAATGATACATAGTACATAAATTTATTAATTATCTGTGTTATGTTATTTTTAGTAATGATACGAAAGAAGATGTATTTGTACATCAGGTTATTACATAATTATGAATATTTATTATTATTTTATTATTTATACAACTAAAAATATGCAAAAAATACAGTAAAGATACACTTAATTTTACAATTTACCTTTTAGTAATTTATTATAATAAACATGTACGGTTTTATCAGTATTTAGTATATAAATATATTTACACAGGTGTACCTGAATGATTAAAAAAATAGCTAGAATTTACAATTTTCAAATCATCCAGATACCTTTTAATATACATAATTATTTTAAATATATAATATTTTATACTTAAAATCAATCTACACAATTCGTGATTATTCTATTTATTTATTTTTGCTAACGTTCAAATTATAATTTCATACACATTTACAGTTACCTAACCTAACATAACCTATTTTTCTTTAAATCCGAAAATACTCAATTATATTTATAAATTATAATATATTTTAATTGATTATTGATTTTTTATAAAACCAAAAAAGAAATTGTGTTAGATCAAAGTATTGATGAATGGTATTTTGATTTTAGTTATTTAGTGACTATGTATTGCTATCAGGTATAAGTTCTACTTTTTATATTGTAATTACTATATGATATTATTAATAAAATTAAGTTAAAAGTATAATCATAAAAACGTTTTCTCAGACATATACTCTAATTCTAGTCTGCTATAATCAAGAACAATCCGAACAAGATTTTACGCAGTCTTGCTACTGGAGTAACGGTAGAATTTGACGTGGTTGAAGGTAAAAAAGGGCATGAAGCAGCGAATGTTACTGGTCCTAATGGGGATGCAGTAAAAGGATCACCTTATATGCACCGGAAAGGAGGAAAGATAACTATCGCCAGTTATTGTTTTTTGTTCGCCGTCCTAATACCCTTCCAAGCGATAGTTGTCAAAGTGGTATGTACCAATACTATCATTAATGTATTTAATCATTTATTTTAACTAATTCCTTAATTTATGTGATTTTTAAAAATTATATTGTATAGGTGACAAGGAAGAACCTAAAAATGAAGTAGGAGACTAACCAAGACGTTACCGCTATTGTGGAAATCAAAGAGGTCCACTACCCAATAGAAGAAAAGGTGGTGGTTACAATGTAAAAACTATTTATAATATGGTAATAAATAAAATGCTTATTATTTCTATTTATAAAGTATGATGTAAATATAGGTCTTATGAATTATTGATTTATTAGTTCATTATTGAAGTACCTAGTTTAAATTTTTACAATCTTAAAATTATAAAACTAACATAAATATATTGAAAGTTTATTTGGAAATAATATATTCAAGGCTGTTTGGTGTTTTGATTTGTTGACTTTGTGTGAAGTGCATGGCTCTAATGAAATGATTTTTGGAATTATATATCTTCATATGACAAAAAGTATTTCAATATTCAAGTTATTTCATTGCTTATGTTATAATCTAATACATTTCGAGAAATAAGGATCAGCCTAATTAACTAAAAAATCTATTTAACTTGTTTAAAATTACAAAACCAAACACTTTAAAAACAGATACATTTATTTTATTTTTGCTTTTTGAAAATAATGACAATGCATAGAATGTAGTTCAAATATTATTATTTTAGTCCAGTTGTAATAACATTACAACTTGAATAGGATGAGTAATTTAGAATGATAAATTAACTATAATTATACAAAATTTAATATAGTGTCTAAAAATAACTAAAAAACTGCATTAATTACATATTTTGATTTTAGGGTGGAGATAACCATGGATGTGATAGTTTACCTCCTGGTATAGGCAGAGATCCTAGAATGAGTGATCATTATTGGAAAAACACGCGTTTCTTTGTTGTTACAGTGAAACCTAATTATTAATACATACTATGACCAAAATATGTATTAGAATAATATTCGTTGATATTTTATTCGACTAATTTGTCAATTGTTAAAAAATTATAATTAATTTAACCTAGTGTAGTTTTTCTTTTAATACATTTATGTATTAAATCCATAAATACTATTTATGGATTTCAATAATTTACCCCCTCCAAATAGCGAACAATAAAAAAAATAAATACCTAACCAATTATAATATTTTTTAGTAAATAAAACCTAGGTAATATTACCTAGTACCTGTCTAGTGTCTACCCATATTTATAATATGTGCCACAAATGACATAAATATATTTCTTTCATTTTAATGACCAAATGTTGAAGGTACCTTTTTATGGATATCTTACTAGTGTCTAAAGTGTGAATTTTGTTTATTTTGATATTAAATCTTCAACTTCATTAGAGTGGAGTAGTTTTGAATTTGATTTGCTTTTGAATTGCATCTAAAAATATATAAAGCAATATTCAAGTTAATTCATTATAAATAATATTAAAAATTATGCATGCATATTGCATAGATAATTATTATATAGTGTAAAAATCATAAATAAGTGAAAAAAGAGTCAATATATTTTTAAGTGCTTATATATGCAGACTTTCAGAAAGCGTTCGACAAAATAAATCATGTTGTTCTTTTACACAAATTAAAATCACTTGGTTTTAGTGGAATGTTTCTATTATGATTATCATCTTATCTCTAATCGGTTTCAGATTGTAAAGGTTTTTATTTTCATACTTTACATGCGTTTTCTGTAACCTTCGGTGTCCCCCAAGATTTGCATTTAGGTTCTTTATTGTTTTTAATTGTCATTAACGACCTACCTCAATTATTTAATAATCCCATAAAAATCTTGCTTTACGCTGACGATGTTAAAATGTAGTATCTAATTTATTCTAACGCAGACTTTGAACTTAGATTTACTTTTTACCTGGTATAACACTAATCACATACCTCTAAATATCATTAAACGTCAGGTTATTTCCTTTACTCCCTCCAAAAAAAAAAAATTATTTTTAAATAAAAATCTACAATAATATACTAAACAGAATTTATGTTATAAAAGATCTGGGTAATCATTTTGAACACTATTTGAGATTTAAAATTAATCACAAGACAGTATTTAATAAATCTTCCAAGGTGCTAGGTTCATAAATAGAAATACGTAACAATTGAAAAATGTATTTTGCTCGAAAAATTTGTACTGTTTTCTTGTACGTTCTTGATTGGAATTTGGCTCATTAATTTGATCACATAATTTATCAACTTATTTTAATGAACATAAAATTGTTCAATACCAATTTTTGAAAAGAGTTGCATATATTAATAATATTATTTATATTTGATTTATTGAATGGAAATATTAATTGCCTTTATTTATTAGAAAAATTAGGCATAAGCGTTCCATCATATTTCTGTAAAAGTAAAGAATTATTTATTATTCCCTACTATCTAAATAAATCTGGTGTTGATTCATTTTTCCTGCGTACGTTAAATATAGCTAATAATATCTCCTCTTCTTTAGATTCATTAGATTTTCTTTCTTCTATTTGTGATAGTTTTAAGTATTAAGCTATGTTATTTTTAAAAGATAGTGAAATATAAGCTAATTTTAATTTTATGTAAACTTCATGTACCTATGTATTTTGTCAGTTAATTTATTTGTAATAATTTTTTTCTTATCTATTTTGTTTCTTTTAAATGTTCATACACAATAATATACAAAGGATATAGGTCCACTAAATTGTTTATAAAAAAATACAAATAAGTAAAACTCCGTTCAGAATCTAAAATGGTAACTCAGTGACAAATATTGATAGTAAAAATATAGTATAATGAAATAGTAATTAGATTAAGGCGCTTTTGGTTCATCAAGTAAAAATGTAATATAATAAGATTAACTAAATTGCTGATTTGGTTGGCACAACCAATAATAAATTATAATAACCAGTAACGTATTTATTACGTTTTCCATGTGTAGGTCTATGGAATATTGCCGACCTAAATAACTAAAATAATAATATTTAATAATATAATATACTACACTAACTAAATTATCATTTAATTAGCTACTATATTCATAATTAAATTCTTTTAACATGTCATTCTTCATCGAAAGTAATGCTAAATTGTTTAATTTTTTATCAGTTTTTTAGTGGACCTTAAATGTAAAATGTTTATATTTAAAAATGCTCATAATTCATTTGTAAACTTAGAATTTCATTTGTCATTTATAATATTTATAAAATTGAAATATAAAAAAATAATCTATATTTAATATTTATTTAAAGATTTAATGTGATCTTGGGGTCTAGGGCTTTGTACAGAAACTAAGCAATACGATGTAATATTATTAGAAAGCACAAATTGACACAAGAAATGTAATCGAATCCTGTCTTTCTTGTTCTTCAAACTGGGAACATAAATTGATTCTGTGTTTATTTAAATTTTAAGTAATATTTGATTTTGACATTTTAACGTTATATAAACCACTGATTTTTAGAAAAGAGATATTTCCATAATACCAAATCGTATAAGTGACACAGAAAACTTTCTATTCAAGACTTGGAAAAAGATAGCTGTCAAAATGAAAGAGCCACGTTACTATAAGCCTTTTAAAAATAAAATTCACTTTATATTTTATAAAAATAATTAAGAACGTGATCCTGGGAGCAATTATAAAAAAGTGGGCATGTTTTTATTTAAAATTAGTGATTCATATGTTTTTAAATAAGTAATACTTAGTAATATTATTTTTTTTACTTGATAACAGTTTAGAAATATGTTATAAACTTATAATTTATTAATACATTTATTTTGTTGTATATTTTATGTTCTCAAATTAGAGTGGAAATAATCTCTTAAATAATAATCTCTTTTTATTTTTTTTTTTAGTCGTTTATTTGTGAAAATTTACAATCTATACATAAAATAGTACAATAAGTAAATGTGATTATAATTATTAGTGGCAATGAGTAAAGTACAGTGAGTAGAAGTTTCACATTAGAAGTTTCTACGTGGAAGGTAATTTAGGGAGAAATAGTAATATACATGGTTAAGTTTAATGTGCGTTGAGAAGATCTCTGGGCCATTCACGTTTGAGGCGTCTGGCTGGGTTGTCTGGAAGAGCATTGGTATGAAGTTGAGCGATGAGGTGGTTTGAGTGATGTTCCATATTGGAGTGCAGGCGAAGATAATATTTGATAGCTGTATGTTTGATGGTAGGGATTTGGAGGTCATTATGAAGAGCAACATTTGTGACGTACCAAGGGGCTTTAGCAATCATGCGGAGGCAGATGGCTTGGAATGCTTGTATGGTTCTGGTGTTCGATGGTTTAGTGGTACCCCAGAGAGCGATTCCGTATGACCAGATATGTTGCAGAAGGGATTTGTAGAGTAGTAGACGGTTGGAGATGTGCATATTAGATTTCATGAGAGGCCTAAGGATGTGAAGGCGGCATTTAGTTGTTTGCGTTTGGTTTTGAGGTGGGGGCCCCAGGTGAGCCTTCTGTCAAACAATAAGCCGAGATATTTGACTTCATTAGAGTGAGGAATGATTGCATTCTCGAATGTTATGTGAGGACAGACCCCGGGGCGGAGGGAGAAAATAACATGAGAAGACTTGGAGTCGTTGATCTTGATTTTCCAAGCTTTGAACCAGTGAGATAAGCTGTTCAGATGATTTTGAAGTAGGCTGCTTGCTTCAAAAGGGTCTTGACTAGATGAAAGGATTGCGGTGTCGTCGGCATATGTCCCTATTAGGGTGTTATCCGTTGTAGGAATGTCAGCTGTGAACAATGTGTATAGGAAAGGAGCGATGTCGCTTCCCTGAGGGACACCGGCTAGAATGTTTTGTGTGCTGGAAAATGTGGTTTTTAATTTGACTCTGAATGTTCTGTTATTTAGGTATGATTTTAGAAGTAAATAATAGGGTGCCGGAAAATTTTTTTTAAGTTTGTATAATAAACCATCGTGCCAAACGGTATCAAAGGCTTGAGCTACGTCGAGAAAAAGTCCTGAGCAGTATTTTTTTGTTTCTAGAGATGTAGCAATGTGGTCCACTACACGGTGGAGCTGGTGAAAAGTTGCATGTTTGGCACGGAAACCGAATTGAAAGCTGGGAAGGGCATTTTGTTTGAGTGCGATATTCACAAGTCTTTTGAGAAGAAGTTTTTCAAAAATTTTTCCAAACGTGAGTAGTAAGCTAATTGGTCTATACGATTCAGGTAAATCAGGTTGTTTGCCTGGTTTAAGTATAGTAATAATTAGTGCTGATTTCCAAGTGGTAGGGAAATAAGATAGCCGAAATATAGCATTAAAGATGTAGGTGAGAAGAATGATGGTTTTTGGTGGTAAGTTTTTGACTATTTTGTTGTTAATGAGATCATGGCCGGGTGACTTATTATTCCTGAGTTTTTTAACAATTGATAGAACTTCGCCAGGAGTAGTTGGGGAGGCTGGAAGTGCCACGGGCAGAGGCGATGAGATGAATTGATCAACTTGAAGCATGTGAGTATCATCAGGGGAAATGTTGTGAGGTTTAAATGTATTTGCAAGATGGTTAGCCAGCAGATCTGATTTATCTTGGTCAGTGGTAGCAAGATTGTTGTTCTGATAGCGAAGAGGAGGAATGGTAGATTTATGCTTTAAAAGAGCTTTAGTTTTTCTCCAGAGAGACCCATTTGAGGGTGAAAGAGATTGAATATGGGAAGTGTATAGTTGATTTTTATGTTTCTTGAGAGTTGACTTGAGTTTGTTGGAAAAATAGTTGTACCGTTGTTTGTCAATCGGGTAGTGAGTTCGTTGCCAAGTGTTTCGAGCACGGCGTTTTTGAGATATGAGCTCTCTTATTTCCGGAGTGGTATTTCTACTAGAGTTGTCTTGAGTTGCAGATGTGGTGGAAGATATTCGAAATGAGTCTTGAATGTTGTTTGTGAGGGTGTTTATGGTAGTATCTATAACGGTGGGATTTTTTAACTTAATGTTTAAAGAGAAAGAAGTTGACATAATATTGCGGAATTTGTTCCAGTCTGTGCGTTTTTTAACGTATGGGTGGAAGGGAACATTTGCTTGAATTTTGAGGATGATCGGTGTGTGGTCAGATACAGGGTCATTAAGGTTAGAAATATTTATATGGATGTGATTGGGGAGGTTAGATAGAAAGAAATCAAGATAATTAGGGTGACGATTTGCGTGGGTTGGCCAGTAGGTGGGGGAGGCTGGAGAGATAACCTTAGAGCGCTTGATTGTTATAAAGTTGTGTAGAGTGCGACCTCTAGTGTTTTTTGAGCGACAGCCCCATGCTTCGTGCTTCGCATTAAAGTCAGCACCTATGATGTATGTGTGATTAAGTGTTTGAAGAAATAGTGACAGATCTTCTGCCGGAAAAGGTGATCCAGGTGGGAAGTAGGCTGATGCAATAGACGTGGGTATGGAGTTAATATTTATAGATGTAGCGGCTATCTGCGTGTGTTGGTTAGATTTAGGATGAAATGGTGAGTGTGGGATTTTAGTAGAAATTAGTAGTGCGGCACCAGCATGAGCTGAGTCATCGGGGTGATTGGCTTGGAGGTAGTCGTATCCGAAAGTTTTAAATTTTGAACTGGAGGTGAGATGAGATTCGGAGATGAGAGCTATATCTATGTTTTTTCTGCGAGAACAAGTTTAAGTTCTTCCGTGTTATTGGTGATTCCGTTTGCGTTCCATTGAAGAATGTTTAAGGCGGATAACTTATTTTCTGCCATTGTTTGAGATGAGTTTTTCGATGAGTGATATAAGTAGGGATATCAGGGGATTAATTAGAGATCTGAATTCCATGATGAAAGACGTAAGCTGATCCGTTGTGTTATTCAGAACACTAGGGATAGGAGATTCTTGATGTGTTCTGTGTGAATGATTGGGCGTATTTTGTGGCAAGGGAGGGAATTCCACGTTGGTGTTTTTGTGAGGTTCTTGTGAGGAGGAAGATGTTTGGTGGTTCGGTGCGTTTTTGTGCCAGGGATTCGATGGTAAGTGTTTTCTATTTTTGCTGATTTCTCTGTGCACTGAGCAACCTTTGTAGTTGGCAGGGTGTGGGCCACCACATAGGGCACATTTGGCGGGTTGAGTTCGATCTTTTTGGCATTGTGATGAGTCATGGGGATCACCGCAGCGAACACATCTGGGGTGGTGGTTGCAGTAAGTGCGTGTATAACCATATGATTGACATCGAAGGCATTGGGGAGTGTCTTTTTTGGGACGAGGAGCTTCGACTTTTATTTTTGAGTAGCATAAGAGTGAAAGCTTGAAGATATCAGGGTTGTTAATATCCGGTTCTAAGTCAATGAAAAACATAGGGAGAGGTGCCTTGGATTGTCTGTGAAGTACATTCATAATATTTCTGGGTTGGAAGCCCAGTGAGGTTAATTCGTCTTTTATGAAAGATATGTCCGTGGTAGGGTGGAGATTTTTTATCACAATTCTGTATGGTTTAGATTCTTTATTCTGGAATGAGTGGGAGGGAACTTGGCTTTCCTTGAGAAATTTAACAACAGATCTGTACGAGTCCGAATTAAATGTTTGTAGTTTAACCCCTTTGGTGGAGGTTTTACATTCGAAACCAATAGGTTGCGTAAGTTCCTTGATTTTGGCGGTAAAATTGTTGAAATTTAGATTGGATTCTATGAATATTGGTGGCGGATTGACGGTTTTAGGAGGGGTGACTTCCTGTGACTGCTCAATATTGTTGGTGTCCATTAGAGATTCTTCATTGGGAGGGGCTAATGGAGAGAAGCGATTTGAAGAGATGAAAATACTAGTGTCTTTTTTTGGAAGTGGTGATGAGAGAGTGTTGGGTGATCTTTGACGTTTACCCGAGTCATTTGTGACTGTTTGCCAGTCATTCTCGTTATCGGAGAAGTCCAACGGTGAGTAAGAGCCCGTTTGATTAATTAAGGTTTTTGGTATAATTAACGGAGAGAGTTGTTTATTTTTTTGATTAGTAGTTTTGTTTTTGTTAGTGTAGCTATGAGAGCCGGTCGGCTGGCGATTATAACTCATAATGATGTAGATAAGGTGTACAGGTAGTAGGCCTTGGGGAGTATAATAAAAATATACATTACCAGTGGTTAGCACCACGACGGAGTAGACGTCGCGGCGAGCACAAACGACTTGGCTATCGGGAGCTGATAAGCGGAGCGCGATAGAAACATACGTGTGGACTGTGCGGTGTCGCAACACGAACTGAATAATAATCTCTCTAAATTTAAAGTTAAGAACATTATCTATGGCATCTTATAAGTGTTTATTATATTTTTATGGGATACCCTAGTTAATGTTCTTAATTTTAAATTTTTAAGAGGTCATTTTACTCTAATTTAAGAAATTAATATGGTTATAGTCATTATTGCGAACATAAAATTTGATATGTTACGCTTGGGTCAGGGTGAGAAAATAAATAGGTTGTGCGCTGACATTCTCATACTAGCGTCTTTATACCAAGCTGGCAGTGCTGGCACTAGTTTTAAATATTTATCGATAATCGTTTTAAAAAAAATTATAAGCCATATTTTATTTAATAACAACTGAATAACAATATTTTCTTATGATATTAATTAACATGTTTTTATATTTAAAAGAAACATAATAATATATTTTAAGGAATCATTTATTCAATGATGTATTAGATAAGTATAAATTTACTTTATCATAATTCAGATTCTTTTTGGCTCGTCTCTTTGCCATATGATAAGCAATTTTTAATTGTGGTATTGTTCTATTTTCAGTTTTTGAATCATAACTATTATCATTGATAAAAATATTAGTACTTATAATCAATGATAATTCTTACAATTTTTTACCCCTCTCCTCACGTACATCATTATTCATATCACTTCCACACTTATAACATTGGACATTTTCATTGTTTTCCATAACAATAACGTCTTTATTAAATAACAATTTGTGGTTGATTCGACATTATATATATTTAAATAAATATCTTTATCATATTGAGTGAACAGTTGTGTATAAATTGTATTTTCGCACAATAATAAGACATGACGTCGGTACCTACTGAACGTCTGAGTCTATATACTTGTACAAAATTCCGAAGCATTGATAATATTAATTGTTATTTGTTTATTGCTTATTAATAGGGCTGGGAATGTAATGCCCTAAAAATTCTAAAAAATGCGGGTAAATTGTTTTTATTTTTAATAAATTTAGTATAAATTTTAAATAATAGTTGATTAAATTAATTAAATAAAAGTGGTTAAAATTATTTTTCTACAAACTAAACTTCAACTTGGATTTATTTTAATCTGAAAAAAACAACTATTTCCTTGTATATTTTTTAAAATTATTTTGATGGTATCTAGGTACCTAAAACCTAGGAACTAAAGTTCAAAAAAAATATATACTTATAAACATTATACACATTTTATATATTTATATAAAACCTGAGTTAGCGTATAAAATCTTAAAGTAAAATAACAAGTTAGAATTTTGGGTCCAAAAACTCCAATATAATGCACTAAAAACCCTATAAAGCTCTAATAAATGAAGAAAATAATATTAAAATTGAAAATTGTCTAAAAATTCAAAATAAATTTTCTTATTTTCATTCAAAAGTGCACGTTACGGTTTTGTTACCAGGCAACCATCGTACAACAACCTCTGAAAAAAAAACGAAAAGTGCGTTGAAATCCCAGCCCTACTTAATATATTAATTGTTTATTGTTTGATGGAAGATCGCATACTATATGACAGCCATACTTGTCTAAATGGTTATGCTCTTATTTTGTAGTAGGTACCTACTATAGTGTAGTAAGTGAGGCGAAAAATAATCGTCACACGCCAAGTGGAGTTTTTCATCGGGGCTCCAACTGTTTCCACCTAAAATAGTTTCAAACGATGTAATGACAATGAAATTAGATACCTATTTTAACAACTTTTATTATTACTTATACTACTTATAGTAATAATCATAATAATAGTAGTATTAGATAGACAAATAAAAAAAATATATTTACTAATGAATTGTCAATACAGTGCTAATAAAAATGCGCGTCAGCAATGTTCCCATACAACCCAAAACTCACTGAAAAAAAACATAAAGGGGCGGTTGAGTGCTTGACGATAACGATTTCACTTTTCGCCTCGCTATAGTACTATTACAGAATAATAAGTACGATATCAATAAATGCCAGACAAATACGACAAATAGATCTACTCTGTGACCGTAACGCAACGCGTAATTTTTTTAATTTGTTGTTACATTGATAACTGTTAATTTATTAAGATAGTTCAACTAAATTTTTCAAAAAATTCAAAACATTGTTTGAAGCTTGAACAAGGTGAAGAATTTAAACTAGCTTGTGTTAAGCTTATAGGTATAGGTGTATTTTTCATAGCATATAGGGGTACTTTAATTATTGTGTATTTAGTAATAAATTAATTATAAAAATGTATTATTCAATAAAACCTCAACTTAAAGGATCATTTGGATCATCAGCTAAAGAAGAAAATACTAATTATACTAATATACTAATTTGTCATCAGTAATTAATTGTAATATTAAATTGCTAACGTACCATTACTGGGTAAGTTTAAACAACACTTTCTTTTGATTCATTAGTATTAAATACAATTTAATTATAACTAACATTTTATAGGTATATTAAAGCAATTTTATATTGAAAGTGAATTGGAAAGTTCCCAAGAATAAATTTATTTATTTTATGTATTATATTTTTCAAGTTTGATTAAGCAATAAAGTTTTTTTTTTTTTTTTATTATTTTTAATTTTATTTATAATCTGTTACATAAAATGAACAATAAGTAAAATAGATAATTGTAGATAAGTGGCTTGAGGAAAGGACAGATTTAAGAAGCCTTCCAGTGAAGACACTTTGTCAGATATTTATATATATTTTTATAAGTTAACAATAAAGTTATAAATAAAAATAAGATTAGGTAATTAACTAAATTAATAGGTCCCGACACCACCGCCTTTTTAGTCTTTTCCTAGGATTGTCGGGTATGTTTGCCGACGCAAGTCTTTTGATTAGGTAGCCTTCCAGAGAGAACCGTCCTTAGTCGTAAGTGATTCTAAGTGATTAGTATAAGATTTGTTTCTATAGTTTGCTAGGGTCCGTTTGAGTTTTTGGGAAAGCATATTGTAGTGGGATTTATCAGTGGGATATTTTGATCTTTGCCATAGGCAGTGAGCGCGACGTTTTTGTGCTATGAGACTACGGATGTAAAGGGGAATGATCATGTTACATGTGTGTGATTGCGTGGGTTGCGCTGATTCCCATGC
Source organism: Rhopalosiphum maidis (assembly GCF_003676215.2). Lineage (NCBI taxonomy): Eukaryota > Metazoa > Arthropoda > Insecta > Hemiptera > Aphididae > Rhopalosiphum > Rhopalosiphum maidis. Next base: position 58,367,885 of record NC_040879.1, read on the forward strand.
TGAAGTTTGGATGTTGGATGTAAAAAGATTCACTGCTTCATCGATGTCATTGCTTGTCTTTAGGCGGACTTTTAGACTGGTTTTTTCCAGTATTGACTTATGGAAGTTATCCCGGTTGATATGAGAGTGTAATGGTGTTGGGTTGTGTTGGTTGGACAGAGGCTGGCAGTCGATTGAGAGTAGAATGGGGGAATGATCTGAGCATGGAGCGTGTAGATTTGTAATTAATGAGTGGAGTGTGCTGGGAATTTTGGTTACAAATATATCTAATATATCCGGTCGTTTTCGAGAGGAAGTTGGCCAATAAGTCGGGTTAGTAGGTGAGATTACTTGTAGGTTTTTGTTTATTACACTATGTAAGAGTGAGTTTCCACGAGGGTTTGTGACCCGGCATCCCCATTGAATGTTTTTAGAGTTTATGTCACCACCGACTATAAAGTTATGTCCGAGGGTGTTAAAATAGATATTGAATTGGTTAGTGGATATATTATGTTTAGGAGGACAGTAAATGGCTGCTATGGAAACAGGTATATTGTTGATTATTATGGATACAGCGCACGACTGTATATAGTCGGTTTGGAATTTTTGGAGTGGATGAGATGTGAGAGAAGACCTAACATAGATAGCGGATCCTGCATGAGCAGTCTCGTCCGGATGGTTGGTATGATGCAGACGAAAGCCTGGTATATTGAGAGAGTAACTATTAGTGAAATGGGTCTCGGATATTAAAGCGATATCAATTCTTTTTCCTTGGAGTGTAATGAGGAATTCATCTTTATGGTTTTTTTAGTCCGTTCGCGTTCCATGAAAGGATCATGATAGAGTTTTGGGTGACTGAGTTATTTGTTGTGTGTGTCATTTAAAAGTTTAGACATGAGTGCTGTGATGAGAGAGATAAGTGGGTTAATTAGACATTTAAGTTCTTCTAAAATTTTTTTTATATCATTATTATCAGGACTGGGTATAGGTAAGGTGTTGGAGGACGGAGTTGGCGGTGGTGCGTTACCTGTATTTGCTGTTGCTTCTGCGTATGATTGGTTTGTTCGAGTACTTGGATTTTGCGTTGATGGTTGCGGATTTGACTGGTAATTGGGTTTCGTCGTTCGGTTGGTTGATTGCGATTGATGATGTTGATTGTTATGTCTTGAGTTGACTGGTAGGCGGCGACGTTGTTGCAGCTCCTTGTATATAGCACAGCCTTTGTAGTTGGCTGGGTGTTCGCCATCACAGAGAGCACATTTGGCCGGCAGGTCAGGTGATTTTGTGCAAGTTGTGGTAAGATGGGTTCTACCGAATTTCACGCAGCAAGGAGAGTGTGAGCAATAGCTTTTTGTATGGCCGTAAGTCTGGCAGTTTTGACATTGAGGAATTTCACGGCGTTTATGAAGTTCCTCAACTTTGATTTTAGTATTAAGTAGGGACGTTATGTTAAATATTTCCTTACTAATAGATTCAGGAGCAAGGTCGACAAAGAATAAGGGCAGTGGTATTTTGGATTTTTGGTGTTGTATGTTTGTCACTTGCCTTACGGTGAATCCTATTTCTTCTAGTGCTAATGCTATTTCAGCAGGATCGGTTGTGTGGTGAATATTTTTTACCACTGCTCTGAATGATTTTTCAGATTGAAGCTGAAATGTATGGTATTCTGCTTTCTCATCTTTTAAAAAGTGGATAAGTGTTCTATAGCTATCGGGTGTATTTGTTTGGATTTTTATATGCGAGGTAGTTGATTTGCAGATAAAGCTATCCGGTCCAATTATTTCGGTAATTGCATTTCTAAGTCCGGCAAAGTTGATTGTTCCTTTTACGTATATTGGTAGTGGTAGGTCTATTTTTCTTGTTTGAGTAATTACGTGTTCAGATTCATTTTGATTATAAACATCATTATTATCGGCAATATCTGGATCGTTGGAAGGTTCATCTGCAGATAATGCGGAGAATCGATTTGGTGAGAAAAATAATTTTGTTTTTTTGCCCTAGTTGTTGCTTGGAGTAATGGGTGAATTAGGAAGACTACGTTTCGAAGACTTTTGTTGTTGCCATTCAGAGTTTGATATTGTAGAATCATTATTAATTGAATATGTATTTGATTGCTTTACTATCTTAATTTACGGTACAGTTTTGGGTGGTTTATTTTTAATTGGATTCTCGGGCATGGTGTGGTTGTCTAATCTGTAGTCCAAAGGTCACCGTGCTGACGGTACCCGAGGATGACAGACAGTGATATTTAGTATTATAAAATACGCAAAATACGGGTAAAAACAACGGGTCGCGGTACCAACGCTCATTTTTCGTTGCCGCGACTTTAGTAATAGTAGGTACTCATTTTGATTTACTTTCATTAATTGTGTAGGTTAGGGTGTCTTGAAAAGTATTTTGAAAAAGTATTGCCTAAATAACAGGTCAAAAAGAAGAAGGGTGCAAGAGGAGCAAGGGCGCCCATACAAAAGTTTTCAAGGGGGGATACAATTTTAATTAATCAATCCATTTATAAATAGGAATGGCTGTGAGATATGAAGGGGCTTACAATTTAACATTATACATATCAAACTGGAAAATTATGAAATAAAAATTATTTAACCAATTAACCACGAAAGTAATTTATTGAATTTGTATTTAATTAATAACATAAATTGGATACTTGAAACATTAATTGTATTTTTAAAATGCTAATTTACAAATAAAAATTGTAAATTTCTTTTTTTAACACCAAATATTACTTGTTCTATGTATTCATTATTTTTATCATTAATTTTTTCCCTATGTACGCTTATCATAAAATAATCCATCTTCACTCATTGTAGATCTCGTCCATGTCTTTACCCTCCGTAATGTACTGAATGGTCGTTCTACAGTACATGTTGTAGGTTAATTATTATCCATAGAATAAAAACGAAAATGTGTGTTATTATTTATAACTGATAATTTGATTACCACAACCCACAGTAAATAAACTGATTTTTCATGAACAAATCATGGATTTTCGTGTATTAAATTAAATTTTTAAATTCTATCTAAATAAATAAATAGATTCTGATCACAGTAAACAATTTTCCAGGGGGGACATGTTCCTCACTCGCCCTTTGCATTTTTAAAAGTAGTCCTGTTGCCCATTCTTGTGTTACCATCCGATAACAATCAAGTATTTCCAATTGGGATTTATTGTGGGCTAGTAAAATCCATTGATAGTAATGATTTCTTGAAAAAGTTTGTAGATGAGGCAAAAATATTAAGTGAAAGCAGTATTTATATAGATAATAAAAAGTATATTTTTTCTATTGATGCTTTTTGTTGTGATGTGCCTGCAAAATATTTTATTTTAAAAACTAAAGGACATTCAGGTTATTTTTCTTGCTCAAAGTGTGAGCATGAAGGACAATATTTATCAAATAGAATTTGTTTTCCATGTACTTTGCCGTCTAATTTTCCACCCAAGCGAACTCATGATGATTGTGTATTGCAACCTCAAGAGGAATATCATATTAGAAATGTCTAGCAACTTTGCCTAATTTTAATATAACGACTGGATTCTGTCTTGATTATATGCGCTTTGTATGTCTAGAAACTAGTACTATTATGGATGAAAGGGCCTCTTTAAGTCCATCTTGGAAAATAAAAGAAATATCTAATTACATTAAAATTATTAAAAACAAAATGCCTCATGAGTTTGCTAGAAAACCTAGGAATCTAGATGAAATAAATAGGTGGAAAGCAACAGAATTTTGTATGTTCTTACTATATTATGGTATAATAGTCACTAAACAGTCATTAAAAGATCAACACTGGAATCATTTTTTTAATTTAAGTATTTCAATGATTATTTTATAAAGTCCTTATCATTTGTTGTACTTAGATGTTGCACGTAAATTATTAGACAGTTTTGTGAACATAAACCTTTGGAACAGGTTATGAAAATATGTAGAGAAATTTGTTTACTAAAGTCTAACATTGAACCTAAAAATTGTGCTCCTTATTTTTCTGGACTTCATACCCGTGGACCGTGGTTCTACATTATCAGGTTCAATAAAAGGAAAATAGTTTACCACTTTGATATTAAAAAAACATGACTATTAAAACACATTTGGAAAGAGATTCATACTTTTTGACTCAAGAAAAAAATAGTAAAAGTTTTCAACATCATTCAGAAATAAAATTTACAGGAAGTAATCCTTATTTGTAAAATATTTGACCAAAAAAATGAGTTATTTATCAAACCTATAAAATCTAACGAATTAGATATTTATGTTATTAAAAATGTATCTAATAATAATGACTTAAACTTAATTGTATTACTAATTATTCATTCATCTTAAAATTTAGGAACCTTGTAAAAAAAGTTATCATTATATTATTATACTGTATTAAATTATTTTTTAAGTACTTACTATGCCAATTACTATTATTTATTTAAAATTGAGCCCATATTTTAATATTAATCATAATTTTATTAATGTACCCATGTATATAATTATTATCTATATTTACATAATACGTGTTCATTTTGCTTTTTTTGTATTATAATAAAAATATAAGTCTATATATAATATATATCTACTTAATTTTATAATTTTCATCTAAAATAGACTATTTTCATTTTTTTAAGTGTTCAATATTTAATTAATAATATTCAAAATTATTTTTGGGTATTGTGCTTGTTTTCAGTATACCTATTTGGCTATTTGAAACGTGGTCAGCTGTAGAATTTATTGATGACCGATCAGTTGAAGTAGTACCGGCCTACTGGCTAAATAAGAACAAACGTGCTTGGCCAAAAAAAATTCAAAAAAGAGTCAAACCAAATGAAATTGAGTTTGACTTTTTAAAAGCTCATAAATTGGGAAAAGATAAAGGTATACACTATAATTTACTTTATAACTTTAAACATATGATTGAAATTATTCATTATATAACCTATATATTCTGTAGTCTTGATGATTATATTATAATATATTTATTAAACTAACTTAATTTATTTAGAAAAATATATTTATTTTTATTTAGATAATTATACTTTAGCTAGAGAGAAAGCTAAAAAGGCAGGGTATATGTCTGACTTATCAACAAGTAATGACACACCATCTAAAAAGTTTGAAACCAAAAATATGAAATCTACATTAAATCCTAAAAATAAAAGATAAAATTTGTCAAAAAAAAGTGAATTGTGCTTTATGTTATGGAGTCCATCATCTCTAAGTGATTTTATTGTTTAGTTAATTTATGTTATATATCAATTTTTTTTTTCTTTTTAAGTTTTATTATAACACTATACACATTGGCATAATTCCACTAAATTCCAGCAGGCGCAAACAGGCGTGACTCCCCACCTTCCCCCCAAGAACATATAATATTTTGTGTTATAAAGTTTTGTGAAAAATATGACTTAGTTCCAATCAAGTCTTGAAGCTCCCCTGGGTGCAAAGTATAAACATAACTTAACAATAACTAGGTTATATATTAGACAAGTAATAAAAACTTTATTTATTATTCTTAGCTTTTACAAATGTAATTTTTATTATTTTGAAAAATTATAAATTAAGTCAAAGCTAAGCGGCGTCCAGAAACTGACACACTGCTGTTGAATTTGTCAATGATTAACTCTACGTCAATTTGTAATAAAAATAAGCTACTGAGTCGTTCTTGACCCATTGTTATCTGCAGAAATGTTTTTAAATGCAGTAAACACGAAAAGCTTCTTTCACAAGACACGGTAATTGTAGGAATTGTTATAAAAATGTTTTATAATTGGATATATTAAAGGAAATCTAGATCTTATTTCATGGGCTGCAATGTATTCACTTTTTTTTTTTTATATTATACTCTCTCCAGATATATTAGAATATTTGGCTGCATACATTTTATTAAAAATGTTGAGTTCATTTTAATGTTTGTATATCTAACAAATATGTGTTACGTACTAATGTTAACATATTTTCTTAATAAGTCAATTCTTCAATGCATTTAAAACTTGAGTTGATGTTCCTTAAAACATTCTTCCATTTTTCTGATTATTACATCTAACATTGTAGTATATATTTATTTCATAATAATATTCAACTGGAACATTTTGAGGGCCATTATCACCTCCACCATATTTTTTTTCTGGGTAATTTTGGAGGCGGTGCAATATTATTTTCTTCAGTCACTTTAATTACTTGAAACCATCTTTTATGGAATTTAGTATCACTTATTATATCTTTTAAAATATTAACTGTTCGCACATTTTAATTACAGTAATATAGTTAATATTTATAGATTGTAAATATTGGTAGCTTTTTCAACCCCATGGATTGCAAAACAATTTTAAAAAAATAGATCTAAGCAAGCTCATTATTAATTGGTCCTTACAACTTTTGGTCTTTAGCGTAAAATAATGTTCAATCGTACGATAATTCAACCATGCTAGAATCTTTTAAGAATGGAGCATCTTCTTGAGTGTAATTTAATGGTTTTCCTAACCATAAAAGATGTCTGAAATTTATGCATGTAAATACAGCACAGTCATAAGTGTTATTCTGCAACAGAGATTTCCCATGGTTTAATTTCCATTGAAACTATTCATCATCCAGCTTCTTAATTATATTGTATGCACATTCAAATAATCAAGTAATTAACATATTTTCATAAAAATTTAGTTTTAGGCTATTGCTATTGCTATCGTACAGAGTTATTGTTTGTTTCTTCATATCCACCACAGTGAAGGTCTAGTTTATCACAATTAAATGTGCCTTTTATTGACTTTGTTGCTTTTTCAACCCCATGGATCTAAGCTCACTATTGATTGGTCCTTACAACTTTTGGCCAAAAGCGTAAAATAATGTTCGATCATACGATCATTCAACCATGTTCTTGAATTGAATACATATAATAACTCTTCTATTTTATAATTACAACAATGTGAAGAATGCAGTAAATCAGTTTTTTGTTTATTAGAAAAAAAATTTACTAGTTCTGTGTAAATCTTCCTGTTGTAACCAGGAAAAATTATGTTTTAACGTCACGCGATTGAGTATTATAATTTATGCTATTTAAATTGAGTTTTTCAAAAGCTGTAGGTAGGCTGGTTCCTCCAGAATTTATTTCAACATCACAGTCATCATCGGTATCGAGGTCGATACTAATAATTACTTTTACTTATAGGTTTGTGAGAATTATAAGTTCATCACAATTAAATGAGCCTTTTATTGACTTTGTTGCTTTTTCAACCCCATGGATCTAAGCTCACTATTGATTGGTCCTTACAACTTTTGGCCAAAAGCGTAAAATAATGTTCGATCATACGATCATTCAACCATGTTCTTGAATTTAATACATATAATAACTCTTCTATTTTATAACTACAACAATGTGAAGAATGCAGTAAATCAGTTTTTTGTTTATTAGAAAAAAAATTTACTATTTCTATGTAAATTTTCCTGTTGTAACCAGGAAAAATTATGTTTTGACGTCACGCGATTGAGTATTATAATTTGTTGAAAAATTTAATTATAAATAAATTATATAATAAATTTGTAAATCATTTACATTTAAATTTGAAGGAAGTTAAGATAGTCTATATGTCGATCACAAGGTCTAGTCTGATATACCTATAAAATAAAAAAATTTTAATTAAAAAATAAATTGTAATTTAAAAATAAATAAAATATATACTTACATTATGTACGTTTAATTATTCCTCAAATAAATTAAATATATAAATATTCTTAAATTTAGTATCGACCTTAAAACAGTCAATATAATATACCTATCTTCTAAATTTTACAAAGAATAAAAAAATGTCGTCTAAATAAGAATTTCTCAAAGCATCTGATGTTTAAAACAGCTACATTTTATAGTTTACCATTAAGAGCTAGAGATAATATAAAATATTGTATAGAAAAACTCAATAAGTACCTAACAAAGAAAAAAAAACATTCTCATATAATATTTCTCTATTTCCGATAGTAATAAAACATACTTGGGTTTGAAAAAAACACATGTTCTTATATTAAAATTCACGCGTTGTCTCCGTCTTAATTATTCACACTATATAAAATATATGTTTAACATTTCTAATTTTGTGTATTTAGGTTAAGTAGGTATTGGAATAAAATGACCTATTATCAACGTTTAAGGTAAGAATATTATTTGTGGTTTCTCGTCGGTATTTTACAATATTTTAATTTTTAAGCAAGTTATGAGTATGTAAAATATTAATATTTTAAAATGCTTATAAATCATTCAAATATTAAAGTAATTAAAGCTAATACAAAAAGAGTGTCATCATTATGTCCCTCAATATAATATATTATATTATAACATTGTATAATACGGTCACACAGATGTTTATATTATAATAAACATCTGTGGTCTTTTATAATTATGTCCTTACTCCTTTTTTACAAGAACCGTTATAATCTGTGCTCGGATGATACCCTTTGACCACCGGCCAGATCCACAGAGCCTCACTCTCTCCGCGTTCGCCCTTGGTGGCAGTCATACTTAATAAATTATATTAATATATGTACAGTATAATATTTTACGTTTTAAATAATAAATATTTCAAATATATAAGTTGTGTTTTTGATTAAAAATAAATCCAAAGTGTTTCAATATCAAGTCCATTTCTTCTTCCTTCGCCCATCTAATATCAAGCGGGTCTCCAATCAAATTAAGGTAAGTCAATTTACCATATAATTAAATCCTTATATATATATATATATCGACGAAGGTGGATATATATACATATAAGAAGGTAGTAACTTGAGATGTGTGGTTGTGTGCGCAATATATGAAAATAACGAGTCATAATTAATAAAGAAAAGGTAAACGCATATATTGCGCGCACAGTTAGTTTATTCACTTTACTACAAGTCAATACACATTTTTAAAAAATAAATGCAAGCTATAATACGCGGTACTTCGTACTCGTGGCAGAAAACGAATTCGTATATCTATGGCCCAACATATTATCGAATGAAATGTTTAGTTGTCCGTTTTGGGCGTTTCAGCGGACAAAAATGACTTCTTTGATTTTATGAATAACTTGTGACAACTGAATATTTTCATCTAATTTCTTTTTTAATTGATAAACAACAATATTCTATATCCCACATCGAACTCGGATTTTTTATTTGATTTTAAATAATAGTATAAAATAATTAATAAAAAGATAAAAATTGTCTTTTTTTAAAAGACTTATTATTAAGTTTGAGATCAAAATATCGAAAAAAGAAATTCGATGCGGGCTGTAGAATGTTTTCCTGTCAATTAATAAAAAAAAATAATTAAATTTGGTTAATTCTACAGAGCAGTATCATTATTCCTGCAAAGCATGTTATTGAAGACAATCACGTTAGAACCGGGCGCCTTAAAATATGTTTTAAAATTTGTTAAATAAGAAAAATCTTTTATTTATTTATTATTACTTTTTTTGAATACTAATTATTGGAAGAAAATAAACAAAAAAAGGTATCCCAAATAACTGCATTAAAGTTTAGTCAAACAAATTTATCTGTTCATTATTTAATGCAATTACTTTAATTTATATTTATGAAAAGTAAGTAAAAAAAACATTATCATTTATTCACAAAGGTATGTAATATTAAAGTAATAAAGATATTATCATTTTTGTAAATCATTATTAATTTAATTGTTGTCGACGGTCTGTGATTTAAACATTTTCTTACATAAGGACATTAAAAATATTTGATATTATTCTTAAAACATTTTTAACTATTCAAAAGTTTGTACATATTATCTGTTTAGAGCATAAAATATAAAAACTTATAAACTATATAGTATATAGTTAATAGCTATATTATGTTATATTATTATACAAAAATATTTATATTTTATTTAAACAACCTCATTGATTGTTAAAAAAACCTTAGCCCATGTAAAAAAAATATTTGCCTCACTCTGCCCCCCCGTGGAAAAAATTTCTAGTGTCGTGCTTGCCGCCCTGATAATTACCCCATTTTCACATTACAGAGAGATCCAATGACTTTTTCAATATTATTACAATTTTTTGCAATATATAAAAAAATCAAACATATTTTTACGTATACAAAAATTTATTAAGACAAATTTAGATTTTTGTAGTAACTTAACAAAGAATTCTTATAGCAATTTTAATATTAAACCAAAATAATTATTGATAGCATATGCTGCACACGATATAACAATAAATAAATCAGTAATCAAAATACAATATTAAATACATATTTCTAATTATTTAGTTAAACATTTATAGTTGTTGAATGTTGAAGTATTAGTTTATTTTCAATTTAAATATAATTCAATTGTCTTAAATGTATGTACAACTTGATAAAAGATTCCTTAACATTTTAAATTATTTTTATTTTTATTACGAAATAGAAAAGTATCAAAAATAGTAGAAATTTTTATTTACGTTATTTATAAAATTTTTAGATTCAATAATACTATTAGTAATAAATATTAAATTTAATCGAAACAAAGAGACATCTTTTAAAATGTGTCGGAGTAAAGTTATTTAATTGGAAACAAAATAATTTTTTGAAATACTTCAATTAGTCCAGTGCAATTAGGTTTTCAGCTCGGAAAAATTCCCACCTAGCTGAATTTTGGTACACATCTTTATTACATCGTTGTAAACAATGTCTAAAAAGTCGACCTCGATATCATGTACGCGTTAAAGGTTATTCGAGGTCAAAGTTCACGAAATTGGCCCTTTTTTTTAATATATCGTTTTTTATTGGTCGTACAAAAAAAAGTCTTAGATACAAATTGTAGAGGAGGTAATTATTTATAAAAATGGTCTCTTGACATTTTCACGTCATGTTGATAGTTTTTCCGTTATAAGGCCAACAATGTGTACACTTTTAATGAAATATGATTTTTTCGCTAAAAACAAGTATAGCCCAGTCAAATTAGACCAAAAATCGACAAAGTTTGGAACTAATTCCACGAAAGCTGGAGTTTAATTTTTTTTTTAGATCATACCTTACTTATAAACATACTAAAAGTCCTGACACCTACCCCTTGTGCGTAGCCCCCCACCCCTCTTCAAAGGGTGGCGCACCCCTTTCACTTGTTTCGCTTATAACTCGTTAGATTTTTAACTTACGATAAAAATACCCATGACCAAAATTAAAGACCATACAATTTACCATAGACTTGTGCTACTTTTAATATATATATGTTGCGATAAGTGTTATTTTTTTAAAAAATATAAAAAATAATTTTTTTTTATCTTTTTTTTTATTGTGTTTTAGCCAAAACCGTCAATGATACGCTGAAATGACCTATGACAAAAGTTAACGAGCATATTATTTTACATAATGTAATGTTAAATTATATTAATAATTTTAATTATTGTAAGTCGTACATTTGAAATAGTCGTATAATTTTATAAAATATACAGTATGAATAATGTCATTGGATTATATTAACGTGTATATTATATTATTTATATTATCGCAATGGTTGTAAAAGATATAATTCGTAGAATCGGAATTGTTGTGGATGGTGAGCCGGCCATAGTACACGTGTACACAAACAGGGTTTCAGTGAACGTTGAATCTTGAGGGGATCTATTGTTGTATTGTTCGGATTGTAGTGGCGTTCCGAAGGGTGTCTGGTATTTCGCCAGGTGGTGTCTGATGCATATACGTAGACGGTCGACAGTCGATGTTTGTGTAGTCAATAGTGAACACTGTAACTGTTACATTACAGTCGATATATTTATGCGAGTAAATATTATTTTTAAATTAACGTTCTCAGTTCAGAAAGTGTTTATAAAAATGGCCAATTTATGTTTTATATGTGATGAAGAACTAAGTGTTGAAAGTGAATGTGTATCTGTAAAGGCTAAGGGCATAGCAAATCTTATAAATTCGAGTAAAGCGCGATTCGATAATAAATGGAAGTCTTTAGTGAATTTAGAAAATGTACTTGTTCACAAAGATTGCCGAAAGAATTACACAAGACCAGACACCATAAGGAAATATGTTAATGAAAAAGAAGGTACGAGTAACATATCACCTGTCAAAGGTAAGCTACGTTCAAATTATATATTTAAATTTAAAGAAAATTGTTTATTCTGCGACAAAGAATGTTCAAAAGAATTGGAAAAAAAATTGAGTAAGGAACGTCGAGATAGTATAGTACAAGTATCTACCCTTCATTTTAAAACCTCAATTATGGACGTAGCGAACAAAAGAAATGATGAATGGGGTAAAGAGGTGCTCAAACGGTTGAATAGTGTGATGTGTTTGGTATCTGAAGAATCGAAGTATCATAAATCGTGTGAACGTAGATTTTGCTCGACAAATCCAGTCGATGAAAATAAGAAAAGAGGGAGACCACAAGATGAAGATCTAGCAAACGCTTTTTCCAATTTATGTGATTTTTTAGAATCTGAAAATGAATGTCAATTTGGTCTAAATTTTTTGCATGAAAAAATGGAAGGAACGTGCGATGAAAAAACTTTAAAAAATAAATTGATTGATAAGTATGGCGACGATATAATTATTACAACGAGCCGTGGAAAAAAGGCAGTAGTGTGTTTTAAAAATACAGGATTTAAAGTATTAACAAATGCGTGGTATAATTCAAAAAAAGCAAATGAAGAAGAAGAACGGTTAAGAATAGTCGAAGCAGCAGCTACTATTATACGAGAGGATATAAGGTCATTTGTTTATGAGATCGATTCATTTCCTCCACCAAATCAATTCATGGATAATGTAAAACAAGACGTACCAAAGAGCTTATTATTTTTTTTGTCTGAAGTTTGTGGTAAAAATAAAAAAACAAAATCTCAAAAATATGATAATAAATTTGTGGCTTTGGCGCATGCCATAATAAATTGTTGTAGGCCTCGCTCGTTCATTTCATCGATTCTATTGGGACTTGGTCTTTATTTGCATAGACATTTTGGTACAAAACGTGCTATAGATATTTTTTCAAACTTTGGATTTTGTGCTTCATACACCGATGTTTATGTTTTTGAGTCATCATCTTTACTATACCCACAACCAAAAGTTAACCAAAACAGTTTTTCACAATTTGTTTTTGATAATGCTGATTTCAATATTAATACGATCGATGGTTATAATACTTTTCATACAATGGGTGGAATTCAATGTGTAGTGCCCAAAAATTCTATACAGTGGAATGATCGAATACAAAAATTAAAAACTGTTGTTACTGCAGAAACTATGGCCAATATTGCATCAATTCCAATTATTTCATTTGAAAAAACGGGTAATATGAATAACAAAATAATAATTCAAGATTTTAATAATATTAGGCCTACTGTTTATGATGTGACATATTTGTCCCCGAGTGAATTGCACTGGATGTGCGCACAGTGGCTTGGTGTTATAAAATGTCCTGGTTGGAATGGATTTATGGAAACTATAACTGACTCTCAGGAATACCAAGAAACGCAAATAAGTTTTTTGCCATTTGTAAACTTACCACCAAGCTCACTCGATTGTATTCATTCGGTTTTGATTTTCGCAGCTCAAGAAAGTAAAAAATTAAACCAAAAAACGTGTTTTGTAACTTTTGACCAACCCTTATACATAAAAGCACGCAATATTGTTGAATCCTCTAAATTAAATCCACAAATAGTAGTAAGACTTGGTGGGTTTCATCTTCTTATGTCATTTATGGGTTCAATTGGTTACATTATGGCTGGTAGTGGTTTGAAAGAATTATGGAACACTATATATGCAGCGAATTCAATTGATAAAATGATGACAGGACATGCATATTCAAGAGCAGTACGCGCACATATGTTAACTCAGCTTTGTCTTTCAAAAATAATTTTGGACGAAACTCAGTTAACCGAAGAATATAAAATCACTTTAAAAAATTATATTTCAAATACAGATTATACAACTTTGACTTTGGAAGATATAGAAAACCAAGAAATAATTCAAGATCTCATACGTAAAGTAGAAAATCAAATTAAAATAATTGCTTCTAGAGGTAAAACTGCTACGCTTTGGATACAATATTTTTATTTAGTTCATATTCTTCGTCAATTTATTTATGCCGAACGCATGGGAAATTGGTATCTGCATTTAGAATGCGTGGAAAAAATGATACCCTTTTTTCACTCAACTGGACATTTTCAATACGCCAAATCTGCTCATTTATATCTACAGGATATGTATCAATTAGAAAAACACATGCATCCTGGAGAATTTAAAAAATTTTGCAATGAAGGTTACTTCACAATTAAAAGATCAAGCAAGTTTTGGTGTGGCACATGGTCAGATATGACTATAGAACAAACATTAATGCGGTCTATGAAAACATCTGGTGGCTTAATCAATGGTCGAGGTTTTCAAAATAGTGTTTTAGTTCGTTGGCTTATAGGCACTCCAGTTGCAAGTACAATAACCGACCAAATTGAACAATTTACAAACACATTTAATTTTACGTCAGAGCAACATGTTGATCAACGAGATTCTCGCATGAAAATCGATAACAAACATATCGGTATACTTACAAATTGGTTAAAAATACATAGCCCTTTTCCGGAATTACACGAAATTATGTCAATTTCAACAGGATTTGTAGGAAATGAACAAATTAATTGTTATAAAGCACAAGAAGTCGGCCAACAGACGATGAACAATGTTATAGGTGATAATTTTAGTGATGTCAAGTTACAACGAGCAAATCGCGTAGTCCCTTTAGATTTTGCTAAAAAACTAACGGTTTGTATTAGAGATGACATTTTTTCAATTGATCCTTTATTACTCTTCCAAAGAATAATGATAAGAGTTAAGACTGACGAAGAGCTCAAAGAATGTTTTGAATACGAGTTATCACCTATTCCTCTTTCATTGTTCGACGAATCAGGTCAAATGCGAAAATCTAAAAAATCAATTTTATATGATGTGTTTCTAACTACAACAAACACATACAATGTTCTGGACAAAAATGTTATTGTAGTAATCGATGGAGGTTTCTTATTGCATCGTGTTGTATGGCCTTCAACTTCGACGTATGGAAATATCATAGAAAATTATATAAGCTACGTGAAAAGACACTATGGATCTAACTGCATAGTTGTATTTGATGGATACGCAAATACCGAATTAAATATTAAAAATTCAGAAAGACAGCGACGAAAAAATATGTATACGAGTACAAACATAATTTTTGAAGAGTCAATGGATGTACTAACCACTCAAGAAAAATTTTTATCCAACACCGAGAACAAAATAAGGCTTATAACAATGTTGACTGAAAAGTTTTTGACTTCGGGTATTCTTGTTCATCAAGCCGAAGATGACGCTGATTTACTTATTGTCAATACAGCTATACGAAACACCGACGATAATATCCAAGTAGTGGTCATAGGAGAGGATATTGATTTACTTATACTGTTATTAACATTAAGTCCTCCAAAAAACACAATAATATTCGAAAAACCGGGTAGAGGAAAAATAGAAACAAGATCTTATGCTGTTGGAAGTTTACAAGAACATTTTAAAAATGAGATTCAATATTTTATGTTTATCCATGCGGTGGGTGGATGTGATACTACTTCGTCATTATTTCAGACAGGCAAAATAAAACACCTGAAAACAGTTCAAAAACACCCGGAATTACACGATTCATTATTAATATTTAATAATGAATCGTCATCGCCCGAAGAAATTGAATGTGCTGGAGAAAAATATCTTTTAGCATTATATAAAGCTCCAGCCCATATTACATCTTTAAATAATTTAAGACATCATATTTTTCACAAAACCGCAGCTTCCAACAAAAAACAAGTACAACTAGCTAGACTTCCGCCTACTATCGATGCGGCACGAGAACATTTACATAGAGTGTATTTGCAAATACAGTTGTGGCGTGGTAATAGATTAAATCCACAGAATTGGGGATGGAAAGAAGATAATGGCAAACTAAATCCAGTTTTCACGAAAAAGCCACCAGCGCCGGATACTCTTTTAAAAGTGATCAGTTGTGCCTGCACAAAAACATGTGAACAAAATTGTAGCTGTCGAAAAGCAGGATTGCTATGCTCGGTTATATGCAAGCATTGTCACGGAGGTTCATGTTTAAATCAGCAACCGATCATAGATGATGTAGAAGAGGACCATATTGATGACAACTTTGAGGACAATATCGATGAAATATTTTTAATTGGAAATCAAAAAGAAGAAACCAACACACCGACAATAAAAAAAATTAGACCCACATAATATAATTAATAAGGTACTGTATGATTTTAATAATTCAATACATAATATAATTTAAATAATTAAATATGAAAATATTAAGTATATTAATTAATTTTGTTTCAGGACCCAAAACCCAACACTATTTTTATATTTAACTTCATAGCTTATAGTCTGAAAAAATAAAAATAATTGTATAATTTCCAATTTTTGTAAATATTTTATAAATTACTGTATGTAATTAATAGTTTCATAATTAACTTTTTTTTTATTTCAATTTTATAAATATGTATGTAAAATAAAATAATGTATTTTCATTGTAAATTTTATGGTCTTTAATTTTAGTCATAGGTATTTTTATCGTAAGTTGAAAAGCTAACTAGTTATAAGCGAAAACAGTGAAAGGGGCGCGCCACCCTTTGAAGAGGGGTGGAGGGCTACGCACAAGGGGTAGGTGTCAAGACTTTTAGTATGTTCATAAATAAGGTATAAACTGCTCATATACCGAAATTCAGCTTTCGACATTTTTTTTTTAGTATATTGTAATTAGATTTCTGATTCTTATATTTTGTAATTGTCAACAAATTGTTCAATTACATCGTCACTTTTTATATAAAAAACATTTTTACTTATGCTAATTAAAATTGTTAAAATAATTTAACGTTATCTTATGTAAAATAATATGCTCGTTAACTTTTGTCATAGGTCATTTCAGCGTATCATTGACGGTTTTGGCTAAAACACAATAAAAAAAAAGATAAAAAAAAATTATTTTTTATATTTTTTAAAAAAATAACACTTATCGCAACATATATATATTAAAAGTAGCACAAGTCTATGGTAAATTGTATGGTCTTTAATTTTGGTCATGGGTATTTTTATCGTAAGTTAAAAATCTAACGAGTTATAAGCGAAACAAGTGAAAGGGGTGCGCCACCCTTTGAAGAGGGGTGGGGGGCTACGCACAAGGGGTAGGTGTCAGGACTTTTAGTATGTTTATAAGTAAGGTATGATCTAAAAAAAAAATTAAACTCCAGCTTTCGTGGAATTAGTTCCGAACTTTTTCCTAATTTGACTGGGCTACTAATTCTATTTGTAGAATTAATTTGGACTTGCGTATAAAGTTGTAAATATAGTTTCGATTTATTCTTATCTACACGACGACGATGACGAACAAAAAGGATAGGTTGCAGGTAAAAAAATACATAAAAAAATAAAATTTTAGGTAAAATACATATTTGAATACATAGTTGGAGGAGTTTAATATCGCGTTCCGAAACTCGCGTTTCTTTTGTATTAGTTTCGGCACGCGAGATAAAATGCATCAGTTTCCACGTCATTACATCAGTCAAACAAAAATCGCGTTACCAACAGTGTTTTATTATTTTTAAATAAATAAAACAATTCGTACGGCTTAAAAGGATTTGACTTCAAGTCATATCAAATTTAAAAAAAAAAAAGTTGTCTGTTACCTAATCTACTGAGTTTGCTTTTGTCAACTGATACACGAAACAAATTCGTATATCGTGTTTTGTGCAGAGTGTTTAGTTAGTTAGTGTTTGTTTAGTTCGTGATTAGTGAAAAAATAATTTATATTTGATATGCCTCCTATAAGACGAAGCAATTTAGGTAGAAGAACCAGAAATGCTACAAACCAAGCTAATTACCGATCTAATCGTACTGCACAAGAACGTGACGACGGAAATGAACGTGAAAGAATTCGGATATCACAAACGCGTGAAGCGCGAGCGCGACATTCAACTAATAATCGCGCAAGTTTGAATCGAGCTGCTTTCAGTTACGATGTGTCAATTGACTACAGTAACTACCAATGTGTTGTTATTGGTTCTATGAACTCGGTTTGCTCACACTGTAAGGCATTAAAATACAAAAACGAAGCCAATGGATTGTGTTGCGCAAATGGTAAAGTGAAATTGATACCATTGGATCCACCACCAGAACCATTGTACTCATTGGTTTCAGGAATAGGAACAGATTCTATACACTTTTTGGCACATATCCAACAATATAACAATTGCTTTCAAATGACTTCATTTGGGGCAACAAATGTAGTTCGGGAAAATTTTATGCCAACTTTCAAGGTATGTATTATAGCAGTTACTCATAATTATTTTAGCGAACAAAATTTTCTGTCACCAAAGTTAAGATGTGTCACTAATCTTCAATTTCTTAATCATTACGAAATATATCACTTAGTCATCGTATTATATGGTGATTCAGTTTCAGTGACACTTTTATTATATTTTATATTTGATAGATATTAGTTAAAACTAAATATATACTTTTTAAGATCAAATATTATTTAAGTTTGATCACTGGCAATCCATTAATTTATACCACACCATAATATTTTTTTTTATTTACAGATACAAGGGCAAATATATCACAGAGCAGGTTCACTGTTACCAGTGTCAGATAGCGACAACAAATTCCTGCAAATTTATTTTATGGGCAATTCACCACAAGAAATTGATCTGCGTTGTGCACATAACAATTTAGTAAAGAGGTCTATTGTAGAACAATTACAAACTTTATTTCATCAACACAATCAATTGATTATATTGTTTAAAACTGCCCTGGATCTGATGCCATCCGATAATCACAAAATTGTAATCAGAGCTGATAAAACACCTGCAGGTCAACATACAAGACGTTTTAATGCACCAACTATTGATGAAGTTGCTATCGTTGTAGTTGGAGAAAACTTGGAATCCCGTGATATTGTTTTACATCGTCGGAATGATCAATTACAACGTATAAAGGAAACACACCGCTCATATGATGCACTGCAATATCCCATTATATTTTGGCAAGGTGAAGATGGCTACGATTTCTCAATAAAAATGATAAATCCCATTACAGGTAACTAAAATATTAGTTTAGCTATGGCGATAATATCTCAGTCATTATATTATGTATTTTAATTTTATATTTGAATGTTATTAAAACAAAATCTATTTACAGGTTCTGAAACCAGCAAAAAAGTCAGTTCAATGAACTATTATTCATACCGTTTAATGATTCGGGAAAATGAAGATAATCACATATTGAAATGTCGGCGATTATATCACAAATATGTTGTTGACATGTATGTTAAAATTGAAACGGAGAGATTAACATTCATCAGGTTAAATCAAACCAAACTCCGATCTGAAGAGTATATTCACCTTCGAGATGCGATTAATACTGATGGAAATGCACAGAATGTCGGTCGGATGACTATTCTTCCAGCAACATACATCGGAAGCCCTCGGCATATGCACGAATATGCTCAAGATGCCATGTCGTATGTTCGTCATTATGGTACAGCAGATTTGTTCATCACATTTACATGCAATCCGCAATGGATAGAAATCAAGCAGGAGTTATTCTCTGGGCAATCACCCATTGATCGTCATGATATTACAGCCAGAGTCTTTAGACAAAAGTTGAAATCTTTAATGGATTTCATCGTAACACATAATATGTTTGGTGAGACACGCTGCTGGATGTATTCTGTGGAGTGGCAGAAACGAGGATTGCCACATGCACACATTTTGATTTGGTTGGTTGAAAAGATAAGGCCAAATGAAGTTGATGCAGTGATATCAGCTGAAATCCCTAATGTACAAGTAGATCCTGGATTGCATGAGGTAGTTATCAAAAACATGATACATGGTCCCTGTGGAACTCTTAATCAAAATTCACCGTGTAAGATGGATGGTAAATGTTCAAAACGATATCCACGGACATTAATATCGGAAACAATTACTGATAATGACGGTTATCCATTGTATCGTCGCAGATCGACAGCAGACAATGGAAAATCAACAATTGTCAAATTAAATCAACAAGATATTGAAATAGATAATCGTTGGATTGTTCCATATTCACCCATTTTATCAAAGACATTCATAGTACACATCAACGTTGAATCTTGCCATTCAGTGAAATCTATTAAATACATTTGCAAATATGTAACCAAAGGGAGTGATATGGCTGTGATTGGAATTGGTGCAGAGAATTCCAATGATGAAGTTACCCAATACCAAATGGGCCGCTATGTCAGTAGTAATGAAGCAGTTTGGCGAATATTTTCTTTTCCTATTCATGAGAGACACCCTTCTGTTGTTCACTTAGCTGTGCATTTAGAAAATGGACAAAGAGTGTATTTTACAGCACAAAGAGCTGCTCAGCCACCATCTACTACATTAACCAGTTTTTTTGAGACATGCCAAAATGATGATTTCGGACAAACATTGCTATATTCTGAAATGCCAAAATATTATACCTGGAATCAATCCTCAAGGAGATTTATACAACGGAAACAAGGAAAACCAGTTCCAGGATATACAGATGTATATTCCACCGATGCGATTGGCCGGATTTATTCAGTACATCCAAGCAATGATGAATGTTTTTATTTACGACTGCTATTATTCAATGTACGTGGCCCTACATCATTCCAACAGTTACGAACTGTTGATGGTGAATTGTGTGGATCCTACAGAGAAGCCTGTCAACGTTTGCAATAGCTTGAAAATGACGCTCATTGGGATCAAACTCTCAATGATGCTGTAATATCATCACACGCTCATCAAATACGAACATTGTTTTCTATAATCATATCTACATGCTTCCCATCAAACCCAATTGATTTGTGGATCAAGTACAAAGATTATATGTGTGATGATATTTTGTATCAAATACGGAATAGAATGGGAAATCCAAATATACAAATCAGTGAAGAAATTTACAATGAAGTATTGATTTCAATTGAGGACATGTGCTTGATAATGTCAAACAAACTATTAATTCAATTAGGCCTGACCGCGCCCAATCGTCCAATGCATGACGCTTTTAACCAAGAGTTGCATCGAGAAAGACTGTATGATCTCAACGCTTTGAAAGAATTAATTCAAACAAATCTTCCACTGTTAAATGAACAACAGAAGTATGTATTTGAAACTCTTATGAAAGTAACAAATGATGAAACTGGAGGGATTTACTTCTTAGATGCACCTGGTGGTACAGGAAAAACTTTTTTGATTTCATTAATATTAGCAACAATTCGCTCACAAAATAAAATTGCACTTGCACTCGCTTCGTCGGGAATCGCAGCAACTTTGCTTGAAGGTGGTCGAACAGCCCATTCAGCACTAAAATTGCCATTAAATATGCAAAGCAATGAAACTCCAACCTGCAAAGTTTCGAAGAACTCTGCAATGGCAAAGGTTTTGCAGCAATGTAAATTGATTGTTTGGGATGAATGCACGATGGCACATAAAAAATCTCTGGAGGCTTTAGACAGAACCTTAAAAGATCTACGGAGCAATAATAACCGATTTGGTGGTGCAATGATTTTATTAGCAGGAGATTTTCGTCAAACATTGCCAGTGATTCCACGATCAACGCCAGCTGATGAACTCAATGCATGTCTAAAGTCCTCCAGTTTGTGGAAACATGTCAAAGTACTTCATTTAAGCAAGAATATGCGTGTCGAGTTGCAAAATGACCAATCTGGAAACATATTCTCTAAACAACTCATTGACATTGGTAATGGCAAATTTCCTATAGACATGTTGACTGGCTGCATTAACTTTCCTCAAAGTTTTTGTCAGTTAACTCGATCAAAAGATGAACTTATTCAGAAGGTGTTTCCAGATGTTTCTCAAAATTACAGAAACCATGATTGGTTGAGCGAACGAGCTATACTGGCTGCAAAAAACATAGATGTAAATGAATTCAATTTCAAAATTCAAGAACAAATTACAGGCGAATTGAGGATATATAAATCAGTTGATTCGGCTACTAATCAAGATGATGTAGTCAACTATCCACCGGAATTTTTAAACTCGCTGGATTTGCCAGGATTGCCACCTCACAATCTTCAATTAAAGGTTGGATCGGTGGTTATAATGTTGCGAAATATCAACCAACCGCGTCTTTGCAACGGTACACGGTTAGCGATAAAAAAATTACTAAACAATGTGATAGAAGCAACTATACTCAAAGGAAAGTATAAAGGAGAAGATGTTCTCATACCGCGCATCCCAATGATTCCGACTGATGTGCCATTTGAGTTTAAACGACTACAGTTTCCAGTGCGTCTTGCTTTTGCTATGACTATAAACAAGTCCCAGGAGCAATCATTAAGTGTTTGTGGTATTAATCTAGAAAACCCATGTTTCTCACATGGTCAATTGTATGTTGCCTGTTCCCGTGTTGGAAAACCATCAGATTTGCTTATCTATGCGCCAGGTAATCAAACAAAAAACATCGTATACCACAAAGCACTACAATGATAATAATAATAATTATGATTCACATGATTAACAATAAAGCGATTACTTACTTTTAAATCCTTATATATGTTTTATTTAATTATTTTTTATTCACAACGCCCTATCACCAGGGTGACGGTTCTGTTCAGGAGAATTTTTTAAAATACGTAGGCACAAAAACTGCCACATTACAAATCTTTTTGACAGGACGAAGTCTGTCGGGTCAGCTACACATTTTGCGATTCATTTTTATATTATAGATATGGTATCGATGAATACAGCATTATTGCATTAATAATCTTTGCGAATGCTAGTCTAAGCTATCCGTTGAGAAAAATTAATGATTATATCATAAAATAGTATAAACATTTTATTATATTGCGTAATATAATACCTATATGAATATATATTATTGAATAGACCATACAAATTTATACGTAAGAATGCTTTTCAAAATATCTCCCACACCCATTATTTTATATACTAGGACTTGGGAGTATTAACTTTTAAATTTAAATGGCAACCACATTTTTTTTCAACATATTCTATAGAATTAAAAAATATATACATATATATTAATAATAGTTGAAAATGTTGAAATTTTAATTTATTTTGAAAACTTAAAAAAATGCCCATTTTTCCAAAAATAATAGTTGAATAAAAATTTGATACCAAAGGTATTATTAAATATTATATATTTAATTAAAAATACTATTGGACAAAAAAGGAGTTTTAAATAAAAATTTAATAAAAATTATCCTTAAAAACATCTTGTGGGTGGTGTTTATGGGAAACAAATTCTATTGGCACAAACATTCTCCTTCAATTTCACATTTTGAAATAAAACCATGAATGACTTATTTGTTATATACTCTTTCGGTTAAGGCCAAAAGGTATATATATGTTGTAAAAGAGTTTGTTCACTTACGGGTTGTATTCAAAACACCACACAAAATCTGTTTAACTTTAAGAAAATATTTTATTAATTATTTTATTATAAGAATATTTTAACAACACAGTATTATTCGAATCGGTTACTTATTCACGACTAACTGTTGCTTATTCTACGTTCTCGTCTTGGCGACGCAGTCGCAAAAAAAAAAATACACATATTGCTTACACTACTATATTATTGTATAATATGCTTACTCATCTAAAATGTGTGCAAGGGTTCCTAACACCCCCGGGGTTAAATGAAAGTTCATTGCCTATTGCAAACTATATTATTCTAGGCAATGGATTTTCATGATTTGGAATGTCTACGGTTTCATATATTATCTTACCTTCTATTGGATTTTACGGAATTAGATGTTTTACAATGTTTGTTTTTGATTATTAAATATAAAATTATTATTATACCTAAACCTATACTGATGATACTTATTGTTATAATTATGTATAATTCATTACTTATTGTGCCCATAACATTACTACTTGTTTTTGTGTACTTTAATTCTTCTAGTGATTTGGAGTATTCTATTAGTTTGAATAATTTTTTTTTTTACTATAGAATTACCTTTATCTGGAATATTTGAATTTTTTTAAATTGTATTTGTAATGTTTAATTTAGTTTTCCAGTTAATTGAAACGTCTAGTTGTAGAATGAAGTCTTTATACATTTTTGTAGTTATTTTTCTTTTTGCTATTAATAATGTCCCGTCATCGGTATTGGCTACACATTGATTGTCTAAATCTAAAACGCCTGTGCCGTTTATACTTGCTACTATTGTTTCTGAATTATTTTTACATTTAATGATAATATTATCCTTAATCGTAACATATATCCAAGAATTTGTATTGTCTAACCTATGCCATATACTAAAATTAAAATTAACATTTTTTAAGTTACACAAATTAGGTAATATACTTGGCTTTCTAAATATTGTTAGCTCACAGGATTCATCCAAATGATGTAACTGTTGATCATAAGTACATAATAACGTATTCATCATTTGTTTACATTTTGATATTTGTATTTCGCTTAATTCTAAGTAATATAATCTAGATTTATCTATAGTTATATAATCAGATTTTGGAGCTATCATTACGTAGTCGTTATCGTATATGTTAACAGGTAAAGGTATGTTTTTATATGATATAAATTCATAATTGTTAACTAAAGGTATTTCTATGATGAAAATTAATACATTTTCTATATATACTATGTTAGTTGTAATTAGTCGTAACAATTCTGATATTCCTGAATTATCTAAATCTATTGGTATGCCTTCTCCTATGGGTAATTGTGTTTTAATATCTTTTAACTGGTTTTTAAGGGTATTTATATCTAATATACTGGAGTGAACGAAACCTTGTAGGGCCATATTTATTATATTAAGTAAATTTTCTGTTTCAAATGCGTATTGTGTTAAAATTATATTTAATAATGATATTCTTTCTTCTAGTGCTGTTTTAAAATTTAAGATACCTATTGCAGCTTTCTCTGCTTGCATTTCATGAAGTAGATAACTGTACTTGTCGGCTAAATTAATTTCATTTTTATTTATTTCTAATAGCGATGAGTTTACGTTTGATATAATTGATTGCATAATTTGTATTTGTGCATCAGATAATTTAGAAACGCGCGAATTTGAAATTTCAAGATCTCTTATTTTACTGTAAAAATATTCTGCGTCGGTGTCGTCACATACAACGAATAGAACGTTAGATACTCTCCAACTAAATTGATTAGACCTCTCTTGGTATGGTAATTGTTTTTTGGTTGATCTATAATTTTCATTACATGTTCTTTATTACTACTAATTTCTGATAAAAAGTTATATGCTTGATAATTATATTGGGAACAAAGTTGTTGTAAAGAATCTATCTCAAGGGATTTACTCATTTCACAGGACTCTTTAAAATCTTTTATCATGTTACCGATTTTATTGTATTTTTCATTATAGTTTGTAATATTAATATAGATTAAGAAGCGCCAGTGAGAGTTGTATATGCGTAAATTGTTTATTGTGTGAAAATAGATTCCTGATGGGTTGTATATTGGAGTTAGATTGAATGAATTTACCATCGTTTTTCCAAAAACAATTCTGAAAATGAGAAGAAAAAAAAAATGTAAGAAGATTGGAAAAACAAAATGATATAATACGGCTTTGAATATTTTAATAAACAAATTTATGAGTAATTATTATATTTGCATTGTGTGTTATAAATTATTGAATTTCAATTTGCAAGTTTTATTTCATTTTTGTGTAATTTTATTTCCTTTCTGCCTCGTTGAATTGTTATATTTTTGTTGTTATTTAATTGTATTAAATTGTAAAGGCCCACCGATTTTGGTCCTAACTTTCCCTTTTGTTGGTGGTTTTTTACCCATACTTGGTCTCCAACTTTTACATTTACTTGTAGTTCTTTTTGATCGTACTTTTTCTTTGTTTTTTAGTATATTATTTCTGGCTGATTTACATGTTTCCTGAAGTTTTTGTTTTAATTCATGTATAACCATCGTAGTTATATCTTGCTTGCGGTGTTCGACTTAATGTGTGAGGGACTGTAGCAGGAAAACCGTAAACAAGTTCATATGGTTGATGGTTAGTTGTTGTGTGAACTGTTGTATTGTATACAAATATAGCAAAAGCTACATAATCATCCCAATTTGTTTGGTTTTTATTGACATAGTGTCTAAGATATTCTGCCAAAGTTCGGTGAGATCTTTCTAAACCATCATTGGATTGTGGGTGGTATGGTGTAGTATTCATTTTTTTTTTTTAATTAGCTTGCAGCATTCTTTGAATATTTTACTCATAAATTCAGTGCCGCAATCAGTTACAATCGATTTAGGTATGCCATGTTTTTGCAATGTTTTTACTACCTAGTTAGCATCATGAGTTACTAATGGAAATGCCGCTGAAAATTTGGTTAGATCATCGTGAATGGTAAGTATATATGAATGACCTTCATTTGTTATTGTTAACGGTCCCACAGTGTCAAGAAATATTTTTTTGAACGGTTTTTTGGCCGTTGTTGTAATTACCATGAGTTGTTTGATAGTCCTGTTCATGCTTTTGTTTTGCTGACACGATTGACAAGAAGCTATGAATTTTTTAACATCACTTTTAAGTCCTTTCCATTGGTGATGTAATTTGATTCGCTTGATTGTCCTTGACACGCCTTGATGACCGCCAAGTGGAGCATTATGAAATTCTTCGATTATCTTGAGCTTTTCTTCTTCAGAATATTCGATGTCGACATAAATAATGATTTTTATTTTTGAAATTTTGAAAATGTACCTAATAATGGCTCGAACTTTTTCCCAGTTTAGTTTATCAAGTTCATTGTCGACTCTAGATAATCCGATTTTTGTAATATTGTTTTCTTCGCAAAAAGTTCGTAGATTAATGATGCATTTATAAAATGTTTCAAAAGTAGTTGTTTGTTGGCATAATTCTTTGGTGATTATAAATGCTAGAGATTTCTCATTATGTTGAATATGTGCGACTTCTGTGATTTCATTGTTTTGTTCTTTTAATGTTTCAATTTGACCGAATCTTTTTCTAAATTCTAAGGCTAATCCTTGTGACATCTCAAAATTTTTTGATACACAAACTACAAAAGTCTTCAGGTGTCTCGAATATATCACCCTGGATTTCGATTACATTTGAATTTGTTATTAATGTTTTCTGTATATCTTCTTCGAATTTTTCGTATGTTTTTGTTCTGTAATCATCTACATTTGATAACTTGTCGATTTTTGCTATTCGACTTAGAGCATCTGCGTTTGTGTTTTGCGTTCCTGGCTTATATATGATATTATAGTCATACTCTTCTAATTGTAGTCGCCACCTGGTCAAACGAGCTCCAGGGTCTTTGACTCCAAATAACCATGATAATGGTTTGTGATCTGTCACAATGTTGAATTTGCACCCGTACACGTAGTGTCTAAATTGTTTAACTGCCCAAAGTATCGCCAGTAATTCTTTTTCTGTCGTATTATAATTGGTTTCCGCCTTATTGAGTGTACGTGACGCGTATGCAATTGGCAGATCTGAGCCAATTTTCCCTTGCGATAAAATAGCTCCGATTGCAATATTACTTGTATCTGTGGTAATATTAAATGGTTGATTGAAATCGGGGTATTGTAAGATCGGTTCATTTATTAAAATGTTTTTAAAGTAATTAAACGATTCTTGACAAAGATCTGACCAGATGAATTGTTGATTTTATTTTAGTAAATTAGTAAGTGGCTTAGCTTTCTTACTAAAATCTTTGATAAATCTTCGATAATATCCGAATAGACCTAGGAAAGATTTTACGTCTTTTGCATTCGTTGGTGTGGGGTAGTTTACCATACATTGTATTTTCTTCGGGTCTGGTTTTACGCCTTACTCTGTGATTACATGTCCGAGGTAGATTACTTCTCGTCGAAGGAATTCACATTTTGTCGGTTGTAATTGTAGTCCATGTTTCTTGAATCTTTCAAATATTTGACGTAAATTTTGTTCATGCTCTTTGATTGTTGCTCCTATCACAATCGCGTCGTCTAAATATACGAATGATTTCACACCATTTAAACCAATTAGGATTCGGTTCATCAACCTTTGAAAAGTTGCTGGTGCACCTTTTAGACCAAAACACATCCTATTGAATTCGAAATGACCTTTTTCCGCGCTGAAGGTGGTTTTGTGCTTATCTTCTGGCTTTAGAGCTATTTGATTATACCCACTTGCCATGTCTAGGCATGAGAAATATTTGGCTTTTCCTAACTGATCTAAGATCGTTATTATGTCTGGCATTGGAAATGCATCTCCCACAGTGATTTCGTTAAGTTTACGAAAATCGATAACTACCCTATATTTTTGAATACTGATGCGTCTGTTTTCTTTGGTACTACTAATAATGGTGCGTTCCATGGACTGTCACTAGTGCTAATTATTCCATCTTGTTCGAGTTGTTCAATTTGTTTATCTATTTCTTTTTTTTGAGAATAAGGGAGACGATATGGTCTCTGAAATATGGGTTGGTTTGTTTCTGACGTTTTGATTTCATGTTGTATTGTTTCTGTGCAGGATAATGTATCTCCATCAAGAAAAAAAATGTCTGAATATTCACTGCATAATCTTTCAATGGATTCTTTTTCTTCATTGTTCATGTGATCGCATCTAAGATTTTCTTTTAATAGTTGAATACGATTATTTGCATTTTTTGGAACTTCTTTACTTTGTGTGAATTTTATAGGTACTATTTCAAAAGTTTCATGAGATAATTCGTTTAGATTTGGAATTTTCACAGTTTGTGGGTTTTCTGTTGGATTTATTACAGCAATGAGTATTTGATTTTGTTTTATTTCGTTTAAGACATTTCTACAAATTATATGTTTATTAATATTTTGGGCATGAATAAGAATATTTTGTGAATCAGTTATAGGTTCGTTTAATATTCGTATAGGAATTGTCGCTTCGCTTCTGGCTGGTATGGTTGTTGTGGCATTGTCAGGATAAGTTATTTCCTCCTGATCTACGTTGATGATGATTTTGTTTTCCTTTAGAAAAGGTTTACCCAAAATTCCATCCCCGTCAATTGGAAATGACGATGGTACCACATGAAATTCGGTTTCAAAAGTTTGGTTCCTATCTGAAATCATAAGTACAACACTACCCATAGTGTTGACTAAGTGGTCGTTTATTCCTTGTAACTAATAAATATTAGTATCCGAAACAAGAACTTCGTCGTGCAATACGTCAAGTCGGATAAGGTTTAGTTTTGCGCCGGTATCTATTAGGAGTTTTGCACTTCCTGACGTACATTGTGAGGCTTGAAATATTGCATGGTCGTTATGTAATTTTATTGTAAATGGTAAGGTTCTTATTGTGTTCGGGCTATTATTTTTAAATCTTTGACCGAACGACTGCCCGAGGCATTCGGTCTCGATCCGTTTCCCGAATAATTTTGTTGATTTACTTTATCACCTTCTTGTTGATTATTTTTTCTTTCATCCGCTCCTTTTTTTTTATAGCATTTTTCTATGGAATGACTAGCTTTTTTACAATATGCGCATGTCTCTTGCTTTAAATTTGAGTTTTTTGGTTTGCTGTTTTGCCCTGTGTCTATGTTACGATTTACATATCTACACTCATTCGTATTATGATTACATTTTTGGCAGTTTTTGCAATATCTATTTGTGCTATTAGCGTTAGATTTATTTTGGAACAAACGTCGTGTTTCTTTATTTGATAAAAATATTTTTTCTTCTTCTAAGCTTACTTTCATAGCGTCTTCCAAAGTGGATGGGTTTCTAGATTTTATGATATTTCGGATGCTCTCTGGTAATCCTTCAATGTAAGTAGTTAAAGTAGTTTCTTTGATATAGTCGTGCACTGCTTTAGCTTCTGCTATTGTTCTTTTGCTTGTACTGACATTACACAGCTCATGTAATAATTTCTCGACTCTTGAAGAATATTCTTGAATAGTTTCTCCTGATTTAAATCGGGTTATGGACAATTCTAGTTGAAGGTAACCTGGAGTTCGTTTAGCGCAAAATGTAACTGATAATAACTCCTTAAGTGAGTCCCATGATTTGACCTCTCGATGTTGTGTTATCGCAAAAGCTTTACCTGCTAATTTTGTTAAAATTGCCTGCAAAAGAATAGGGCGACATTCTTCATCTACAGTCTTAATCACAAAGTCACATGCAATAAAGAATGGATATACATCCTGTGGATTTTCTCCATTAAACTGCGGTACGAGTCTTATAGCTGTTTCTAAAGAAAGTAATGTTTGTTTATTATTCGCCATTATGTTCGTTGGTTTTAAAATAGTGTTTTTATCGTTTAAGTCTATTATTGATATTTTATCAAGAAGATTTAGATTTGTATTTATATTTGTTTTATTTTGTAACCTAGTCAGTATTAGAAGCTCAAGGTTATTCCACAGTTGATTCTATAACTCGGTTAACATGGGAAGACTTAGAAGATTTCGGCATTGTCAAACTTGGGCATCAAAAAAGAATACTCCTAGCAATTAAAAAAATGAATGATATTAAGGTGGGAAAATCATTGTTTCCTCTTCGGTCATATATGATTCAAACTCAGGTGAGTAAAAATTATAAATTTAAAAAAAATTATGTTAAAAATGTTTCTAAATTTGAAAAAAAAATTGATTTGTTTTATTTGTATTGATGTAAACACTGCACTGCATTTCCCATTTTTGTGTTTTAATTTGAAAAATTTCTTTTAGATTTTTATTTTCTCATACAGTTTTTAGTGGCAAAATTTTTTTTTCAATTTTATTCAAATTTCAAATAATGTGGCACTATGAATTATGAATTATGGGGATATAAGTACTGCAAACTATTGTTAGTTTTTTTTAATTTTGTTTCTTGTAAATGCATGTTGTGTATATATTAATTTCCATGTTCAAATTTTATTTTACATTGCTTTCAATTTGCATTCATTTTTATTTAAACCATATATTGCATATAAAAGGTCTGCATCGAGTCGCCGCCAAGATACATTGTAAGCAGCAATGGTTGTGAAATACAGACTGGTACAGACAATGTTGAATTTGATTTGCCAACCATTGATTCCACATATTACAGCTTTGATGGACCATCAGAATTATATAAACCATAATTTTAGAAAAGAACTGATTTATTATTTATTATTTAAATATATAAATTATATTAATAAACACAACGACTTTGTTAATTTGTAATATGTTACAACCCAAAAGATCAAATCTGGTTACTTTTTTTTGGTCACTAACTGATTCTAGTAAAAATATTGCTGAAAATGTACCTATCGTCGCGTTCTCTTCTGATTTGGAATCCCCGGATTTTTCTCTAATTCATTTTGGGGTACAAAGGTAATTCGCTTCCACGTAGTGTACCCCGGGCAACGTTCTAGACGGCTAAAGAATTACCACCACCGGCTGCTGTACTGTTCTTACTCTAACATCAATTAAGATAAATAAAAATTAATTTTGATTATGCAAAAATCACAACGATTTGTATGCAATAGTATTATTATATAAACTAAGTCCAAAACACGACATACAACGACCGTCTAAAGGCGAATATTTACGACTTACTTAGACTGACATACCGTCTCCACTCAGAATCGTTTTTCTTATACAATGATATTATATCATTGAATTCAAATTTAATACCATTCATTATACAGCGACCCACTTGTAGCCTACAGTACAGCACAGCGACATCCACTTATCCACCTTTTTAAAATTTAAATTACGATAATGTGTTTTTTTTTTAATTGTGTATTATTAAATGTATTAACTATTAAAGGTGTATTTATTTATTTTGTTATTACCACAAAACTCTATACGTTCATATTTTTCTGATAGATAATATCACATTGAATCTTTATATGTACAAAACTTACCTTAACTTCAAATAGTTTTCAAGAAATAACATTTTGAACGTAAATATTTGGCATATTTTCATCGTTTTAGCTGGTTATTTTGTATTTGATCATCAGCTTAATTTTCCTTTATTTTTTACCTAAACTTTCTAAAGTTGTATTTTTCTGATAGCCCAGTTCATGACGGACAAATACATATAAATTTTGTCTTAACACTATTGATATTTTTTTTTTTTAATTACTTCGAAAATATGTGTATTGTGATAATCCAAAATATCGTAATTTTCACCCCATTTTTCGGTCTTAGGGTTGATGGAAATTTTCCAACAGTAAAATATGACTAAGTATATCATTTTGAACATTTAAAAAAAAATCAAGGCGATATGTGCAATATTAAAGAAAATAGGTTAGGTATTTTAAGTAATAATGACGTATCTAATGGGTACATTCAGAAGTTAAACTCGACGTAATTTAAGGGGTTACCTATAGGCAACTTAATAAATCTATTATACACCTAGAGGGACTTACATTTTTCCTTCAAATGGTGTGATAAATAAATGTGCAAACTAATTATTATCGACTGCTCGGTTACCCAATGGTCGGAGGATTATTTTACTGAGGTAAAAGGGTTCTCCATCGAGTTCTTCCTGAGTCACCGACCACTATAACACCGATTTATATAATACCGATTTGTAATATACCGATTTATATATTACCGACCTATATACAGGGTGTCCCACGAAGTTCTGACAAATTAAATAACTTGTATTCTATTCAATATTAAAAAATACAATACCATATTTTTAATTTCTATAATATACTGTAAAAGTACGAATATATTTAAATTGATTGAAATAGATTTATTGTTAACAATTAATACTGTGATATTTTTATGTTAGTAAAAAAAACAAAGGTTTTATTAGATAGATAAATAACAAATTAAAATAAATAATATAATTCTCCACAGATCAATAAATTATAGTTAGAGATGTTATACAATAATAAATTATAATTCTAGGTAAAAATGTTCAGTGTTGTTTGTCTTACTCCAAAAAGATTTGATACACTTAAACGATAAGCAAACAATATTGATTTGTTTTCGAAAAAAAAATATTAGTCATTAATTTAACTACTAAGAGACATTGGATTTTGGTATATGTGATCTTAGAGTTGAAACAAATGCTGTATTATGATAGCCATCAAGGATATGGTACTTCCCACCTAAAAATCTAAAGTTTTTTGAGTTATTTACATTAAGATTTAAAAGGAACGCAATTAAATTTAGAAGAATGGTGTCTTATAAATGTAAGTAACATTCCCTCTGAAAATAATAGTTATGATTGTGGTGTATTTGTGTGTAAATATGCTGAAAATTTAGCTAGGGATTCTATATTCAATTTTCACAAGTACAAATGAATTTATTTAGACAGTTAATAGCATAAGAGCTAATGGTGAAAAGATTAGTAGATATAAATGTCGATACAAAATATTATATAAATGTCTTTATTATGAGCGTAATAACATCGATCTGACGATCTATATTATAATACATAATGATAACGAGTATTATATTTTATTTTAAACAATTTAAATAATAAATTTAATACTTACCTACTTGTTTGTTTGTAAATGTTCGTAATGCATTTAGTTTTAACATGTATAAAACAATTCAATTGTGTATTAATTGTATTTTAATATTTTCAGTTTGTAAAGAAGTAATAGATACCTATGGCTAGAAAAGTTTGTATTAGTTCACAATTTTATTTAAATGAAGTGTTTTTTTTTAATTAATCAACATGAATCATTATTCAAATAATGTATATTGTTTTGACACATATTTTTATCTAAGACTCAGGAAAAGAGTATATGATTCTGGTAAGCGACAAGTAAGAAAACTTGATTTATTTTCAAAGAAAAAACTTTTATTTCCAACACTGCAGAACCGTCGACTCTCGCACCTACGCAAAGGCATAAGGCGAGATGGGAAGACAAGATGAGTCGTGGACAAGTATCGGCCGTTGGCGATCTCGTCGACTTGCGACAACCGTGAGATCGGTGACTACTTTTTTCTTGTTCCATGAACACCATAGTTCTGTATTTTAACAACATTACTATTAACTGTGTTTAAAAATATTAACATTATACCAAGATTTATTGGAGATTAATTTTGATTTAAGCAATATTATCAAAATATTACATCATTTTTTGGCCACAGAATAAATTTTACTGTAAATAAAAATAGCAAATATTACAACAATATTTAATTTTCTATCAAAATGTTACTGTAATATTATTATAATTGATATATTTTCAAAATATGATTATGACAACCATTTTTATAGTAATTATTTATTTTTATTTAAAAAAAAATTATGTATATACTTTTTTTAACAATAATTTAGTAATATTTAGAATTTTATTACTAAAAAAATATCCAACCTACCTATTTTATTTCTAAAAGGTTTTAAATTTGAGAATTAAGATTTGCATTATTAATTGCGAAAAAAATATTTTAAGTGGTTGAATAGTTTTAATTAGAAAATTATAAAAAAGTTTTCTTGTGTAATGTCCTTAAATGCAAATAAAAGCGTTATACTTTAATTATTACTGTAATTGCAGTATGCAATAAAAAACCATAATAATAAAATTAATAAAATTAATTAATTAATTAATTTATTTTATTTTAATTTTTTAATTTTTTAATTTATTAATTTTATTAATAAAATTTGTAGTAATTTAAATAATTAACACCAAGATAAAAATTTTAATAATTATTATTTATTAGAAGATATAAAATAAATACTCTCATAATCAGACGTGTAATATAGTAAATAATAATAAGTTTATGAGTGATTGTGTAGGCAATTTAAAAATTATTAATTTTTAATTTTAATTTTCTTATTTGTTGTTATAAAATAGCAAATGGAAAAATTGTTAAAAGTTTATTATATTGATGTCCTATTTCTGAATTAAACAGAAGGCACTCTTTAAATTTATATTATGTACACTTGCTCATTTATAATTTTGAAAATTCATCATTTATCATTGATAATACATATAATTATTTTTTTTTATTGTACCTATTTATATTTTTTTTTTTGTTTAAATTTGATTATAAAATTAACGTAAAAATAACAGCTCCCCAAAAAAATTATTAGAATGAAAACGAACGATATAAAAATATAGTTTTTAATGAAAACAAAATCACCATTGTAATCAGTGGTTTTATTTTAATCTCCAAAACCTAACCTACGAAAATTAGGTATAGACAGCAATTGTATCTTATATATGACAATATTAACACGTTGACTGCCACAAGCCCGCCGGCGACCCAAGTGATGTCTTTTATTGTGAAGCTATTTGGGTCGCCGGCGACCTAAATCATATTATTAATGTGACGCCACTTGGGTCGCCGGCTGCCAAATTTAACATCAACATTAATTGTATCTAATTCTTTACGGCTTGGAGAGAATAATTTTTAGATAGTACCATGGCGTAGACAAGACGATTTTGATCATTTTAAAAAAAAAAAAACAATAAAATCCTTCAACTTTAATACATTTATATTTTATACAAAAAAATGTAATATTTGAATATATAAGTGTAGTAAACAGTAGTATAAAACGTTAAAATTAAAATTAAAAAAAACAAAGAGGTACCCTGTGTAAATTGATAAAAAAAAATTCACTTTATATTACTTAAAAATAAAATTGTATACAAAAACGTAACAAAATTTTATTCATACATTTTGTTTTTTTAAATGGTTTTGAAAACATTGTATGCAAACCGATGGTTTCGATGGGCAAAGACTGCAAAAGGTTGTTACTTTCTTAGCCTTGTTCAAAGCTTCCCTAGAAATAATATATTAAAAATTTATATTAATTTAAAAAAAAATTATTTTGAACTCACTTGTATCCTAGTTCATTCGAAAATTTTGTATAGCATTCAATACACCTGTTTCTTTTTTTTCTGTTTCTTGAACATTTTTCTTCTGTCTCTTCGAGTTTATGTTTTATTATTTGTCGTCTTTGAAATCTATTTTCAAGAGGTTGTTCAGAGTTTGAAACACGTAAAGATGTAGGTTTTAATTCAAGGAGTTTATCTACAAGCACTTCACGAAATTTATGTATAGTGAGTTTATTTCGAAAATTTTGTTCATTATACATAATTTGAGCATTTACTACAAATGTATTTAAAATTATCTCAGTTGCTACCTTGTGATACCACCGAACACTCTTTCTCATAGGAGTGCAGTACGACGCTAACTGATCCGATATATCTATTCCTGCTTTTCCAGCATTATAGAATAATATGATATCTGGTTTTAATATATCTTCTTGATTCCTATTTTTCTTCCCTGTGTTTGTCATATTTAATTGATGTCGCGTTGAAAGTAAGTGAATGTCACGTTTATCTTTAAATTTAGATACTACAATACCAGAATTATTTTCCAGACCGACAAATTCCCCTTTTTTCAATTTTTTTTCAATCACTGTTTTTGGTAAAAAACGTCTATTTTTTCTAAGAGTTCCAACCAAATGAGTGTCTTGCCTTAAAAGTGTTTCCGCTAGTGGAACAGACGTATAAAAATTATCAGTGACAATAGTACGTCCTTCGTTCAGATAATTTTCACACAAAGAAGTTACTATTGTTTCACTCAACGCTTCTCCGAGTTTTGATTGTTTTCCTTCGTATATAATAATTTTATACGTGTATCCATTAGTCCCACATACTTTGAAAAATTTTACGCCATATTTATGTGTTTTATTTGGGATATACTGCCGAAATTTAAGTCTGCCTCGAAAAGGTATCATAGATTCATCTACCGCGATTATTTCTCCAGGTTTATTTATATTTTTTACTAAATCATTTGCCATATTAAGTAATTTTCTTACTTTGTATAGGCGATCGGTTTTGTCAGCAGTCTCATTGTCCTCAAAATGCCAAAACCTAAGAATGAGTTCAAATTTATTCCGACTCATAATTTTTGGTGCAACACCATTTTTATAACGTTCAGCTTTGCTCCAATAGTCAGCTATTGAAGTCATTTTTACGAGTCCCATCCACATCAAAAGTCCCATAAATTTTTCCATATCATTTTTGTTTATTGGTTGCCAAAATGAAAATCTACTACCACGTGTAATTGTTTGAGTATTTAAAAATTGTTGAGCGTTTCTATTTGTTTCAATGACCATTAACTCAATTATATTGTCAGTTAAAAACAATTTAAAATAATCCATAGGTCCAATATCTTCGTCTAAAATGACTAATGGCCCCGAATTTCCCGTAAAGTTAAAATTTTTTTGATTAGTACCTGTTACTGTATTCCAATTTGATTGGCTATTGTTAGATATTGGTAAAATTTGATTCTCTATTTGATCCTCATCATCTGACGACTCTTGAGAATCGCTATTATTTTCATTTTCAACACAATATATCGGATCACTATCATTATCGTCAAAACTGTCACTAGAAAAATTGTCAGAATCATCTAATGCATTATTAATCATGCGTTCATCCATTATGATATTATGTTAACAATTGTTACGTAAAATAAAGCAAAAATTATAATAAAATTCAGAACTTGATAATCACGAGAAGTTCACACTTCTTATTCCAGACGAATACTAAAAGATAATTGACATATAAACGTGTAAAATAAATATTATTATTATCTTAACCAATAAAAAACAAATTATTGTATCTAATTCTAGCACGAGACAGCGGGCGACCCAAGTGGTTTGTACGAAATATTACATTTTTGGCAGGCCGCTTGCCAGCCGGCGACCCAAGACTTTTTTTTTTTTTCATAATATTATCTACGATTAACTGATTCTAAATATATAAATTTTATTAAAATCTAACAACTGGATCTATTTTTATACATGTAAACATTATCGACATACGATGTAAAAATAGTATAGCCTGACACGCGCTGATACGACTTGGGTCGCCGGCGGGCTTGTGGCAGTCAACGTGTTAATTAGGTCACCTATTAATTTCCGGGGAAAAAATAAATCATTTGATTCCGGCATTATTCCTCGATATTTTTATTTTTTATATTTTTTAGACCATTCTGTTTCTCAGATGTTGGATGATTTAATGGTTCGATAGTAAGATTTTCAATGTTGAGCAGTTTACAGTTACGAGATATGCATAATTTTCACGACTTTTGCATTGTTTTTTACAATTACCCAGTCGTTTATACAAGTATAAAACTGAAGACGCATTAACTTAGCGAAGCATAACATTCGCCTCAAATTTTTTCTAGCCCAGTACCATAAAGTACGACGTTGATGAGTACTCTTTACAAAGACATCTTACACAATATTGGTTTACTTTTTTGCAGTTCATCTAAAAAATTGAATATACAATAATTACTTAATTTATTTATTACCTAATGCTATATGATGAAATAATTGAAGATTTTGCAAGATTGCGCCAAAAAAAATTAATTTAATGTTATTAATTTTAATTTTCTTAAACATTTATATTATATTATATAAGTTTTCAATAAGTTTACTATTTCTTAAATAAATTGTAGTTGGCCAGCAACTGGTCGTCAAAAGTACAGATCGTGTCGAAATATTTCTAAGTGAAGTTTATTAAATTAATTGAAAATATTCTGAGTCCAAATGACAGATTTCTGGTGTAGACTAATGTGAAGGCGCTTGCGCTAACTCTGGTAAATCACGTCTGCAGGAGTCCTCTCCAGGGCCCGCTTATATAGTCAGTGTCCCCTGACCTACTACCCATGTCCCTTCTGGCCTATTCCTAAGTGCGTCATTCGTTCTCACGCTATTACGCATTTCAGGAGGCACGTGCAATGATTATTTTCAATATGACGTCCGGTGACGCTTTGCCCACGCGCAGGTGGTTAATCGCCATAACTGTTGTCAGAGTTCCCGGGAACTCGAATTATGATTAAAAATATGATCATCAAAATAATTATATAGCTTTTATATTATATTCTTGTGGTTGAGTTAGATTAATACATTGTAAGGTGCGTCTCTCAGCGCAGAGGGTTAAGGTTGATACGGTTTTTAATGTTGTTATTATTATTGTTTTTAGACCTAGTGCAATACCGTTTCGGTACGATAGCTACCCTACTTTAATTATTTGGTAATATGTTTATTTCTATGTCGTAGTATCTTTATTGCGCGTTTGTGTTACCTCAATATATTACTGATCGTTATTCTAATAATACCCCTTTTACGTATTATGTATTATGTATGGGACATCAGAGCACGTAGCAAAATAAAAAAATAAATTATTACATTTTATAATAATTACCTTTGATTATTTTGTTAGGTATCACGGGTGCTATTGAGAGTATCAACATTAACGATATTCAACATTCCAGACACTCAATAGATTTTTATATTGTGTGATGTAGCATTATATCACATAATTTGTAGTAAGATTTTTTTATAGGTGAGAATAATTGTCAGTATAAAAATCCGGCGAGAGAAGAGGGCATTAAAAAAAAAAAAAGTAGCCAGGGAAGCAGATTTTTTAATACTCCACTGGCTAAAACTATTAAATAATTATAATATACTATTATTCAATAAATATATTGACATTGTTGACGCGTATATTATAGCATTGTTGTCGTTATTATTATTGACCTAATAAGTAATTTAATACAGGGCTTTATGGCTTGAGTGAAGTAGCGTCAATTTTCAAATGACAAGTGTAAGGAATGTTATTTGTTTAATTAGCAGTTAAATCAAAAAGTTATGCATGTGTTCAAAAGTTATTAGAACGAAATAATATACTTATGATAATTATTTTATTTTTAAGCGTACATTTTTGCAACGTACCCAATTAATATCATTTAAATTGTAAGATATTGCTTATAAGCAGTGGCGGAACTAGGGGAGTGAAACCAGAAATTGATCATCGGGCGTAATTTTTTTCTGGGCCTTTATTTAATTTTTTATATAAGAAGTTAAAAAAAACTATTTTTTTTCACATAATTTGTTTAAGATTTGGCGATGACCACGTTTAAAGGAATAAATAACAAAAAACAAAACCCTACACAGCATAAAATAATTTAATGGTTATTCTATTATTAATTATTATTAGAACGCGTAGCTGCGCGATCGGCGTATGTCGACGATCGACAGACGACAGTGCATATTACACAGAGATTAAATACAGGCTAATAATAAAAATTAAAAAGAAGTAAGAACGTATATTATGAATAAAAAATATTTTGCAATCGACTATATATATATCGAACATTTATCTGAGAGTTTCCATTGTCTTGTAATTTCATCGCATATGATAGCCATCCCGACTCGCCCTTCGATGATGGAGGCATCTGTATATATATGAGTTTGTGGGCTGTCGCGTGAGCAAAGGTCTCTCAATGCATTTTTGAAAATGTGAGGACAGGTTGAGTTTTTAGGGAATTGATGTAAGTCAATGTTAATATTGATGCTGAACTGCCACGAGGGGCATAGGGATTTTTCAAATGGGATTATATTTTCGAGGTCGTATTTTATGTATGAGTGTTGTGAACCCCTGTCTGTATGCTATACCCAGAATAGGATATAGTTATAATATAATATAATATAGTATAGTGTGTAAGCATATTAACATGTGAACCGATAGAGTGACAC
Source organism: Rhopalosiphum maidis (assembly GCF_003676215.2). NCBI lineage: Eukaryota > Metazoa > Arthropoda > Insecta > Hemiptera > Aphididae > Rhopalosiphum > Rhopalosiphum maidis. The sequence goes on from NC_040879.1 coordinate 58,408,300, forward strand.
GGTTTTAGGGAATTCGCTGTGTGGACAGTTTTGAGCCCGAGCGTGCCCCTACCGTGTCTCGCCGTCTGTGTAATATTTAGTGTGTCCTGGCAGACCATCGAGCAGAGCCTCTGTTATTTTCTTAAGTCTAACAATTATTCTGTGTAACTAATTTCTTTTGAAATTGATTATATTAATAAAGTATTAGTGATAACTTAAACACCGCGTATTTATTACTAACGAACAAACTAGGTTGTGGAGACGTCAATAACATTTTTGGTGGCAGCGGTGGGATCCGTAGATTCCAGTTCGTTAAACAATAAGTTAGTCAATGGCGTGTAATTTTGAGTTAAAGTAAATCTATGCTTATAATATAATTAAATACAAGAAGAAATTCTGAAGAAGAAAATCCGAAGTGTCCAGAAAATATAAAACATCGAAGTATACAGAAACTCCAGTTTACAAGACGACAAGGAAGGGAGCCCGCAGTACCGCTGTACTCGTAGCGCCGCCCAAACTAATGGTTAGTAGCGCACGCACTCACACGAACGCGAATCCGTAATATGAGCATCACAGCCGCCGCGTCCGTTGTTCGTGGTACCGCTGAAATTTATAAGCGCGCACACACACGCGCCGCCGCCGCCGTGTCGATAGTGCCGCCCGAACCGAACGACACTCACTTACGCACGCACGCATTTGCCGTGGATACTAGTTACGAAACCGGACGTCTGTGCCGCCGCCGAATATATATACCAATATAGTACCAGTAGCTGATAGCCGCTGAAAACACTGATATCCAGTGCACGACGCTCGTAATCAGCGCCGCCGCGAAGTGTAAACAAACAACACGACTCGCGTTAGCGGTTCGAATTCTTGATAAGCGTTAAATTTAAAAAATACGCGATCGTTGTAATCGGTGTAAATACGCGATCGTCGTTATCAAATAAATACGCGACCGTTGTTTATTAACGACAAGTCGTAAGCAAGCAGAGAAACCCACTACAGGGTGTAGTGGTCCCCGCGCCAGCAGTTTCGGGACTAGCGAACGTCGATTCCACAAGCGCAGTCGAAGAGGAAAGTCGTCGTTAACATCCAAGGAATTCGAGCCAAGCCAAGCAGAACATCAGTGCAGATCATTTGAGCATCCAGTAGAAGTGTTAAAAAAAATCAGTAAATATAAAAAAAAAAAAATTTTGAAACCATATCTCGACTACACTCCGTACTGATCAATAAGTACGTTTTTCTTTCTTATCTATTTTTTATTTTTTTTATCATTATTATTTCTTTCTGTATAATTTAGAATCATAAATCTGTAGTATTATTGTATTAATATAATATTAATATCGTAGTTAACATTAGCATTAATTTATAATTGCATGTAAACATATACACATATATATAAATATAGGTTAGCAATTCGTTAAGTATCAGCCAAGTAGATAAGTAGTTAATGAGCAGAAAACGGGAAAACGGGTCGGATAGATCGTCCCCAAATCCAGATAACGAATCGAGTGATCCAATAACACCGCCAAGTCCTACCCCTCGTGTAAGTTTACCAGTACGATTCTCAAATCCAGAAAATCCGACATCCGAACGTTCTATTGGGAATATCAGTACTGATAACATCTTCATCAGAACTGGCGTACTAATAGACCATAATTCGGAGTTAATACATAACGTCTACGTAACTTTGGGGGAAGTAGATACTGTTTTGGGGGAAGCAGAAAATCAACTCAACCTTAATATCCTAGACCAAACCATTGAAGAAAATCTTTTAAATTAGACTATACCCTCCCCTCCTCTTAACTCCAGCTACCAAAACATGAATCAAGACACTCGGGAAGCAGTTCAGACAACGGGTATTGACGATAATACTCGACAAAGCATCATGGTAAATTCTGAAGGACAATCGAATACAGATACACAAGCAATATCAAATCCTCCAATAACTGAAGGAAACCCGGATCAATCAGGTGTTCGATATTCATTCGGACCCAGAGAAGAGACAATAGGATTGGAGGCTGCTCTAAAACTCTTGCCAGGCTCGTTCAATGGAGACAAGCAGGAGTTAGAGATATTTTTGGAAAAATGCGAGTTTGCGTTAACATGCGCACATGACCATGTACAGGCCCGACTACTCCAAGGAATACAAGTTAGACTGACAGGGAAAGCCCGTCAGGCAGTCAAGTTTAAGGAGATAAGACACTGGGCTGAATTAAAGGAAGCGTTAAAGTCTGCATTGGCACCGCAGAGGACGACCACATATCTATTCTCGGAGTTATATTCGACGAGACAGAAAATCGGAGAAGACGTAACAAACTACGCCAACAGAATTGAGCAACTCCAAACACTCATCATAGAGCAAGAGACAAGTGGGCACAGTTGGGAGGTAGCCCAAGCGCTAGGAACAAGCATCAAGAAGCAAAGCATCCAAGTCTTTGTAGAGGGACTAGGACCTTTAAAGGATTTCATAAAGGCGAGGAATCCATTAACATTAGACAGCACCATACAAGCAGCAAGGGAAGAAGAACGGGTCAGAAACTCGCAAGAGGCAACAAAGAAGTTATATGGAGCGCCTCACTAATCCACGAAGAAACCCACTTGTTTTCACTGCAATAAAGCCGGTCATATGGCGAAGGACTGTAGGAGCAAACCGATGACGACAAACTCAAAACCTTTTTCCGCAACGGCACCAGTTAGAAGTATTCAATGTAACTACTGTAAAAAACCAGGGCACATGCTGAAAGATTGCTGTAAAAGGAATTATGTAAACTCTAAAAAGGAAGGCAACCAGCAGCAATCGGCCGCCAGCGGTGGGCGACCGGTGAGCGAGTTAAAAAACACCGGCAACGACAGATCCTCTACTTCAAAGCAGAATTAGATGAAGATCATCTAACCTGCCACATTCAACAGACCATCAGCAAAAAATCGAAGCTACTCTTAGATTCTGAGAGTGAGCTTAATTTAATAAAAATATCTTCCCTCGCAGATCAGACTATCGTGTATGAAGACGTCATACATCAGCTGAAGGGTATTAATGACCAGATAGTACACACAATGGGACAAACACAATTTGAACTATTTATCGAGGATAAAACTATAGTTGCAATGTTCCAAGTAGTTCATTCTGCATTCCCAATCCCAAACGATGGTATCCTTGGACGGCCATTTATGGTGGAAAACAAAATCATTCTGACTTACCAGACTAATGAAGTCATTATTCCTGACGGGGCTGAAATAGTGCTACAACCTCGCACTGAAACCCTTGTAGGAATAGAAGCAAGGAAACACGCGGAAGACAAAATCATCATCATTGAATGTCAAGAAATCTCGAAATCAGTCTTGTGCAGTAACGCTGTAACCAGAGTACAAAACAAAAGGGTGTTAGCCACACTCATCAACCCAACCGAAGAAACGATAAGGCTAAAGACGCCCAATTTAAAGGAATTGGTCCACGAGGAGTTCAGGGAAGTTCTGATCCATTCGGTACAAGTCATGGATCAACAAGAAGAACCTCATGCAAACAGTAGTCGACTAAAACGATTAGAAGAAGCACTTAGAACCGATCATCTAAATTCAGAGGAAAAGGGATAATTAGTGGTCATCTGTCAAGATTACTCTGACATATTCTTCTTAGAAGGAGATCGGGTGACAGCAACTACAGGAGTGACACACGGAATCAAAACCTCAGAAGCGGTATCGCCAATTCACGTGAAGCCCTACCGTTTACCACAAAGGCATAGACAGGAAATTACGGACCAAATGGAGACCCTTGAATGGGAAGGTGTGATTACAGCTAGTGAATCGCCTTGGAACGCTCCACTCCTAGTAGTCCCGAAGAAACCCGACGTCAATGGTCAGGTTAAATACCGTGTCTGCGTGGATTTTCGCCGACTTAATGAGGTTACGATAGGGGATGCTTTTCCACTTCCGAACATTGTGGATATTTTGGACCAACTAGGGAGGTCAAAATATTACAGTACCTTGGATTTAGCCCATGGGTACCACCAAATCCCGATGGATCCCTCCGACCGTAGCAAAACGGCGTTTTCTACAGACCGGGGACATTTCGAATTTCAGCGAATGCTATTTGGTTTGAAGGGAGCTCCAGGGACATTCCAGAGGCTCATGAATAAAGTACTAATCGGTATAAATGGAATCAAAGCATTCGTATATCTAGATGACATAATCATCTATGCAAAAGATCTAAATGATCATTCACAGAAAATCACAGAGATTTTTCAGAGACTCCGCAAATACAATCTCAAACTTCAACCACTGAAATGCGAATTTCTCCGAAAAGAAGTCAATTATCTCGGACATCAAATCACTGACGAAGGAGTCAAGCCAGATCCTCAGAAGATAAGTTGTGTGAAACAATTTCCAATTCCAAGAAATGTGAAAGAGGTTAAGTCATTTTTAGGACTTTCAGGCTATTACAGAAGATTTATTAGAAACTATGGGCAGATCGCTAAGCCACTGACCTCATTGTTAAAAAAGGACGCAACGTTCAGATGGAGTGACCTTTGCCAAAAATCTTTTGACCAGTTAAAAGACCTCTTGACACAGGCACCAATATTACAATATCCGGACTTCTCTAAACCATTTAACTTGACTTGTGATGCAAGTGACTACGTGATTGGATGTGTACTGTCGCAAGGACCGATAGGAAAGGATTTGCCGATAGCGTTTGCATCTCGTACTCTAAATAAGGCAGAAATCAACTACAACACAACCGAGAAGGAGCTAACCAGCATAGTATGGGGAATTAAGATATATAGACCTTATCTATTCGGGCCAAAGTCTAATATAATTACCGATCATCGAGCACTAGTATGGTTGTTTAATATTACCGATCCAGGATCAAGACTCACTCGTTGGCGTCTCAAGCTGGAAGAGTACCAGTACACTATCCATTTCAAACCAGGAGTGAACAACACAAATGCTGACGCACTAAGTCGTATTCAAACGGTAACTACGAGAGCTCAGACCTCATCGAGTCATTACAACCAGTCAGAAACTCAAGGAACCTCTTTAAAATCAGTAGACAACGAACACCTAGACCTAGAATCGAAAAGGGAAGGTGATACTGGTTATCAAGCATTTCTGGAAGCAGATGAAATTAAACTGGGTCCTACGAAGAAAATTGCCGAGCTAACAGGAGATCTGTTTTCCGTAGAGGCTGGAATCTCATTAGCACATTATGTATCAGCAGATTTTAAAGCAAGGAAAGGAATTGCATTTGAATTCCGAACCCGATTTGAAAAAGTTAATGAACTTCGTCGACAAAAATGCCAAATAACAGAGATTGCAACAATCAATGTGAACAATCATCAGGTGTTTTATATAATCACAAAAGAATTTTTCTGGCAAAAATCAAGTTACGAAATTCTCTTCCAAAGTCTACAGAACCTCAAGTCAATCTGCGTCAAGTATAAAGTTACGCAGCTCGCTTGTCCACGTCTAGGCTGCGACCTATATGGACTGAAGTGGGAAGTCGTACGAAATATGTTAAGGTATACCTTCCGTGAGTCTCCTGTGTATATTCAGATATACACTCGCGATGAGTTAACGACAGATAACAAACTACAGATCTTAAAGGAATTTCACGAAAATCCACTTGGTGGACATCAAGGTGTAACGCCCACATATAATAAAATTTCACAGCAGTACCAATGGCAGGGTATGAGGGCACAAATCCGGAAATACATCAAAAAATGTCCTGCATGTCAAATCAACAAAACTCCAAACCGGACCATCAAAGAACCTATGGTAATAACAACTACTGCTTCGAAACCATTCGAAAAAGTATTCATGGACATCGTAGGGCCACTCAACAAGTCCTACCACGGGAATTCGTATATTTTAACTCTAATCGATGATTTTTCGAAATTCACTTGGGCGTGTGCCATGAAGGATCATGAAGCAAACACCGTCGCACAGCATTTTGTCACTCAATTTGTATGTCTGCATGGGCAACCTGAATCTCTAGTGACGGACTGTGGAACTGAATTCCTTAGTAAGGTTTTCAAGGAAGTATGCAAACTCTTAAATATCTCTCAAACATCGACCACCCCGTATCACCCGCAGAATAACGGTTGCTTGGAGAGGAGTCACCGCACCTTAGGTGAATTTTTAAGGAACTACTCTGGAAAAAATCCACAAAACTGGGATGTACATGTCCCTTATGCAATGTACTGTCATAATTCTTCAGTACACACAGCCACAGGGTTTCAACCACATGAAATCGTGTACGGATATCCATTATCAATACCAAATTCGTTAAGTCGTAAGCCAGAACCTCAGTATAATTATCAAAATTATCAATGCGAAATGAAACGTCTTATGCAAGAAACGCACCAGATGGTAACAGAGCAACAGATGAAATCAAAACAGAAATCGCAGGAGCGATATGATCGTACAGCTATGCCTTTTATTTGCAAATCAATGAAGGTGATAAAGTCATAGTGCAAGAAAAAACAAGTAAAGGAAAATTATCACCTAAGTGGTTAGGACCATTCACAGTGGTGGAAACTAATGCGGACTCTCTGAATGTGAACATCTTAAAAAAAAATAAACATGTAAAATTGCACAAAAATCTCTTGAAGAAATTGCATGAATGAAATCTAAATGGTGTTTTAGAACCTCAATGGTATGTCGTGGGCTTTCAAACTCTCAGAGCGGAAGTTTCCAAGTTACTTCATTTCAGAACTCATCGGGCTTATACTTTGAAGCAATGGGACCTCTTCGCATTTCCTACACCAATTGGGATTTCATCACTTACGTGAATCTGACAACTTATTACATGAAGTACCAAATACTCCAGAAATTCCATGATCAAACGGGTGACATTTGTATTCAATTGAAAAAAAGAAAGGATGTAGAACTAGTGCGTGTACGGATTTCATACAATCCACTGTTCCGTTCATGCAAGAAATTGAATCAAATCTCAATTCTGTCATACGAATCCTTGGGTCGGACCACAGAACCTCTGAACATCCGAACCGACAACCTCGTGGGTTGATAAATGCAGTAGGAAGGCTAGCAAACATTCTTTTCGGAGTTTGCTCCGATCAGGATGCAGAATTCTTTTACAAAAACATTGAATATCTTGCTCGTTCCGAGGATAAACATGTTCATCTATCACAGGAACAGATACGCATAGTCTCTTCAGTCATAAATAACGTAAATTCCACCATGAATGAACTGCTAACAGATGATCAGAAATTGCAGCAGAATATAAACAGAATAGAAGAACAATCAAGGCGTTCTGAGGCAACAATCAATGTATTGGAAATACAAAACACCTTCCTGGAGCACACTGCAATATTGACAGTTTTCCTAAACCAATTCGCTTGGGAAACTCAAAACCTCCAATCCATTGTCAACTCAGCATTAAATGGATTGATGCATACAAATGTCTACCCCCCTTCTCAATTGATTTACGAACTTAAACAAATACAACTGACATTACCTTCTACACTAGAGCTACCTATAACTGAATCTCATTTATCTATCCCGGAATTATTCCGTACATCCAAGTTAAGCGTAGTGTACATCCAACAGAATCTCGTATTTGTAACCCGTATACCCTTATTGTCAAACCTTCGGTTTAACCTGTTTCATAAAATTCCACTTCCGATACTTACAAATAAAGGTAATATATTAATCATTGAACCATAAGCTCAGTACTTGGCAATAAGCGATACTAACGAATATCATTTCAGTCTAACCGACGATCAGCATGAAAAATGTGAAACATTGTTGTCTTTTAAGTTATGTGTAAATCCTGAGGCTATTAGTAAATCTAAACACCAGGATAATTGTGAGGTATCTTTGTACAATTCCCCGTATCAAACGATAGGAGCTTGTAATTTCAAATATCTGAACCTAGATACTACAATCTGGCATAAGCTTTATCTACAAAACGCGTGGTTATATTATTGCATTTCGCAGGCAGTTACAGTAACATGCGCACAAAACTCTAGCAGAATCCTACTCAACGGTACAGGAAAAATTCAAATTTCCGATAATTGTGTTATATATACAGAAAATCTGATTTTAACACCATCAAGAACCCTATCATCAGAAATTCATAGAGATTTCGTCCCAGAAAATCCGAATCTGCACGCAATATTAAAAATGCCAAAAATAATTAACAGCCGTGTTCCCGAGCAAATAGATACAAATAAATATTTTAAAAATTTTAATCAGTTAGCTGAAGATGCTAAAAAACTGAAAGAATTATCTAAAATGTACAACGATACCAACATATTTGTAAATCCAGATCATCATTTTATTATAGTTTATTGTATTGTCATTTTAATAATAGTAATAATTCTGTACATGTTGATCATATATAAGTGTAATCTACCTCGACTTTACAGACCGGAAATAGCAGAACCCCAGAATGTAGCAGAGTATGTGCAATACACACACTCCCTTACAAAATTCTAAAAAACTTCGGAGCATCAGAACTCACGGATGAAGTGTAACATAGTGATCATTAGACCCCCATGTCTCATGTAGTCCGGGGGGTGTTGTGAACCCCTGCCTGTATGCTATACCCAGAATAGGATATAGTTATAACATAATATAATATAGTATAGTGTGTAAGCATATTAACATGTGAACCGATAGAGTGACACGGTTTTAGGGAATTCGCTGTGTGGACAGTTTTGAGCCCGAGCGAGCCCCTACCGTGTCTCGCCGTCTGTGTAATATTTAGTGTAGTCCTGGCAGACCATCGAGCAGAGCCTCTGTTATTTTCTTAAGTCTAACAATTATTCTGTGTAACTAATTTCTTTTAAAATTGATTATATTAATAAAGTATTAGTGATAACTTAAACACCGCGTATTTATTACTAACGAACAAACTCGGTTGCGGAGACGTCAATAACAATGAGTGATTAAATGTATGTTTAGGGTGGTGAATTTGATTTTGGGGGGATCTTGATATTCTTGCTGCTAATTTGTGGGTTTGTTCTCTTCACCGTACTTCTAGGGAGGGAATTCCAGCAATATTTAGGATGCTTTTGATGGGGCTTGAACGGAAGGCGCCAATGGAGAGTCGGATTCCCGAGTTGTAAATAGTCTCCAGTATTTTCAGTTTGGTGTGTTTCGCTGATGAGGAGATTGAAGCGCCGTAATCAAGTTTCGGAAGTATGAATGCTTTATGTATCTTATGGAGGGTTTGAGATTTGGCTCCCCATGAGGTATGAGCTAGAGTTTTTATGATGTTCAGTCTTGGTGTAACAGTGTTCTTTAGATTGAGAATATGAGGGATCCATGAAGCTTTATGAACAAAAGTAATGCCCAGTATTTTAACATTGGGTTGGTTTTCTACGGCTTGATTGCCGAAGTTAATGTGTATTTTCTTCTTATTTTTCTTATGGCTGAAGACTATAAGGTTGGTTTTTTCCGGGGAAAATCGGAAGCCGGAAGTTTTTGACCAGGACGTGAGTTTGTCCGTGGAATCTTGAAGTATCGATTGAATAGAATTAACGTTTGTACTGCGGCAAAGAATAGTGAAGTCGTCTGCGAATAGTAGAGGTATATTTGGGCGTGATATTCCTTCAGATATGTCGTTGATAGCGATCAGGAAAAGAGTTACAGAGATAGTGGACCCCTGTGGAACTCCACTTTCTTGGAGAAAGGAGTCTGATAGCGTGTTGGAGGTTTTTACTTGAAAGGTGTGGTGGTTGAGGAAATTCGAGATGAAATCTAGCATGTATCCTTTGGCAATAATTTTGTTGAGTTTATTTAATATTCTGGGTCTCCAAGCCGTGTCTTATGCTTTGACTATATCAAAGCTGATCATTCCCAGATTTTGTTTGTTGTTTAAGGAAAAGTGAAGTTCATTTTTAATGGTTAGAAGGTTGTTCATTGTACTTCTATTACATCGGAATCCATTTTGTTCGGGTGTGAGAAAGTTGAGGTTTTCAATAAACAATATAAGTCGACGATTGACTATTTTTTCGAGTAACTTACATAAGGTGTTAAGTAGACAAATGGGGCGGTAACTTTCTGCTAAGAATTTATCTTTGTTAGGCTTGAGTATGGGGATGACATAACCATGTTTCCAAGATTGAGGGAAGACGTTACTATCCCAAATTAAGTTGTAGATGGCTAAGAGGTGGTCTAAGGTGTTTTTTGGGAAGTTTTTTATGAAGGAGTAGGGAATCCCGTCGGGGCCGGGGAATTTACTTTTACAGTTGTGGAGGGCATCTTCAAGTTCCTCGATCTTCAATGGAGAGTTGAGTAGGGATTGCTGGGGGTCGAGAGGATCTACTGTGTTGACTGGGTCGACATAGCTTTGCGAGTAGTTTAAGAAATCTTGGTCATAGTTAGCGTTGCAAGAATTTTCATGGGATATACGTCCCAGAAAATTGGCTACGTCATAGGGTGATGTGGAGTGTTTTGAGTCAGTAAGTAGATTTATGACGTTAGATCTATTAGTCCCTTTTATGGATTTAATTTTTTTCAATGGAAGGGTCCGTTTGGTTATGTATGCTGGATACGAAGTTTTTCCAACTTGAGGCCTTGCTGTTTTTTACAAGGAATTTGGTACATGCTTTGCATCTTTTGAGGGCGATAAAATCTTCTTAGGTCTTGGAGGTTTGAAATGTTTTTAGTGCTTTGTTTTTGATCTGGATGGATTTTTTAATGTCGTTGTTCCACTATGGTACTCTGGGTCTATGTGTGATCTTATTTAGAGATTCGCCTATGGAAATTTTAGCAGTATCTTGAATAAGGGCGGTAAAGTTTGCTACATCAGTGGTGATGCTTGTTCTGGAAGGAGGAGGTAAAAAGGGGGTATTTACCTCCAAGATAAGTGATAATAGATTCCAGTTGGCATTTTTTATTTTCCACATAGGGGGGTAATTAAGGCGGGAACTGTCCAGCGGAAGGGTGATCGATATTTCTATAGGGATATGATCGCTACTATATATATCAGGGAGAGTGTTCCATTCTAGTTTGTGAGATAGGGACGCATTGGTGATGGATAGATCTATAGCTGACGGATGTCCGTTAGAAAGATTTATTCTTGTGGGTTGGCCATTATTTAGTATAATAAGACTGTCGTTTGAGAGTAACTCTTCGATTATTCTACCTCGGTAGTCAGTTTTGTACGAACTCCAGGTTTCGCTGTGGCTATTGAAGTCGCCCACGATTATAAACATGTTGGGTAGTTGTTGGATGATATGCTCTATATCGTGGAGTGTAAAATCTTTTTGGTTGGGTATATAAATGTTACACAAAGTTAAGGTTATGTGAGGAAGTGTGATTGAGAGTGCTATGGCTTCTAAGTAAGTGTGGAGTGTAATTTCTTCGGTGGGAAGATTGACCAGAATAGCGACTCCTCCGCTCGATCTATTGCATACATTTATGTTTTTTTTGAAAATGTTGAAGTGGTGAAGTGCGGGATTGCTTTTAGTATTAAAATTGGTTTCTTGTAGACATATAATTGTGGAGTTGTGGTCTTTGATTATAAGTTGGAGTTCTTCTAATTTGCTGTAGAACCCATTTATGTTCCACTGTATAATGTTAGCTGACATGTTAATTGTTTTTAAAGATAAGATTTTGCTCTTGTATTGATAGGTTGTGGCCAGTAATCTAGGCGAGGAGTGGTGATGAGTACTAAGAATGAGTTGAATGGGGTTGTAAAGGAGGTTAATTGTCTTGAAGTGGTGGTAGCGCTTGAAATAAAAAGTTGGCCAGTCTGGTGAGTTGAGCTTTGGTGGTACGCTCCGTGACTTTAGGTCGTATTGAATCGATCAAGAGCATAAGCGATGTAATATCTGAGTTTATGTCTTTACAGATATTGTGGATATTAAGATTTTTGTTGGTATAATTCTCCAGTACGTATTTGAATTGGAGTAACGAAATGGGTGAGTCGTTGGAGAAGATGTCCTCTGTTGGTTTGAGCCCATCTAATATTTTGTCGGCTATCTTAGATGAAGAGTTTGAGGGGGATCTATCTACTTTATTTTTTTTGAGCTATTCCTTCTTCTGTCGGTGTTTAGGCCCGGGCCCACCCAAAATTTTCAAGAACAATAATTTTAATTTTGAATATTGGCATTCAAGTTGTTATTTTAGAATTTTTACTATAAATTTTAAAATTGAGTTTATCAAATATATTATATATGTATTAATCGTGCATGGGGAGTATAACAAAACAACATTATATTTAGGTACTATTTATAATAAGTTATTATAATTAATATGTAATTGCCCGTGTGATTAACCTGATTTTATCTAAATATCGATCGTCGTCGTTCGAATGCCGATGGAACTCCGATAAGATATAATAAGTGCACGTAAAACTGGGCATCACCCGACCACCAATTGTTGATGTGCTGAGCATATACATAAATAGGTAAGTTTTATTTTGTTTTTTAGCTATTTATTAAGGCATAACCATTTAACAAATTGTTTGCGCAATTATTGAATATAAATACATACCTAATACCTATATGTACAGTATATACACGTAGATTGTTATATTATTATAGTAAATAGTTATTCACACATAAAAACAAGTTGCCATTCTTTATATATTATGATATTCTAAAATCCTGTTTTATTTTATTTATAAATACTGCTTTTAGGCCATGAAACGTTTTCTTGTTCCCCTTTCAAAATCGGATGAATCTGATGAATCTGTTACTTCTAAAAAAATTCGTAAATCTTCTACTACAATAAGTGTCAATAATCGCGATATTCAAAACAATATTTTTGATATTAGTCAAAACGTTGAAAATGGGCCCAATCAACCCAACATTACGTTTCCGAGACGAAGCATCGGTGGAAAACAGAGATCATTTAATGTTTTGTGGTATTCAAAATACGAATGGTTAGAATACTCGAAAATGAGAGATTCGATATTTTGTTTTTACTGTCGCCATTTCACTAGTGATAATTCCGGCTATAGAGATGAAGTTTTAATTGTTAATGGTTATTTTGATTGGAAGCATATTGGAAACATGTTAGAAAAACACAATTCTTCAAATATTCATAAACTGTCTCTTGAAAAATATAAATCATGGATATCCGCTAAAAAAAATGGTTCTGTAGCAACAAAATTAAATACACAACTAAAAGAAGACATTTTAAAAAATCGGGAAATTATGAGATCGTTGATCAGATGCGTGTTATATTGCGGGAGACAAGATATTGGTTTACGTGGTCACAGAGAAACTAATAATTATATTGATGATAACGACGATGATAATTTAAAAACTGATATTGACACCTTTCAAAATAATGGTAATTTTATCGAGTTGGTAAAATTGCTTGGACTTGAAAATGACGATTTTAAAACAAAATTAAATACATTACTAAAAAATGCTAAATACACTTCAAAAATAATTCAAAATGAAATTCTTAATGTGTTATGTAAAGTAATTTTAAAAAGTATTGTAGAAGAAATTTAAAATGGAAGTAATTTTTACAGTATTATTGTCGATGAAGCTAAAGACGAATCAAATATAGAACAAATGAGTATTTGTGTACGCTACATAAGTGACAATCGTATTTACGAAAGATTTCTTGGATTTCTTGAGCTTAAAGAATTGCATGCAAAAGCACTTGCCGATAGTATTCAACTTTTTTTGTGTTCTATTAATTTGGATATAAAAAATTGTATTGGCCAATCATACGATGGAGCTTCTGTTATGTCGGGGACTATCAATGGTGTTCAGCAATATATCCGAGAAATGTCTAAAAACCCATGCCCATATGTGCATTGCTATGCACACAGGCTCAATCTTGTTTTAGTAGATGCATCAAAACATGTTTCAGATATTCATAATACAATTGGTATATTAGAAGCAATTTATTCATTTCAGTCGTGTTCTTCACTAAGGAACAGTTTATTTTTGGAATCACAAGACGACAGTGATAAAAAATTAAAAATACCACAGTACTGCGAAACAAGATGGGAGTAACTAGGACTTTTAATAGAATATATTCCCAGTGTCACTGGAAGGGGATGAGGAAACAAATCCGAGATTTTATTAAGAAATGTCCTATTTGTCAAAAAAATAAAATAGGGAATAAAACATTGAAAGAGCCCATGGTGATCACAACTACTTCTAGCAGACCATTCGAGAAGATATTTTTGGACGTAGTAAGACTTTTACCAAGATCGCATAAAGGGAATTTTTTTGTCCTGATGCTACTAGATGACTTAACGAAATTCGCGTGGGTAGCCCCAATGGAAAACCACGAAGCCAATACGGTAGGGCATCATTTTGTGACGCAGTTCGTGTGTTTGCATGGTCTACCACGGAGCCTTGTAACCGATTGTGGTACAGAATTTCTAAGCAAAGTTTTCAAGGAAGTCTGCAACCTTCTTAAGATAAAGCAGATTTCGACAATCCCGTACCACCCTCAGAGTAATGGTTCTCTGGAGAGAAGTCACCGTACTCTGGGAGAATATCTTCGCAATTTTATTGACAAAGATCCATTGAATTGGGATACAAAAATTCCATATGCAATGTTCTGTCACAATTCCACAATACATTCAGCAACTAAATATCAGCCTTACGAATTGGTATACGGAAATTCTGTTACAATCCCCTCATCCTTATTAAAAGAACCAGAACCTCGATATAACTATGAGGATTACCAGTTTGAAATCAAGAAGCAATTGCAAGAATCACATGCGATAGCTAAAAAGCATTTGATTGAAGCAAAACATAAATCAAAAGCTCAATATGACAAAGATGCCAATAACAGAATCTTTGAGGTAGGACAGAAAGTTCTGCTACAAAACAAAACCTCAAACAATAAATTAACTCCAAAATGGTTAGGCCCTTTTGAAGTCTTAGAAGTTGATCCTATTAATAAAAACGTAACAATAAAGAAAAAGACAAAGAGGCAAAAAATTCATCCGAACCTATTAAAACCATTCTATGAATGATACTAATGATAACCCATTACTGTTTTACAGAAAATTGATAATAAACAATTCAATAACAATCGTTGGGTACCTGTTAGTCATCTCAATACTCTTACAAACAAAGAGGACGGAATGTCAGAATTTTCCCCCCGCGGATGTAGCCGCAATTACACATTTCAACAACACGGAAGGACTTTATTACAAATTTCTAGGCAAACTAAAAGTTACAGACTCCGACTGGAAACTAATAAATTTTCTTAATCTAGAATCTTACACAACGAGATACATAGCGTTATCCAGATTTTATAATACTACATCTCAACTCTGTAGTGAGATACGTCAAAATATCGAAAATCCAGAAAATACGCAAAGCTGCCGACAGTTTGCACAAGCAACTGTTCCATACCTCCATGAAATTGATCAAAATCACCTAAATATTTTATCAACTATAGGAGACAATGATCAATCTAAAAGTAGAACCCGTCGTGGACTTAGTAACGCCGTTAGTCGGGTGGCCAACGTACTATTCGGTAATGCTGAGAACATTGATTTCGGATTTATCTTCAACAAAATAACTCAATTAGTGAAAAGTAAGGTAAAAGATATCAATTTAGCATCGGAGCAAACTCGAATCATTGAATTGACAACCAATGAAAATAATAGCAAATTAAATCAGATATTAACGAACTAGCAAAAAATTGAACAGAACATTCAGCTACTAAGCGAACAAGCTAAGAAAAACGCAAAGGACATTGATCAAATAAAGATCAGAACAATGCTATTAGAACAGACTCTCTTCTTTGAAGTCCTACTTAACCAATACGCATATGAGACACAAAATCTTTTGACAATAATTGATTCTGCCCTACATGGGAAATTACACACCAGTGTATTACACACCCAGCGTTGGTTAACAGAACTTCGTGAAATTAAGGCAAACATCCCAATAGGGACGAATTTCCCACTTGAGATTAAAACAGAATCTATTTCTGATTTCATAAAAATTTCGGAAATAACAATTTGTCATAAAGGTCAATACCTTATATTTGTAACAAAAATTCCGCTAGTAAAAACCATTGATTTCAATGCCTATAAAGTAATTCCCTTACCTATTATATACGACAGCCAGAGCCTTATCTTAATTGACCCTAGTATGGAAATTATAGCAACTAGTTATGATACGCAAAAGTTTTTCTCGTTGACAAATAAGCAATGGGAAATATACAGGGAGGTGCAATCATATACACTATGTAAAAATAGTCAACCGATCCATCATAAATCTAAGTCAAACATATGCGAAATTTCACTCATGTCAAAACCACAGAACTTCCCCGATACTTGTAAAATAAAATTTGTAACAACAAATGCATCTGTGTGGAACCGACTCCCTCAGTCAAATTCTTGGTTATTCTATACTCAATCTGATATAATAACAATATACTGTGAAAATCCAACCAGAACATTTACTTTTGAGATTTATAGTGTAGGTCGATTGACTATTATCACAGCATGTAACATACACACGGATAAAACATTATTACTACCCTCTAATCACATAAGAGCAAACACTTATGCTGATTTAGTTCCAGAAAATTCTAAATTTAATGTCAAACACTCTTTTACAAAATTGTTAAATTCACTAATACCCCAAAGTATTATAAATGTACAGATCATAAAAGATCTCACGGAATACACACAGCTTGCAAGAATTAAATACTTTAGAGAAACTACCCTCAGAACCTCCAAGTTGTATAATGATAGATGTACACACAGTAATATTATATATGTTTATTAGTTGTCTCATTATATTAAATACTTTCATTTTATTCAAAGTCAGAAAGAATAATACGAAAATGTACAAGCCGGATCTTACAGATACCAAGCTTTCAGAAAATAATTAAACATTTAAGTTAATTTATGTAAAGGAAAATGGGAACTATTAAGCCCCCATGTTCCATTTAAGGGTAGGGGTGTTAAGAACCCCTGAATACTGTTAGTTATATTATTCTATAGTTCTTGCAGTATAAATATAAATGTATAAATGTATTAATATTGTAAACTAATACGTGTGTGCCCCTCTGCATACGACTAAGGAATCCGCTGAATAAACCCTTTTTGAACGGACAACCAGCTCGTAGCAGGGCTCGCACACGTAGCGTCAGTGTTAGTATTACAACAGACCATTACAGACCATTTCAGAGTATTTACATATAATTAAACGTTATCACAATTAAATAAAGAATATTATTTTGAACCAAAGTAATTTACACTCGTGTTATTTATTTGTGTGGAATCGCTAAGTGCGCGTCCATAACATCAGAAAACAAAACGTAATTAGCGGTGGTGGCAGTTTTACTATGAATATATGGTAATATGATGCAAACTTGGTATCACTCAACAGAAACTTTAATGTAATTCCTTAATCTTGTTTTTGTCGTAATTCTAACTGTTTGGAAATGTTGTGTAAGTACTTTGTAAAGAAAATATCCACCCATGATTGTTCAATTCAAATTCTCGAATTCCCTATGCTACTAGAAATGGATGTATGTTTACTAATATCAGCTAATATTTTGAACTAATAACGTGGAGTATGGCAGTTATGATGGCAGAAAAAGAAATTAAAGAAATTTTCTTCAGAGAACAACCGTAATTAGCGGTAATACCAATCATCATGTAAAAATATTATAATATAATTCATACTTTGGTAACACTCAACAGCAGCCCAATGTTATTCTTATTTCTTGTTTTTGTTGTAGTCCTTACATTTTAGAAATGATCGATAAGTACTATGTAATGAAAATATCTACCCATGACTGTACAATTCAAATTCCGATTCCCATTGTTACTAGAAATGGATGTGTATATACTAATATCAGCTAATATTTTGAACTAATAACGTCGTTTATTACAGGTAAAGATGGTAGAAAAAGAAATTAATGAAGTCCGCTTCAAAGAACCGTAAATAGTGGTGTTGGCAGTCATTATATAAATATATTATAATAATATGAAAATTCGGTATCACTCAACAGAAGCTATAAAGTAATTCATTAATCTTGTTTTTGTTATATTTCTAGCTGTTAAGAAATGTTGTGTATGTACATTGTAAAGAAAATAGTTTACACACATAGGTTCACTTCTACACTATAAACTATTATGTAAATGTTGTTTTTTTATAAAATCATCAAGGTCAAACATGTCTTGGTCCCGGAATTAAATGAAGCAAGACGAATATTAATATTTCGCTCATTACATAGCAAATTTTACGTTCAAATCAATTCATTTTAATTTTCTGTTTTCTAATACAAGGTCGCCAAGATTAAATGATTGTGTTAATTTTTTAACTGATACAAGTAAGGCACCATGATATACAACGAATAAGATGTTATAACACGTGAAAGGTGTTAGGTGGCACTGTGGAGAAATTAGATGACAATTTAAATCCGTTGTTAAAGTTAAAGCTTTTATTTTTTTAATAAACTCCAATTCGTGTTGATCATTTTTTCAAATCCGTAACCCATTCACAAATTCGTGTTTTTCTTCAAATCGATGATTACCGGTTGGTTACACGGATTAAGGCAACAAATTATATTTGTTTTCGTATATTTTATGGTTTTTTTTTTTTTTTTTTAAAGCATATTTAGTAATTTGATTCTGCTATAAATCTCGAGCTCTTCTTTAACGAACGGTAGACTGAGGCTGATCTGTTACCGACGTCCTCCACGCTGGTAATGCGACAGCGACTTCACGTGTAAGGACGTCGGCGGCGCTCCGACAGATAACAGCGAGAGGTGTACAATTTGCCGTCGAGTCACGCGCGTATATAACTGTTCACGTATATCTATGACGATGGGCCACCGGCACTCGAACTACGCGGTTTGTATGATACTATGTGTCATCGGCTACAAAACGTGTCGTTCGGACGAGGTGTGTCGACTTAACGAAGACAACAGCGATCACCAATCTGTGATATTATCGCGAAATGACGCGACTGACGAGGAAAACGAACTTATTTGTCGGGTTGCGAAACTAAAGCATTCCAAAAACGGTCGCGAACAAAATAAATGGCGCACCCTGCACTGTGAAATAAGCACGACGAATACGGACGGACGGAAAAAGGTCCCGCAAAGTCCGAAAGCCGGAAAAAAAGTGAAAAGCGACGATCAACCGGTCGGCGGTGTAGGCTGCGACGCGAGACGAAACGGCGGCGTTGACAACTTCGCGAACTTTCGTCTTGCAGTCGCACCACCTTGGGGGAACCGGTTGCCCGTGTGGCTCGAAACATGTCCGCGTTCGAACAAATAATATACTCTGCATTTTATTTTTTACTAACATAATATTATTATATCAATACTATCTTATTTGGGTATTCGATTTATAACATTTTAGCATTAATGGCGATACAACTGTATGGAGCTGCTAATTGGTGACATTAAGGAAATACGTTGATATACAATATTATAGATATTAGTGTAAAGTATTTTTTCATGTATATAAACACTGATATTAATTTAAAGACATTTATTTATAAAGCATAAGGCAATAATATTACTATTTGAAAATCGTTTTACGGTTGGCTATATTATATTTTATAATATTGTAAAAGTAGAGTATTATATCTAACGATGTGTAGAGTGAAGATATAAATATATAATAACGAACAGATAAACGTCACATCAAATAGGCTTTAATATATAAATAGTAAGTAAATCTAAATTAATAAATTTAAAAGGAAAATAAAATAATAATAATATTATATATAAGTATGTGTTTCCCAACCGACAATGAATCACACGGTGTTTGTAATCTAATTAGCCAACTATATTTATAATGATATAATAAAAAAAAAACCTGGCCAATTTTTTTAATTTCAATGCGGGTCGCGTGCTCAACAAACAGTACAATTGTGGGTCACTATTACAAAAAAGTTGCGAGAAACACTGGCATAAACCAAAAACCATTTAATTTTACATTTTACATACAAATTTTAAATTAAGTACATTCATCTTGTTCCTGCAACGCCAAGTTTTCTAAGTTTGAATATTCCTGGACCGCTTCTTGTACCAATTGATGGGGCGACTCTTTCTAATAGAAATATATTTAATTAAAAAAAGTTGGGTAAGTAGGTACCGTTCTTCGGTAGAATAGGAGTTAAATGAGTCTCTTGTAATGGAAATGTTAAATTTCATTTTAAGAGGACGCTATACACGCATGTGTTGTTTCTGTTTTACTAACATGCATCATAAAAAATTTGCATTCAACAGAAAACATGTTGTGATGTTAGTTTTAATATTAGAATACAAATGTATTCCTATTATAAAAATATAAAGGTAAGAATATTAGCTTGAAAATGACATAAACTTTTATTGATATTATCATTTTAAAGTGAGTTATGAAAATATGAATATTTTAAAGCTATAATATTTTACATAGCTATAACGCTTTAAAATAATAATATCTATTTTCAAGATAATATTCTTACCTTTAAATTTGATAATAGTTAAATTTACTCTAATATTAAAGTTAACATCATAAAATGTATTCTACTGAACGCTAATTTGTTATGATTTATAGTAAGACAGAGACAACACACGCAGGTGTGGTGTCCCCTTAATGATATATCACAGTGACATTATACTAATATTGTATACCAAAAACGATTCTGAGCAGAGACAATCTGTTAGCCTAGCGTATATCACTATAAATATATTTCATATTCATGATATGTTTTTTGATATTCTATTAGAGCAATTTATTTTACTATTGGTATTATAGTAGTTTGATTTAATTTTTTTCAAAAACATGGAATTTATTATATTATTAATATTGAATTTCTTTAATAATACGTACACATTTATAGGTTATAGATACTATACATATTCTATTATTGTTAAAACTTTTGAAAATATCGTCTATTATAACACAAATAATAATCCACTACATACGTTAAGTTCCTCACGAATAATGTTTTTGAATTATCTATAGTAAAATTATTTTTTTTTAGTTTCGATATAACTACTTATAAAAAAAATTTAATTTAAAATTGTCAAGGCTTAACTGTATAAAAATTTAAAATATAATAATTTTTTAACTATAAAATAATTTGCAAATGTTCGTGGTTTTGTCGGTATTGACGAATTTTGTCTCAATTTGAATTTCAAATGATTCTAAAAGAGAAAATTGAATGAATTATTTTGATAGTTTTTGACTAGTAAATGAAAAACTTATGTGATATTATCTTGTATTACATTTTTAAGCATTTTGACCAAACGAAAATATTGTTATTGATATTAAAAAAAAATAATAACTACAATAAGTCAATAATTTAAATTGTCTATAATTAGCTCTGAAACAATTAAAATACTTTCCATTACTATTATAGTAGTATAAAAAATATGAAATTAACTCAGATTAGGTACCTAACTATATTTTTATAATGTTATTGTATAATTATGATTTAAAATAAATCCCATATTTACATAGTACATATGTAGTCTATATTAATATATATAATTACGGTACCTAACTTTGGTCTTTAATCTGAGTGAATTATAAATGTCCAATGTTATAATAATAATTGAACATCATTATTATACCTTAGTCACCTATATATAAATATTAAAATGTGTATAATTATAGGAGAAATAATAACTGTGGAGATAAAATATTACGTAATCAATTAATTGTAATTATACAATAATTATAGTAATATACCTTGTTTTATGATTATATGTAAAAAAATAAAAAAATAATGAGCTATGTTTGTTAATTATTTTGTAGAAATTTATCCACTCATTGAATACTTTTTTTGTGTGTTTAGGTCACGAGATTACCGATTTAAGTGTATAAAAAAATATGAAATTTCATTAAAATATTAAAATATATATATTATTTATTTTAGTTCAAGTAAGTAAATGAAACCTGTTCTAGTTTTTTCAATTATACCTAAAATTTTAAACCTAAATTTACTAAACTTTAGAAAACTTTAGTTAATAAACCAATAAGCAAAATTACCATCAACATTTTCAGAAAAAAAGCTCTACTAAAATCTATCAAAAAATAAAGATAATACCATTAAAAAATATTAAGTTGATTTAGTTGTTGCTACAACTGCGTCCTTAAAAAAATTGAAAATTGTTATAAAAAATTGCCAAAAGACCATGGTTTTATTTGTTTTTTGAAATTCAATATTAATATCGATTCATAATCATTGAAAACTCTTATATAATACACCCTATATAATAATTACGTATCTATAACTATTTATATTTAAGATGTTATAAATATTAGAGTAATAGTCCATTTGTACAGGAGATGTTGAGTGTACACGTCATTAAAGAAACAAAGAATAATTATTGTACCTAATGTATATGCTAAATTTAAATTCAATGATAAATCATTGCATGGGCAGAAAAAACAATTCTGAGCAAAAATGGATTGTCAGTCTATATTATTACTAAGTAATACGATAATATATTTAAATTACTACTAAGGTAATTTACTTTGCAAATACAATAAAATGAATTAAGTATTGACGAAATAAAATTGAATCAGAAAATGTGATAGTGTATAAAATATAAGAATACCGGTTAAAAGTTTCAATTAATATCATTTAATTTTAATAAATTAAAATATTTTTAAGTTACAACAAAATAACCGGAACCCTTATTCTTAACCTTATACTAATTTTTCAATTTTTTGACATTTTAGGATACACAATATTTACATTATTTATAGGAAACAAAAAATTGAAAAGAGCTGTAAATTTTATAATATGTCTTCATAAAATATAGAGTCAAAATACTTTGAAAATTGTATTGTGCAAATTAAATGATAGTATAAATATTTTATAAATT
Organism: Rhopalosiphum maidis; assembly: GCF_003676215.2. Taxonomy (NCBI): domain Eukaryota; kingdom Metazoa; phylum Arthropoda; class Insecta; order Hemiptera; family Aphididae; genus Rhopalosiphum; species Rhopalosiphum maidis. The sequence continues at coordinate 58,431,037 of NC_040879.1, forward strand.
TAAATGTGTACGCTTAATCATTTTTAAGTTCATCAAAAAAAAAAGTTAGTACTAGTTTTGCATACAACTTGATAACTTTTGATCTTAAATAGGTATCAACTAAATCTAATATGCTATCAGATACAATCCCATAAAATGAAAACCAAAACATTCTTACTGTCCTGAAAAGTGTTGATATAGACTATTGATACACTATTGCTCTACTCAGAATTAAAAATATGCATAATTAAGAAAAAAAAATGTTTTTATTTAAAAACAAACTATTTTATTGAATTTTAATTAGGTGCATACCTTGTCAGTTATATTAGATTCAATTGGTTCCTTGTTACCCTGAATATCTTCTAGGTTTGAACATTCCCGAACTGCTTCTTTTAAAAACTCAGGAAACTTTTCCTATTTATTTAATAAAAAATAAGAAGTATATCTTTTAAAATGTCCACATTCGTTCTATATATTAATATTATTCCTACTTTCTATAGAAAATAAAAAATTTAATCAATAATGGCTATCACATCAATCACTCATAATAACAACCAGTATTTATTGAATTATAGACCTAATCACAAAATTATGCATACAATGATATTAATATCAATAATTAAAATACAATACTAACTGTACATATTTCTTAGTAGGTATGTCAAGTACAAAGCTTATAAATTAATTAAATTCATAAAAAATAATTATCAATACATATTGCATACAATTTTATGAAATATTCAAACCTCTTACATCAACAAATAAGTCATATCAGAGCATTGGCTAAAATAAAATGATATGAATGGCTTATTAGTTATAATCTTAATAAGCCAAAAAAAGAATAAAAAAGTTATAATATTCTACAGTAGTACAGCCAACTCATACAATCTTATATAGTATCACTTAGTCACATACAATTTGTCACGGTTTAATGGAACAAAAGAAAGAACTACCAAAGAAGTCTATTATTCTTCTAACTCGTATATAAAATGGAATATTATAAAAATATCGTGTTCCAAAGTAATGGAAAAACACACAACTAATCAATATAAAACCAAAATAAGGGAAAACAACAGGTTACCTCATACAAGTCGATATGAAATCTCTCAAGCATTACTAAGTCTATACTAAAGGCTTTTCCATAGTTGTTTAAAATCAATCATAAAAGAAAGAAGGATCATATAAGACCATCAGTTTGAAATTGTAATAAACACAAGAGAAAGTATTGTATACAATGTTTTCTTGTGTTTCTAATTAATAATTAATAATTATATTCATAATAATAATAATAATAATAATATACATAAATATATAATTTTACATTATAATACATAGATATTTTGTATTTATATTATATTTTATTTATTTATTAATTATTATAATGGTAAAATAAAAAAGTTTTAAATAGTTAGTATTTTAAACGTTAAAATTATTTACTTTGAGAAATTTTAACTATGTACATACTTTATCAGTTGTATGAGAATCAGTGGAATTATTATTAAGGTGCTCTACTTCTGAATCTGAACATTCTTGATCAACTTTTTTTACCTTCTCAGGCATTACTTCCTAAAAAAAATGTATTAAAAAAAATAAATTCAAATGTAGACTTGACATTATCATATTTCATATTTATATTATTGTGCCTACTGTTAACACAACATAGAATATTTTATAGTTATATAATTATATATTTTATTTAGTACCCATAAAATGCTACGTAATTATAGGCACGCAATGAGGTAAAATAATACTGTTCTATAATATTTACACATCTAAAAAACTTACTAGGTATTTAAATATTTATAAATATAAATAAAAATAAACCTTTTATTTATTTAATTATTATCGAATTTGAAGAATTTTCAATAAGTACATACTTCGTCAGTTGTGTTAGATTCAGTGGATAGAAAATTTAATCAATTATAGTCAATAGTAATTTAATTCTGAAAGTTGATAAATTTGAGGTGTTCTACTGTTCTATCATTTGTCAGGTACTTATCTAAAATAGTTTATATTTTTAATTTTGAATATATGAAAATAGTACCTAATGTGTATAAATTGTGTATATACACTACATAGTAACATCGCTGTTTTTTAGAACATAGGTTGATCCGAAAGACGCGGTTAGGTGTACAACGCCACCGTTCTATTATTGTAAACCAATAAAATAATTACGATTATTTCGACTGGAGAAACCAGAGAAATAAGCCGGTTTCCAAAAAAAAAATATAACTGAATATTTCAATAATAATTGAATATATATATATATATAAATACATAGACCACTAGTTTTATAATTAAAATTGTAATTAATTAAAAAAATTCTAAATGTAATCAAATATTATATATTATATTGTACTCAAATAGTTTATACATAAATTATAAATAAACATTTTAAGTTTAGATTTATTGCAAGACAATTTTATTATAAAGTTATAGGGTATCCGAACGACTCCTTTCCCTTAATTCCTCTCGGATTACTGTGAGTATTTATTTTCGAGATCTTAACTAGGTGATAGGTAGGTAGGTACATACTTCATTGGCGGTATTGGATATACTACATTTATTATGTTTCTGCAGAACTTCTGTGTTTGGACATCCTTTTGCTGCTTTTTGATGTAGCTGCGGAAACTCATCGTTATGAATTCCCTTAAGATTAGAAATTGGATTTTGATGTTCTAACTCGTCCAGTATTTCTTTAATAATTTCATACTTATCATTATCTTCTACGGGATCTATAAACAAGTTTTATAAATAAATAATTAAATTATTATTAAATACTATTAATTTTATTATTTCAGTATACTATATAGGTATAGTATTATTTTATTACTTGAAAATATAGGTAAATCAATTTTGACCTTGTCATTGAAATCTTTTCTTGTTTTTGCTTTAATATTGACTGTAAACATCGACTTTGTTCTACGTTTTAATTCAGTTACACATTGTTTACCATTTAAGGAGTAGGTGTTGTTAAAATTAATCGGTAAATGTATAGCGTCATAATAAATATTGTGATTTATTTGGAATTGTATTATATCTAACCCCTCGATCCATTTATTTGGGTCATTAATCATTAACCAAGTATCAATCATCTCGCTAATGATTTTTGTAATATCGTCTGTGGGATTCTTTTTACTGGTGCTTTGTATGCTTTCATGAGCCACAATAATGTGTATTCCCAGATGGTATAAATGGCATACAATTTGACAGGCGAATATTTTATCTCTATTGCATTTTAACATGTAAGGAACTCCTGTAGTTGTAAATATTTCGATCAATGCATGTGCCACCTCTTTTTCGAGTATACTCGTTAGAGGTCTTAGTATACAACGCCGTGTGTTGATGTCTTGATAAATTAATACAAATTTGGAAATTCTATCGGTACGATTTTGGTTGTCGATAAAATCGATACGACATATAGATTTCATAATAATGATTCTGACGAATTATTGGTAACCAAGAGTGTATATGGCTGCAACGGTACGACTCAGACTGCTATAAGTGACGCTCTAGTTGTGTAATATTTCTGTAAAACATCAAAATATGAACACCCATTGCATTATATGAGAAAATAAAAAAATGTAAAAGCAGTTAATTATTATTACAGTTGTCGACGCCGACAAATAATATTATACATTAATATATTATATTAATTTTATACCACATCTCGTAAATGGTTAACCACCTATTTTCATATACCGATTGGCACACATGCATATCAATTGTTATTTTTATTTGTATTATTTGTATTATATTTTTGTTATTTACAATGCAAATATTTTACAATTTTTTATTGCCATGATTATTATTATTATTATTTATGTATGTTAACATTGTTAACTACCTGTGTTTTGTAATAACAAGTTATGTCTAACATTTCATGTTTCAACATTTTTTTTTACCAGAAATAGTACAAACTGGCCGCGGTTTTCATTTTTTCCGGGTGACAAGTGTAGTGAGTACAAAGTGTCCTACAACCGCGGAGCGCTATATACACATATACACATTTACACAAGTCAGTCGGTGTGTGAGTGCAGCGCACGAAGTAGCTAGGTAACCGGGCGCGCGTATTTAATATCTTACGCTCCCGGCCAGGGGCGGATCCAGGAATTTTCTATGGGGGGGCGCACATTTTGTAGACATTTATGTGGACCAATTACATTGGTCTTCCGATTTTTCGTCAAACTTTCTATGTAAGTTAAAATTATATTTATGTAAAATTAAAAGTATTTTCCCAAATATGTTTATGATTTTATTTATATCTAAAAATGTAATAAAGATAGGTAGGGATAAGAAGTAGGTATATAAAAATAATGAATCATAATTACTATTTATGATAAAATAAATACTTTACTTAAGCAATAATTAATTTAAGTATTAATATACTTTAAATAGGTACCACATACTTACTATTATATATAAATGTGTTACCAATTTATCATTTTGAACTAACTTACGTTCAAATAAAATTAATCACAGTTTAATTCAAGTAGGTATAAAACTTTATTTTATATTAAATAATCAATAAAACAAAACAGAAAACAAAATAGTTGTTATTGTTATTATAACTTCATATATAGGTGCTTAATATTATAAAATAATCATTGTACAGTTAATAAAATTACAAAATAAAGTCCAATTTTCTATTTTTATCATTAGCAAATCTATTAATGATATTCTCAATATTATTATGAATATCAATATTTTTGTGAATGTATAACAAAGCTAGACCAGTTAACCTTTCTTCGCTCATTCTAGATCTTAACCATGTTTTTAGTAAACGTAGAGAAGAAAAGCTTCTTTCTGCTGTAGCAATAGATATTGGGAGAGTGATTAGAATTTTAATAAATAAAGAAAATACTGGAAAATAGTCACAATCAAGCTTGTCTAGAAATGTTATAGCTGATGTTATAGTTGTGAGATCAGTATCTGATTTTAATTTATTTTCAAATAGATTTAATTCTCCTTTTAGTTTTTGTTCAATAGAAAATATAGATTCACCAAATAACTCACTATATTGATTAGAAATGTCTTTAATTGATTGATTTAACTGTTCAGTGTTTTTGAAACATTTCATGAGATTCAATGGCATCAAAAAATTAAGATTAAAGCATTGCATATTATCACTAGAAAACCTATTATCAAAATCTTTTATTACTTCATCTAAAATAGGAATATAAATTGATATTCTCCAGTAACCTTGACTGTCTTCTGGATATTGACTTCAATATTATTTCTGTAAGTCTGCCTTTTAGTAGTCCTTGGAAGTTTTAGTTCAGTGCCTAATTTTGACATCATTTCAACAACATTATTATATATAATATTAAAGCACTGATTTGCATCGTTTCGTTTTGTACTTAGTACTTCTCTAAGTTCTTTTATTTTAGTAGTAGCAGAAAAAAGGTCTAAATTTTTAGTTTGGAGTAATATACTTAAAGGTCGTGTTAGACACATTATGTCATTTAAAGAGAAAATACACATAACAAATTCACTGTCTTGTATAGTTTTACACAATGAATTGGCTTTTGATGAAGTAGATATATCATACCATGTAGAAATTTCAGTTAAACTTTTCAATATAATTGGAAGGTCATTTATAAATTGTAATACAGAATCATGCCTCTCAATCCAGCGAGTTATGCAGTGACTAGTCAGCTGATACCCTAAATGTTTTTTTAAAATAAAATTTCTTTTAGCTGAAACATTGAAAAACTTTATTATTTCTTGTATAGTTCCAATAGCGTTTCTTACACTTTGAATCTTATTTGATCTAGATAAATTATTATTCAATGAATGATTTAAACACGGACATATTAAAGCATTCTTGGCAGATTTTTGTATAGTAATTGCTGCTCCACATATTGTCGACATATTAACACTGCAACCATCACAACCGATTCCTACACATAATTTTAAATCTAGTCCCACACTTTTCAACTTTTTTACAACTGTTGAACCAAGTATTTCTCCTGTAATAGTTGGTTCTGACTGTTGTAAATCTAATGTGTTACTTTCATTATCTATATCCAAATCAAGAGCATCTGCACTATAATTGTCCTTATAAAGATCAACAAAACCAATAAAATCTTCTCTGACTGTATTTTCATAAATATATCTAATTGATATACTAAGTTGGGATATGTGAGATACATCAGTTGTTTCATCAAATAAAACACAGTAATATTTTGCCTTATGTATTCTATTTAATAAAATAGAAAGAACTTCATTACCACAATGATTTATTAACTCATTTGTTGATGTTTTACTAATATAAGTAGCATTATTTTTAGCTGTCATTAAATGATTTTCCAACACTTTATCCCCACTATCTATTCGGAATCTTAGTAATGAACGAAAATTTCCTTCAGTTGCAACAGGACTATTATTTGTATTAAGTAATGAACCATCATCACGATGGCCTCTTATAGGTATATTCTGTTGTCCATGTAAAATTAAAGTTTTTATTATTGGAACAAGTCTTTCTCTATTTTCAATAGCCTGTTGTTTACGTGAAGTTTCAACCTGATTCCGAATATCATAAGATGGATTTTTATATACTTGAATAAATGATTCACTTTTAACTATTGCCAACTTATGATACTGAGTTTGAGAATGGCAGTCTAAGTCTCCGTGTTTTCCTAATAAATTAGCAAATTTTATAAGGGGTTCTGTCACCAATTTTTTAACAGATATTGTTTTTTGACCACCTACTAGAATATCATTAGTAAAAATGGCGCAATTTTTGCAAAAAAGTCCTTTTTTCACATCGGAATAAACTAACCAAGAATAATTAGATAAATGCTGATGATTAGGACGTCGCTTTTCTTCTCTATTGCGTTTGTTATGTACAGAAAAAGGAAATATATAATGTTTTGGAGGGACCCAATGATTTTTAAGAATCATAAATTTATATGATAAATATTACATAAACATATAGGTTACTATGTATTACATGTTCTTCTGTTGATGTGACACTTTCATGGGTTTCATGCAACTTAATTTTTTTTTTGATAACAAATTTGTCCATTATAGGTGTAGAAATATACCGTTAATATTATATAATATATTATTATACCGTTAATATAACCATTAAGAAATAATTTAACATAAATATAGATAACCACGACATAGAACAGCTAGTTCAATACTGAAACTATTTTTTGTACACTTGTACACAATACGAAGAAAATCAGATATTGTTGTTGTTGTATAATTTAAATTGTAATCTGATGAATAGTGAAATATTATATGTATAGATATCTATTTCAATTATTACGATAACGGGGACTGTGCCATACGTCGGGGCCCGAAAATAATCTGAATGGAATATTTATTTTTAGATATAATTCAAATACTTATCAAGATAATATTAATAATAATATATAAACACTACACATGTAGAAACTAGAAATAATCTCAAACCGCCATCCGGCGATTTGGGATATAAAAATACGTCTCATTATTATTTATTAAAAAGTACGTCATTATGCTTACACACAATAATTTCATAAAAACATTTTACAATTTTTAAATTGTATTTAAATTTAAACTATTGTATTTTTAAATGTAATTTTTCAACTAAATAAAAGCCGAGGGGGTGGCGCGCGCCCCCTGCGCCACCCCCCTGGATCCGCCCCTGCTCCCGGCCCGTACAATAGTATATAATATAATAAGGTATATTCTATAATAATTTATAATAACTTTTATAGGTAGTTTCTAGTTAAATGGGTATGTACAATAACAGTGAACGTTTTCATATGGGATAAAAATAATATAATGCTTAATCCATACAACTTATACTTAAGTCTACCATAAACAAGTTTAAAATACATAGCTATAGAATGACAATATTTTTCTACATTTTCCTAACCTAACCTATTGATATTGTTGTTAAAAAAAATGTAAAATTTAAACTAACAACAATAATTATAGTGAAATACATTGAATAGATAATAATATCTATCATACACTAATGTTAATTTCTTTTTGAAATTCTATGAAATTATCTGATTCGTGTAAAAAAATTAATAATCTATATACCTAGTTATTTGTAGTTGATAAAACTGTACCTACTTAACCCATTGAAATGTTTTTGGATCTCTTTATGAAACGACCAAAGCGTTTATATTTCGTTAATAGTATTTAAAACGTAATGCATGTAAATAATAGAAAACCTACAGGTGCCTATAGTTAAGTAATTCAAAATGTCCATAAAAATGAATGACATAATAATAATTCATTAGTTAGCTAACCTAGGTTTTAGTTTTTAAAATATTCCGCGATTGTCATTTAAAAATATACATATTTTTAAAACTTTATTTTAGAAAAACAATCCTGTAATTTTAATCAGGGCTTGAAACCGATTGAAATAATTGCGGTTTTGGTTTCTATTTTGTATACCGGTTTTGAAATTTTACGATTTAGGTTTCGATTTTGTATACCGGTATTAAAATTTTAGGTTTCAGTTTTGATTTCAGTTTCGATTTAGATAAAATTTAAGTTAAAAAAGTTAGGTTACCTTATTCTTAAAGATAAAAATTAAACAATACATACCAATTAAAAAAAATATATTCATTACTATTAATAAAACAACTAATAATTTTGCAAATAATGAAATGGTTATCAACATTTTAATCACGACCTCATAGGCATATTAATGGAATTTACGTATTTAAAATTTTAAAAACTCGTAAACTAAAAAAAAAAATAAAAATAACGGTTTCCAATTTTTTTTTATTTCGGTTTTGAATTTAATACCGGTATCAAATTTTTTTCGGTTTCGGTTTAAAAACGATTTATACCGGTTTCTGAAATCGGTTTTGAAAACGATTTATACCGGTTTCTGAAATCGGTTTTGAAAACGATTTCAAGACCTGATTTTAATTTACAATAAGCATGCATGAAAAATATACATTTTAAATACAAATGAATATTTATTTATACTTACAATTTACTTTTTTGTAATAATTGTTTTTTATTGAAATAGATATTATAGTATTATTCTATGAATTATGAAATAAATGTTTAGATATGTAGGTTAGGAATCTATTTAAATTCGTATTTACTGTTAGGTGAAAATCAATAGGACATACTATATGCATAATTTTTTTAATAAATAGGTACATATGTATCTAAGTAAGTAAACTTACTATTTTCATCGAGTTGGTAAGTTATCGCCATCTTAACATTTATGTCAAATACACAAAATAGCGCCGATGTCAGTTTCAAAAGCTATTGCATGAAAATTAAATCCGAGTTAAACATAACAGTAAATTTTTACACTAAAATATGGGACAAATTTCATATACCTTATATTAATTACTTATTTAACTTATATTCAAATATCTAAAACTTATATAAGTACCTATATACTACGGACTATCGGCGTATGCCCGGTTCCACCCACCTAAATTAAGTAAAAAGTTTTGTTCCCCACACTTGATAACTTACATCCAAAGTCTAAAATTTCGAACATATTATCCGATTTATATTCCGAAAATACTGAAGTATTTTGATAAAATTAAAAGTTGCAAAAAATATACCATTTACATGATATTATCAGTGGTGTTCCCATTAATTTTTTTGAGAGTATACTATATCATAAAATATAAACATTAAATACAATAATAATATTTTTCTTATGATCTATAGGAGTAAAGCCGGTAAAGAGCGTGTCAATAATATTGAAAAAAATTCTTAAGAGTATACGACGTATATGTAGTATACCCTATGGGAACACCCCTGGATATTATACTTACTAACAAAAAATAATATTATATTTATGATAAACATTTATAAAAATAAACGAATAAATACATACACGCTTGGAAATTATTAGCTGTTAAATGTTGATAGGCGATTGTTGGCTGTGGATACTAAGAAAATTTAATTTTAATAAAAAACGAAATAAAAAATTCTTAATAATATTAATCTAGCTAAGAAAAATAACAGAAAGGATGCGACTTGCACATGATGCGATCTCAGCTTACAATTGAAGACTAATGCAAAAAAAAATTATGAATCGAAGGAATTTAACCATTTGCTATAATACACAATATACAATATAATAAAATACAATATAGTACAATACAATATACTTGGCTATTAAAAACCTTCATTATCAGTCTTTAGTAACAGACGTTTTAAAGAGCACCAATTGTTGGTTTAATATATTCTAATTTGAGTTTTACGTAGGTATGTAGGTGATTAAATGACCATTATCAAAACAGACGATTAAAATGTACCTATACTTACCTACACTTTACATTTTCTTATAAAATAGTTTTATTTGAATTTTTTCTATTCGTTTGATGAAATCATTAATTCAACATCTGCTGTTGTCGATAAATATTTAGAGAAATAATCAAACCACTATATTGATTTGATTTTAGATCTGAAAAATTATCATTAGACACAGCAAATATTCTTGAAAACCACTTTAATTATTCATCAATAAAATATATATTTTCTTAGCGTTTATCTTTATATATGAATATAATGATACGAAAGAACTGGTGCCAGCTAGAACTTCCTGTATAAAAATTGAACCTAATTAAACCTCTATATAGTCTATATACCTACCATAATCATTTTGTATGTCATTCTTTAACTTCCTGTATAATCCAAGAAAAATAATAACACAAGAATGTATACAATAAGAAGGTAATCTTATTAGATTACTTTACAAAATTTAATACTTAAATCCGTGCTTTCAGTCAATTATTCTGAGATACCACTTACTATTTTTTTCCAAGAAAATCTAATTTGCTTGATCCCCAAAAATTATATTTTTTTTGTTTATTTTATATAAGTTTTTATAGCATATTTAATAACTTTATAGCCCTATAGGTACTGCTATAAATCTTGAGCTCTTCTATAATGACTATTAATTCAATCATTGGAAATAGACCGTTTAACCTTTAATCTTACCCTTACCAAAAAATGAATAATGTGTTACGAATAATCTTAGGTACCTACTTTTTAATTTTTAACAAACAACTACCAGTGATACATATTTTGGGATAATTAAGCTTGCTAATTTCATTTTCAATGTCCGGATATCAATATCTACTATCAAACCTGTTCCATATAGATTATATTGTGTGTATAATGAAGTTAATTGTGAACCACTTTCATCGCATATTCACACAGATACATTTGGCAAATTGGTCGATTGTACGAGTATGAGTAGTATGAGTAGGTAAACGCGTCGAGGTCAACTGCCTTTATTATGATTTATATTCAAGCCGAAAGCAAAATATACAGTAAATAAATTTTGCTTTCAGCTTGAATATAAATAATAATTAAATTTTTTGCAGCAATATACAATAATAAATTGAATAATGAAACAAATGAGTGTTGTATATTATATTAGCGGTAGCCATGTGCCCATGTATTCATGGTGCAGGTAACTAATGTACTGCCTATAATATACTTAAATAATACATCTTATTATTTTAAATTAATGAATAGGTAATGTTGTACCTAATTATTATATGCGAGTATAAATGGAAAACATAATATTATCATAAAATAAGTGAAAATTTTCATTTTTACTAGCATCGAGGTTTGATGTAACATGTAACTATTTTATGTTTTTTTACGATTTATTGTCAGTATTCTCAATTTTACCAATTTACCAAATAAAATTTAAGTGAATAGATAAAGAAATTGTTTCATCACAAAAGTTGTTTGATATTAAATTATGAAATTTTCCTTTGATAAATTTGTAAGAATTCATTACAAATAATATTTGGATAATGGATACTGTTATTTTCAATGAGTAAAACAGCGCAATAAGGTGAATACAATATAAATAATAAAACAAGTAAATTTAAATACATTTACATGCAAAATTTTTAATGATTATTTAACAGTTATTAAATTAAATCACATATAAATACAATATCAGAAATAATGCACTATTGTCCTAAATATTATAAAATATTTTTTATTCTAAAAAATAAAAAAACAAAAGAAGAAATGTATAATTGTCTATTTGTAATCATACATATTTATATTATCTTAAAATGTTTTCACGATTATTTTCATATTATAATAATCCAAAAATAATTTATAAGCCATAAGGTATATGTAATTATTTATTATTACAATACCTAATTGTAACTTAAATATCACGACATTAATGAAAAAAAAATATATATATATATATAAGTATATAAAGACCTTGCTAATCGTGAATTAGCAACACAGATTTTATTAATATTTTAAGATAATACAAGAATATTGTACTTTAGTTATCAAAATTAAAAATTAAAATTAAAAAAATACAATTTATATAATAATATATACTTAAAAACAAAGATAATTTTCCTTTTAACAACTTGTGTTGTTATTTACTATAAAATATGACTATCTATACTATCATAATTATAATATAACATATATAAATTATAATATGTTTAATACGTATTTTAGCATCTAAGACACTAACATGAGTTTGGCCGAGAACCAAATTATGTAAAGGCGACAATCCGACAAAATATTTTGCCATTTAATGCCGTCGCCGTAGTGCGTGCAATAAGGACAGTAATCGTAACCGCTGTAACCGTTGGCTTCACTCTTCAGCAGGAGTTCGTGTGATGTGAAACAGTCGAACAAGGGAAGGTGGACAGCAAGCACACATATCGCAATTAACTAAAAATTTTTCTGGCCATAAATTATTTTAAACTCATCTTGCTCTTCTGTTAGTCGTTTGTTATTCGACTTTTAAAAATAAATTGTACTGAGGTGTACCTGTAAAATATTCACACAATATGAATCATTAAAATTTTAAAAGGGACGGACGTAAGACGATAAACGTATGCCATCACGTATCTCATCTTAAGTTCACAGTGTTGATCAAATTAAATTTCAGATAAAATGATTGATTTAGAATGTACCGTCGTACAAGGTCTAAAGGGCGCTATGGATTATAAATTTACTCCATTCCCTAAACATTTTTTCTAGGTACAACCTTGTTTAATATAATATACTGACCGTTTAATTGCGGGGCAAGTAGTGTCTACATAGTTGTCAAATGCGAGTATGTCTGTCAACTATTCGTCCAAGAATTAAAAATATTTGTAACGCCCATCAGGCACACATTTCTCATTAAATGTATATGTCGTAGGCCATATGGAAAATTAGTTTTTTTGCAAAAAAGACTAGGCTCTTTGCAATGGGGTAGCCCGTTTGAAAACTACTTATTGTTTTTCCAGACAGCCTGCTGTTTTTCAGGTTCATCACATAGAGACTAACAGCAGTTAGGCTTTTTAAGAACTATAATCATTTTATGTTAAAAACCATTTTAATTATTTTATTTTAAGGGTTATTGATAATAACACAGTACAATATATGTAACATGTAACATTATTATTCATTACTTTTAATTTTGTAAAATAGTTATTTCTATCTCATAGACATACTAATCTTTAGATTTTCATTTAACTTTGAATTTTAAATCATTTTAAGATTTTTGTAAGTGACTTGTCATTAATGACACAAACAATATCTGACTTGACATCTTTTGCACATATTACTTAGCTATGTATAATATACTGCAATAAATGCGATGATAACAATATAAATCCCTATTGACCCTACTATGAGTATGATATTAATATTCACTTACTCTTACATAATCTACTCGTATATTTTGATAATCATATTTTTCATGATTTGAAGTTTTATAAAAAAATGTGTTCAAATTTCTACAACAGGATGACTTAGTACTTGCTGCGTTAGTAGAGATGACATCTTACAAAAGTTTATATTAAAATAGAATTTTATATAATGGTAATTGAATGTAATAATATTTATGATACATTTTGCATATCAATATAATATGATAACAATCAAACCACTAGTTAAATAGTCAACAACTGTACAAAATTAATAAGTAATGAATAATAATGTTACATATTACACATATTGTATTGCGTTATTATCAATAACCCTTAAAATAAAATAATTAAAATGGTTTTTACCATAAAATGATTATAGTTCTTAAAAGGCCTAACTGCTGTTAGTCTGTATGCAATGAGCCTGAAAAACAGCAGGCTGCCTGGAAAAATAATAAGTAGTTCGCAAACGGGCTAACCCCATTGCAAAGAGCCTAGTCTTTTTGCAAAAAAACTAATTTTCCGTATGGCCTACGACATATATATAATTATAATTAATATAAAACAATTTTATTCATCTAAAACTAGGTCAGTGTGCCGTGAAAATTTTTTGAAGTGTACGGTGTGTTGTGTATAATAAAAGTGAAAACCACTAACCTATATTGTCAAAATCAGTTATCAGAAAATCCCAATTCTATTAGTTACGTAATCTTATTTATAACGTGTAATAAAATATACTTGGTAACTGTTTTTATATAACAAACGATAAGGTTTTTCTTCAAAGTTTATTTTAAAATTAGTTTATCCCAGTTATAAGTATAGGTAATGCATTTAAAAAAAAGAAAGTAAAGGTGTTTGGGACGCAAAATTTGTGGTGGATTTTATAGCTTTGTGTCCATAGTTTTCAAATCAACAGGATTCAATCTAAGGTAAGAGCTAAACCGTTTCTAGTCTTCTGTAATTTATATAGTAAATGTGTGTCACAAATCCGATATAAAAACTCTGCCAGTGTTACCCTAAAATCATTATTTGTTGTTTAAATATTCTATTTTGCTAAAATTTTATCTTTAATTAATATCTTAAAAAAAAAATTGTACATAATAAATATTTTTGAGACTTAAGTTGCTGTAATAACTTTATAAGTACTATTGAATTAAATGTTAAAGCTTTAGAATTAAACATACATACTTCTTGACACATATTTGACATATTATTCTTTATCAAATTATTATAGAAATACATCTATACTAAATAGTTTAAAAATATGAGTAAATATATTAACGTAGTGTATGTTGAGTTTGTAGACTCGTAATTTCAAAATAAATAAGATAATTGTGATAAAAAAGTACTAGATCAAAATGTGTACGGACCAGAACCAGGATCAAGGGCCCCATCTTGAACAAAAGTTGAATACTGAACTTTCAGAGCTCCGGGAATGGGCCAAAACGAGGTTGAACAAGCAACTGGCGCTACACTACCAGATGGTAGAACTTTACGATCGGAAGTTGACAAAATGCAACATGTACAAAGAGGAATTGGAATGGAATCGCACGGAAAACGCACGTTTTAAATTCACTTCACAGTGCCTAATGGACAAGATCGAACAATTGACTAGTAGTGATGGCAAAAAATCTTTGATAGAGTTCGAAAAAAACGTAAACGATCACGATAAAAACAAAGATACTGACGCCGATCCGTTAACTGCATACACGGAAGTGAGTCTTTTACACTTGTAAATTATAACTAATAAATAATTTGTATAAAAATAGAAATACATATTGTTACATTATTGCATATAATAATAATAATATTTATTTATTCCAACTAACAATAATATTACAATAATAACAATAATATTAAAGTAGTTGTACCTAACAGTAGTTAACTGTTAAAGACTTAAGTTAAAGGCAATGGATGCAATGTACATTACATATTTTAAAAACATAAAAAAATGTTCTTAAGTTCGTGAATTTATTAATATACACAATTATATTTTAAACGATTGACAATAGGTATACAAACCTAAATAGGTACTTAATTTAATTTATTTTATTTAAATTTATAGTTACCAAAGCTATGATAATTAATTATTGGTATTCATATCACATTAATCATTATGTAAAACAAATTTTTTAAATTCTAAATAAAGTTAAAGTTACTGATAATAAGAACCTTATAAATAATAAATATGTTATCTGTCATACAATCGAAAATATAAAAGATCGGTGTTATAACTAATGGGTGGGTATGTGATGAAAAAATGTTATACTATCCAAAATTAAACATTTACTGACCTACCACTTAATATTAAGATTGGTACAAAAATGCATTTCATTGATTAATATTAATATGTTATAATATTATTCAAAAATTCAAACTTATATTATATACCCAATTAGTACACGCTTTCAACGTAGCTTTTAAGTCCTGGTGACCATCGTTGTTTGATTGTTTGTTCAAGTGCGATATCCGTATTAAATACATTACTATTCGTCAATACAATTACACGAATAAAACCTTTTTAAAAATGTATTAAGGTTAATGCTTATTTTACA
This sequence comes from Rhopalosiphum maidis, assembly GCF_003676215.2. Taxonomy (NCBI): domain Eukaryota; kingdom Metazoa; phylum Arthropoda; class Insecta; order Hemiptera; family Aphididae; genus Rhopalosiphum; species Rhopalosiphum maidis. The sequence continues at coordinate 58,447,196 of NC_040879.1, forward strand.
TATTTCAACGCTTTTAAGTTTAAGTATCATATTTTGGATTTTAAGGGTATATTTTAAATTTTATTTTTTTAGTACATATTTCAAATATTTATAGAGAATAAGAATTTCAGTAATACATTTCTCATAAATCATGATCAACAATTATTAAATTAAATTGAAAATTTGTAAGAAAGACTATAGATAATAGATATACATCTTTATCTTATAGTGGTCAGTGGATAGTTTAGATATTATATAATATATTATGTTTATACTGTAATACAGAATTTTACAAATCATTTTTTACGTATATTTTTGTTCAATTTTATGAATACTTTTTCTAACACATATTTTAAGCCGTTAAATATAAGTACATATTTGTATAATGATATTTTAGTACATTTAAGTATTTGCTCTAATTATCAATATTATGTGCTACAGATGTGTACAAAAAAGTTGATCGAAAAAGTAACTGAGTACAAGGAACAGGTCGAGAAGATATCCATAGAGTTGGACAATGTCAACGACCAGCTAGCCAACTCGGCAAAAACAGAAGAGGTGCTGCTGCGGTGCTTGGACAACTTGACGGTGTTGGCCGAAACGGAACGAATGAGAAGGGACCGAGAAGAGTCGGAGTTGCGGAAGACGGTGAACCAGCTAACGGCCGAGCTAGATAAGGTGCAGCAGGAAAAGGACCGATTGCGGTCGGTTGAGGCCAAAATTTCGGTTGAGATGATGCACCACGAGTCTGCGCAGGACGAAGCGATGCGTACAGAAAACGCGCAGCTGCAGGCTAAATTGGGAACGAGTGGAATTGTGGTAGCTACGCTTCAGTCCAGGATATTCGATCTAGAAAAGGAACTGGCCGAGCTAACGGACGTAGGGCACGTGCAACAGGAACAGAGTCAGATCTCCGGCTTTGGCGGAGAGTTAATAGACGGCGGCTCGTCTACGTCTATGATACTGTACCAATGTAATCTATCTCGAACGGGCGACGAACACGTTGCCAGTTTTCTGGACCTAGGACGCGGTGATGACCAATCAATACCGTGTTTATTGTCGATCAAAAGCTCCGGCACCGCTGCCGAAGACGTTCGACTGTCTTGTTCGCAGTCGACTGACGACGACCGCCAACCATCGTATTATTCAGAGTCACCCAACGACGACCACCAACCATCGTATTCAGAGTCACCCAACGACGACCGACAACCTTCGTATTCGGAGTCGACGAACAACGGCCACCAACCATCGTATTCGGAGTCCACCAACAACGACCGCCAACCATCGTATTCAGAGTCACCCAACGACGACCGCCAACCATCATATTTGGAGTCGACCAACGACGACTGCCAACCAACGCATTCGGAGTCGACCAATAACGACAGCCAACCATCGCACTCGGGGTCGACCGACAATGACAACCACCAACTATCTTTTTCACTGTCGTCTACTGTGGAGAACTGCAGCACCGATACAGCCTCTGAACCATCATCACTGGTGAAATTGAAAAATCGTCGTTTGGCTGACATTATAAAAAAATATGAGAGCAAGCACGAAGAAATAAAATGAATTTTATAATCAGAAATAATCATAATTAAGTTTTTTTTTTTTTTTACTGATCGAGTCGGATATCCACCGCAAACACTGTACTTCAGTCCACGCACAGTCGTAATTGCAGCAGTTTAAACATCCAGCTCGACCAATAGTACGAAGAGCTATGTAGTATAGCTATATATACGTTTTATATAAAAATACGAAACAATCGAAGCATGGGCGATTTTAAATATAATCGCAAGTAAAATGCATAATTGGTTATTTATCCAACACTGACATGAACATACAGATATACATGTTATACGGTCATATACAATAATTGTAATATGATACTACGAAACAATAATCAATATATAAAAGCAATTTTTATGATTTCAAAATAAATCATAATGTATTAACATACCTACATAAATATTATATACGTATATCGTATATATATATTGTTTATAAGTTACACAATGTTTCGAAAATTAAAATAATTTGACAAAAACAATTATATAAAAATGATAAAAATCTAAATTTAATTTATGAATATAGTTTATACACCTGAGGTTATATCTGTAATTATTCATTTAAGGCAAAAATAATATTTAGTAAATAGATACACGAAACAATTATTAGGTATAAATAATTAGATAGGTATATATTATAATTAGATAATTAGATAATTAAATAGGTATTATTAGGTAAACAAAATTTATTTTTTATTTTCAATCAAATTTATGAGATTGTTAATAATTTATTTTTATTATTGCTAATAATCGCTTTAATTTCTCAAATTACATTTGGAAAAAAACGATGAAATTATTTTATATAACATTAAAATTCACAGTAATGCTGTATAATACTATCCTTATAATTTTATAAGATAGCCAATCCAATTAATTGTCTCAACGTGTAGTAAAAATAACACGATTTATTTAGTGAACACTGTAGCTTATTATTATTATAGTTTATAATTATGAATTTATGATGATTTATGTGTGGTTGTAAATTCTCCTGTAATATAAACACTCATGTATTTTGAGTAATAAAAAAAAAAAAATGATGTAGGTAAGTATGACTTCTATTATTATGTTATAATATGTACCTATGTTTTTTTTTTAAATGCTTAATAATTAATGTTATATTGTTTGTACATAGGTACGTTACATTATGGTTCATAAGCTCTACAAGACTATAAGTTAGTATAACTAGAATTCTAGAAGATCATTCGTGCCGTACACGTACTTATAGACAGCCGATAGGGCTCGGTATTTCGGTAATAATGTAATATAATAACCAAATCGATGTCTCGGATCTCCATTTTAATCTATAACCCGTTCATTACACAGTATTCGCATATAATAATATGTCCGATACCGTAATATTACTTATGACATTAATAATGGTCTGTTGATAATGTTTTGATAAACAAAAGGTAATAATGCAGTTTTATTACATACCTTTCGAGTTTATGATTATTAATTTTTATTTCTTATGCCGTTAAAAATTATTCAATTAATGTGTCAATTGTAAGTACCTAATACGTACCTATATTAAATTAATATTATATATAAATATGCATTTTTATTATTTATTTTATGAAAAATTCTAATGCTAATAACACTATATTGAGTTATTACTTCTAAAAAACAATATGGGCCGTATGCACACTGTTGTTACATCGTTACATCACATTTAAAACTCTAACAGGTACGTAAGTATTAGAAATCTGTTAAATTTTTAAAAGAAAACACGTTCTTGTGCAGTTGTACTCGTATAGGTTTTGTTTTGACTGTTTGTTAAGAGTGTTATTAAATTTGTTTCTCTTGATAGCAAGATTGGTGATTTTTTTTTCGGCCCGGGAAATATGGACTAAACCGGCCCATCCGCCGCAAATGTAACTTATTCCCTTAAAAGGGGCATAATTTTTATTTAAATTTCAAAATTTGTTTAGTTTCACCTTTAAATTAGTAAAATAATATAATACTTATAATTATAACTAATAGTTTTGAGTTAGTCAGATGAGGTTAACCTTGTTGTATATGCATGCCTGTGTGTATGTATATATGTATGTATGTATGTATGTATGTATGTATGTACTGCGTATATATTTACGTATATGTGTATGTATATATGTGCCGATGGAGCTTGCATATATATAACGCTCAAATGCGTTGACTCAGGATAAATTACCTGTGTGACCGATTCGGTTCTCACGATGGTCTACGTGACCAAAAAGGCTGGGTCAGCACATACTGAAGACCTCGGACGGACCGTTGCAACGCGCCCCGTCTGTTGGTAATTAGTCGAGTCTGGTCTAAAGAGAGAGTGACACCTGCGTTACTCAGCAGAGCATCTTATAATTTTCATAGCAGAACCTCGTATCGTTTTAATCAGATCCTCTCGTAATATTAGTATTTAATATTCATTTCTTTAGTGTGTAATTCATTTAAATATTCATTTCTTTAGTGTTTAATTCATATCAATATTGATGTATTCAGTGTTAAGTTCATAAATCAGTAATTATAATATAATATATATACCTATAACCAACACCTGTGTTACTTCATTTGACACTAACAACCAAGATAAACCTCACACGACGGTACTCCACACTTCATTGGTGGCAGCGGTGGGATCTCTGAAAGCGAAGAATTGTCGTAATTCACTTTACGACAGTGCAATTTTAGAGATCACTAACCTACGTGGATTTACCGCCGTCCAAGTGTAATCGGTTTTTGTGTCAATACACCAGCACAGATTTCGTTCAAAAATCAGTAACACAATGATTGAAGTGCCGCCGCGATATAATTCGCGCCGTCAGGGAGGGGAGCTGCACACGTCTTCGTTCCAGTACGCACCGCCGCCGCCGCACCAGTGGGACAGTTCTACAGCACTATCAGCGGACGTCGTATCAACACCGCCACACTATCAACGGAAATCTTATCAACCAGTAAACAATAACAATCAACATAATCATAATGCAGCGGTATTTATTATGCATCATCGCGTAAGTTTTATTTAATGTATTCGTTAATCGGGATTTATTTATGCTAGTGCGTGTCGAATTCAGGGTCTAATGGTAGCACCAATTTAGATTTAATATATTTCAGTATTTATAATACTGTTCACAACTAATTTACGTCAATCTATTTAATTTATTCAATAATTGGGATTTATTCATTTATTTATTTTTGGCTAATGCATGTCGAACTCAGGGTCAAATGATAGCATCAATTCAGATTTAATAGATTTAAGTAGCTCTAGTAGTGATCCCTCTAGTGGAGAATTGTATGAACCAAGTAGTTGGTTACGTAGTGCAAGAGAGACGATAGAACAAGCGGACGAGCTTTTAGGTTCAACCAGGTATTTTCTAAGAAAGCAAGTGACCAACGCACATCCAGAACATCAACAAAATTCAGAACATCAGCAGCACGTACAGCATACAGAACATCAAAAAGACAAGACAAACTCAGAACGTCCAGAAACTCAATCGAATCAAGAAAATCAAAAATATTCGGAAAATACAGTACGTCAAAACAACTCAGAGCTACAAATAGGAAAAATGGAAGACCAACAGAAGCTAGAAACCTCTAATCTTAAGACAGAAACACACAAATCTGGAGTAAGCATCGACGCAGCAATGCGCGTAGTACCGAACTTCGATGGAACAAGCTCCGACCAAGCATATCATTTCCTAAGGGCGTGTGATTTCGCAGTCAGGATTGTCGATCCGGATCAGGTCGATTTGTTAGTACAGGGACTGATAATTAAGCTATCAGGAAGAGCATTGCGGTCGATAAGATATAAGGACATAACGACGTACAAGGAATTCCGGAAAAATATTGTGGAAATATCGGAAACCAAAAAGTTACTACCCCGGCTGCACATGAAATTGCTCACGTGCAAGAAGAGTCCTGATGAAGGAGTGCAAGAATATTATAATAAAATGGAGCAATTATTACACGACTTAATTAGTGCAACAATGGAGGGGGGGGATTACGCGAATGGAACGGATATTGAAAGGTTGTTACACAATCAGGTGCTCAACGCATTTATAAGCGGCTTACCCGAATCTTATCGGATATTATTAAAAGCGCGAGGCCCTAAGAAGCTGAGCGATGCGTTAGTATTCGCTTTAGAAGAGGAAACAGAGGGAAACCTGGCGAAGGAAACTCAATTGTTCAATATACAAACTAACACCAAGAATCAACAGCCATCAAAATCTTATTCCGGAGTGTCAAGAAATGGAAACAATGGTAAAAACAACAACACCAATAAGGGCTGTTTCAAGTGTGGCAGAACAAATCATTTTGCCAGAGACTGCAGAGCATCACAATGGGATCAAGAAAAGTTTAGAGCCAATCAACAAAGTGGACAACAAAATTCCAAAAACTCCGTTAGAAATGTATTGATATGTAGATATTGCAAGAAAGAAGGGCACGAGCTAGAAGAATGCCGCAAAAGGAGATACGTAAACAGCAAAAAGGAACAGGACCCAAAAGAAGTCACCACAGAGCATCAGAATGCGGGAAATGGGGCAGAGCCGAGCACAACCAGCGCACGTTCGGTTCAGCAGATTCAGAGCGCTGTTTTAAGTCTGCAACGGCCCTCCACTTCTCAGCAGCATTGATAGACAATACGACCTCGCTCAAGATTGAACAGTGTGTAAAGGAAAAAGTAAGATTGTTGGTGGATACTGGTAGTGACGTAAATATGATAAAACTTTCAGAGCTGAAGAAAAATATACTGGTGGACGAAACCACTATTTACAAACTAACAGGTATAAATTCACAGCCAGTGTTCACCATAGGATCAGTCACTTTAAAAATCCAACTTGGAACAGAAGATACAATTGCCGTGTTCCAGGTAACGCATGACAACTTTCCTATATCAGAAGCAGGGATTTTGGGCGCTCCATTTCTTCGAGACAATGGAATAAATATTAACTTCAGAACCTCTACATTGTCGACAGAATCTCCAAATCCAGAACCTCCAGAACCTCAGATTATCCAACCACGTTCGGAAACACTCATACCCGTCTTGACAGACAAGGAAGATGGAACAACCTTAATAATCCATGCGCAGAACATCGGAGAAAAAGGGATTGTATCGGGAAATATTGTCAATCATGTAAAGGATGGACAAATATTGGTCTCGGTAATAAACACGTCAGAGGATCCCATCGAATTGTTTCCACCCCGACTGGGGGGTGTGCAACACGAAATCTTCAGAGAATCAGGTGCCTACGTCTGTCATCAAATAGAAGAACAGAAAGTTAAAGAGAGCCAAAAAAAAAGGTTAACAGAAACAATTCGAATGGACCACCTAAATCACGAGGAGCGAGCCAGCCTCCTACGAATATGTAAAAAATATCAGGATTTATTCCATTTTGAGGGAGAACCTCTATCGTTCACCACAGCGATCCAGCATGAAATCAAAATTCCGGAAGGAACGGCTCCAGTAAACATCAGGCCATATAGGCTTCCCTACGCTCATAGACAGGTGATTGTCGAGCAAATGGAAAAATTAGAAGAGGATAATATTATTCAACCGTCAGAATCGCCATGGAACGCACCTCTAGTAGTGGTACCTAAGAAACCTGACGCGAACGGGAAACCACAATTCAGGGTCTGTGTGGATTTTCGCCGTCTCAACCAGCTTACCATCGGGGATGCTTTTCCAATTCCAAGGATCGATGAAATTCTGGACCAACTAGGACGCTCCAGATATTACACTACGCTAGACCTCGCCAGTGGTTACCATCAAGTACCAATTCGACCACAAGACTGTGAGAAGACGGGATTTTCAACAGACAAAGGTCACTTCGAGTTTGTCCGAATGCCCTTCGGACTATGTGGTGCCCCAAGCACGTTCCAGCGTTTGATGAACAACGTGTTGACAGGACTGAATGGTATGAAGGCGTTTGTATATCTAGATGATATTATTATACACGCAGTCGATCTAATGGAACACGAGACTAGGCTGGAAGAAGTATTCCAACGATTGCGGAAATTCAACCTACAGCTTCAACCGAACAAATGTCAATTCCTTAGACGCGAAGTCATCTACCTCGGACATTTAATAACGGATGCGGGTGTGAGACCCGATCCGACAAAAATCAGCTGCGTACGAGATCACCCCGTACCCAGAAATCCAACCGAAATTAAGCAATTCCTCGGACTCTCGGGTTATTATAGGAGATTCATTGAAAACTATAGCCAAATCACAAAGCCAATGACGTCGTTGTTAAAGAAGGGCCAACCTTTTGAATGGACCGCAGAGTGTCAGACAGCGTTCGAGGCACTCATCCAAAAACTGGTAACAGCCCCGATTCTTCAATATCCAAATTTTGAGGAATCATTCGTATTAACAACGGACGCAAGTCAGTACGCTATTGGCAGCATTATCTCACAGGGTGAAATAGGTCATGACCTACCTATTGCCTACGCATCGCGTACACTAAACAAAGCGGAACAAAATTATAGCACTACAGAAAAGGAACTGTTAAGCATAATTTGGTCAGTCAAGCATTTCCGGCCGTATCTTTTAGGTCGAAAGTTTCGAATTTACACCGACCATCAGCCACTCACGTGGCTATTCAATGTGAAGGACCCGGGGTCCCGACTCATGCGCTGGAGGCTTAAGTTGGCCGAATATCAGTATGAGGTGGTGTACAAACCAGGTGTAGCAAATACAAATGCGGACGCGTTAAGTCGAATGGGACGAGTTATGCTAAACAGTACCTTCGTTCCACTCACACAACTGAATTTCGACACTTACTTGGAGCTAGTGGAGGGAAAATCAATAATCAACAATAAAGTTATAGAGGAAACAGGGGATCTATTTAACGCTCCATCAGATTACAGCTTAGCGCATTGTGTATCACAAGACTTGAAAATGAACCAAGGCACAGCTCTCATGTTTCGTAGAAAATTTGGCAACGTAGAAATATTAAAGAGCCAAAATCCAAAAATCCACGAAGTTGTATATATTCGACAAGAGGATCGGTATATCTTGTACATGATTACTAAATGCAAATATTGGCAAAAATCATCTTTAGAGGACATGTTTCTGGCAATACAGAACCTCAGAGCTATCTGCATCGAACTCAAAATTGAAAAGCTGGCGCTTCCTCCGATTGGTAGCGGAAGTGATCAACTAGATTGGTCTGCGATTAGGACCATGTTCCGGTTTATATTCAAGGAAACAAACATAGAGATCCATGTGTATCCTCAAACTGAGTTGAAGGACTCAGAAAAACAACAAGTTTTGGCAGAGTACCATGCCAGCCCGCTAGGAGGTCATCGCGGAATAAACCAAACATTGAAGCGTATTCAGATGCAATTCAACTGGAAGGGATTGGCGGATGACGTAAAAGAGTACGTCTCCAAATGTCCGTCATGTCAAATACACAAAACAAGTAACAAGAATATCAGGCAGCCTATGATTATAAGTACTACAGCGACGGAACCTTTCGAAAAGGTGTTTATCGATGTGGTCGGTCCTCTACCGAAAACAGACAGCAATAATGCATATATCCTGACAATGCAGGATGACCTAACCAAATTCTCAATGGCCGTCCCTATGTTCAACCATGAGGCTAATACAGTGGCGTATCACTTTGTGACGTCATGCGTATGTCTTCATGGAATTCCGAGAGCATTGGTCAGTGATCAGGGGACAGAGTTTCTGAGCCGAGTATTAGCTGAAACATGCAAGCTGCTGAAAATAAAAAAATGCAACACCTCGCCGTATCACCCACAGGCTAACGGAGCCTTGGAAAGGAGTCATCGGACTCTGGGGGAATACCTTCGGCATTTCATAGACCAGGATCAAATGAACTGGGATACATTCATACCGTATGCTATGTTCGTTTTCAATTCATCAGAACATCGTTCCACTGGAAAGCAGCCATACGAGTTAATGTATGGGCGCACCATAAACATGCCAAATTCGTTCATGAAACCCCCAGAACCTCGGTACAATTATGAGGATTATCATTTGGAGTTAAAGCAGAAACTCCAACTGTCACATCAAATAGCCAGGGATCGCCTGGTGGAACAAAAACTAAAGACGAAAGAGTATTATGACCAAAAGCAAAATCAAATCACTGTACATGTAGGTGATCGTGTATTGCTCAAGAATAGTGCAAGAAAAGGGAAACTCAGCCCCAAGTGGCTGGGACCTTATGAAGTAATCGAGCTTAAAGCCAACGAAAATGTAACCTTACAAAAAGAGCGTAAAAGGGTGACAGTACACAAGAATCTTATTCGTGTTTTTGCGGACTGAACATTGTGAATAGCTTGATAAATCTGGGAATGTAAATACTAACATAATCTTAAGTGAAAAAAAAAAAAATCATTTTCTGCTTAACTACAATTAAGGATCAAAGCACTGTATATAAGCTTTATTGGGAACTGGAATTAATTATGAAAAGAAAACGTAAATCTTGTTTCAGAATTTTATCTCAATCAATCATAATCACCTCTGATGCCTCAGAACATAAAGCGGAACATCCTGTAGAGTTATCCACGTATGCCTATAACATCACGTCATACCAAGATCATCAGGGTTTATATTTCGAGCACCATGGGTCAATGAAGATGTCAGATCTCAATTGGGACTTAGTAGCATACATCGACCTCGCAGATCCGGGTTATAAATACCAGGATATAATGTCGCTGTATGAAGCTACCGCAAAAATTTGCGGACAAATGACAGAGCGGTTCGGAAGTACGGAAATATCAAATGCATGCGAACAATTCGTACAGGTATTTTCAAGAGCAACATTGCCCTACCTGTATGAAATCGAAACCAGTCATCGTAATATGCTGCTTTCCATTGGAGATAAATACACGGGGGAAGCTAGAATACGACGAGGATTGGTCCACACAGTACAACGGATGGTGAAAGTCTTGTATGGCATGTATTCAAATATTGACACCGATTTCATATTCAAACAAATAATAGCTCTCAGTCTAAGCAGAAATCAGAACATCACCTTAAGCTCGGAGAGGATAAGAATCATGCAGGTGGATACAGACAAACAGATAAAGAAGATCACAGAGCATCAGGAAAAACTGGAGGAAAATCTCCAGTATTTACAAGAGCAAACTAGAGTAGTCATACAAAAGCTTGACAAAATAGAATTTAAAACAAGGCTACTGGAACAGGCGTTTCTTTTCGAAATTTTACTTAATCAGTATTCATACGAAACCCAAAATTTAATGGCCGTAATTAACTCAGCAATGAATGGCGAAATACATACAAGCGTGTTTTCATCGGAGAAATTTCTCATGGAATTGAGGGAAATTAAGATGAACTTACCGGTAGGAACAGCATTGCCACTAGAACTTAAAGCAGAATCTCTAACAGAATTTCTACAAATCTCTGATCTAACAATCCTGCATAGAGAACACTACTTGGTCTTTCTTATAGGAATACCTTTAACGTCTGTTGAGGAATATACCATGTATCACCCTATTTCACTACCCATCCAATATGGCGAAAATACCATAGCCCTAATTCCCCCTGAAATCGACTACCTAGCATTAAGTAACGATAACGAAAATTTTATCTCATTAGGGGTAAGTCAATGGGAATCATGTAGTAAGTTAGAGTCATATACACTTTGTAAGGGTGAGCAACCGATCCATTACCGAACGGGATCCAACTTATGCGAGTTATCTCAATTAACTAAATTTAACACCCATTCGAAAGACTGTAGAGTCAAACTAGTCACATTAGAGACACCCATTTGGCATCGATTATCGAAGACAAACTCTTGGTTGTACTATACTCAACCAGATTTATGTACGATTAAGTGCACAGATCCTCCGCATACATTCAGAGTTGAGATCTCGGGTGTGGGTAGGTTGACCACCTCCTCATCTTGTGAAATTCATACGAAAAGTTCTATACTCGTACCATTCTCTAAATCCAATAGAAATATTAAGCTTGATATAATACCGGAAAATCGTAAATTCAATATAAAATCAATGTTAACAGAAACTTTTTGCTCAGTTATGCCACAGAACCTCACTAATGTAAAAATATTTAAGGATTTTAATTCATTAGCTCATAGAGCGATGGAATCGAGTGAACTTAAGCCTAAACCCACAGAACCATTGTTTATTTTTAAAATAGAATTCCATATTACCATGCTTTATATATCCATAACCTTTTCTATATTATTTATAAGTGCAGTAGCTATAAGGTTTAAGAATAAAATCATAAAAATGTATAATCCGGAAATTGCGGACAATCTTTCAAAAAACGATCAAGATAACCTTTAAGTTTGTAATTTAAAAAAAAAAAAAAAAAAAACCCTTTTTGTATTGTCTTTAAGTTAGAAGTAAAATTAAGTTAGTTTAAGTATAAAAGACACCATGTGGCGGTATTGTAACTAGGTGTACCCGTAGTTTAAGAAATTTGTAAAAGTAGTAACTTAGGTCGCAGGGACTGCTCCAGTTTAACGCTGGGGGTATGTTGTATATGCATGCCTGTGTGTATGTATATATGTATGTATGTATGTATGTATGTATGTATGTACTGCGTATATATTTACGTATATGTGTATGTATATATGTGCCGATGGAGCTTGCATATATATAACGCTCAAATGCGTTGACTCAGGATAAATTACCTGTGTGACCGATTCGGTTCTCACGATGGTCTACGTGACCAAAAAGGCTGGGTCAGCACATACTGAAGACCTCGGACGGACCGTTGCAACGCGCCCCGTCTGTTGGTAATTAGTCGAGTCTGGTCTAAAGAGAGAGTGACACCTGCGTTACTCAGCAGAGCATCTTATAATTTTTATAGCAGAACCTCGTATCGTTTTAATCAGATCCTCTCGTAATATTAGTATTTAATATTCATTTCTTTAGTGTGTAATTCATTTAAATATTCATTTCTTTAGTGTTTAATTCATATCAATATTGATGTATTCAGTGTTAAGTTCATAAATCAGTAATTATAATATAATATATATACCTATAACCAACACCTGTGTTACTTCATTTGACACTAACAACCAAGATAAACCTCACACGACGGTACTCCACACTTCAACCTGTTCTAACTTAAACTTGAAGTGTGATCTTATTACATTTTTAAATATACACAGAAAATATCCTTAAATATGTATAAAGTTATTAAGTTATATAACTAATAGACATTCGATTTCCCAAAATCGCTGCTCTTCTGATTGGCAAAACAAAAATATATGAACTCGTCTTTAAAGACCTGAGAGTAATGACGAAAAAGATTGAAAATATGAACGTAATATATCCATATAGGTAAAGAATTCTAACGCCACCGTATACGATTTAAATGCAATGGTAGCACTAAAGATGGCCTATGACTTCATACATAGCACTGATGAAAAGTTTTTCAACAAAGCGGTTGCACTACCTAATAACATAATAGGCGGTATTATAACATGGCAATAAACAATTATTATAACAATGAGAAGAGCAGCGAGATAGCTATACGGCCTACAGTTCAGTATTTTTGCTATTGAGTCCTTACGGTTTTACCACCAACGCTTGAAAATTCGTTCGGACTCGTCGGCAAAAATACTGAACTGTGGTCTGTGGTCCGACCTTTAGGATTTCTGGTCCGTCAAAACCGGAGTAAAAAAAAAATTGTTTTAGAATATATAACTATAATCATCAACTACATACCACTAAAATGAAATTATAAAAATGCTTATATTATATTATATTATATTATCATATTATACATACTCATTTAGATAACCCGAGTAGAACTTTGGTTCTTTAACAACAACATACTATTTAGCCCTAAATTATAGCATCCTATGGAGATCAGCAAAATATGTATATATATATACAGCCCCATATAAAAATACAAAACACATATTCCAATGTCAACAGTTATACCAATATAGAGTACATAATATATAATAAATTAGTAAATAGTAGTATAGATTGTATGAATTCAGAATTGGTTAACTAAATTACTAAAATAAAATAAAATTAATCTTATTCTAGTACCTATTATTATATTTAAAAAATATTAACTAATTTCAATAATGATTTCAGTACACACCTAATAGTATTAAACAATAATTACAATAACCATACAAAATACTCAAAATATATATTAAGGTAGGTACAACATAAAACTAATGAAAATATACAGTAAAATGAAATAAACTACCTATGTATATAACTAAGTAATTTAAAAATTCTTTGTGATATGTACCTATTACTAATCATAAAGCAGGTACTTAAAATATAAATAATTTTTAATACGAATATTTACAATCTAAAGATAAGAAAAAATACAATAAGTAATATAATATATAATACAATTTACAGGGCCTTATGGCTTGACTGAAGTAGCGTCCAGTAAGCTAGTTCAGCTTGAAAGGGTTTCTTATAATGTTTTTTTTTCAATTACGTTTTAAGCGATGGGAATGAACTTTTATAATCTTTAATATTTATATCTCATAATACACTTATCCATGATACGAATAAAACTACTAAAATAATAAAATAAGAAGTATTTTACAGTATAATTTCTTATAATTTTCAACAACAATACAATGTAATATATTTTGCATATTTTGCACAAAACATTAAAAAAATTAGCTATCCCTAAAATAGGAAGACTAAACCATTAGGACAATTTGTACTTTACATTTATTAATTATTTTAAAATTGAAGTATTTCTAAAATTAAAATACAATAAAAGAAATAAATTAAATGCTACTTAATAATTTATTAAGACAAAAAAATGTCGATAAAAATTATTTATACCTAATATTTTAAATATACATGTTAAGTATAAATAATTTATACCTTGTTTGAGAAATCATTGATTATTTCTGAAAGTAATAGTGGAATAGCTTTAAGTATAGATTTGATTTGGTTTGGAGATTTATGTCGATCATGTGGATGATTTGATTGAATAGTTTCCTTAAAATTAATTTTATTCATTATTAGAATACTTTCTTATACATCAGGAAATGATGTTTTCAATTGAACCTTTTAAATATAAACATCAAAATTAATATGTATTTAGTATTAAAATATAAATGACTTACAGGATTGAAGGGTGTATTTAATACATATCTTTTAACCAATTGTATTAGAATTTGTAAGCAACTTATTTAATATTGGATATTGTCACGGTGAATGGTTTGACATTTGTTTTATGGCAACAGGTAAAAAATAAGATCTGCTTGAACCTGTTTCATCGAAAACCGTTACTTTGCCAGAGTTCGTCCATTCGTTGCTTCCATTTACTTTATACATAAGTAGCATTGAATTTGATGAAGCATCCTTACACAAAGGAATAGTAATTGCTTTTTGTAATAACAAATTATTGTCCAACAGAGTTATTTCATTTATAGATGAATTTACTGCTGAAGTAGAAGGTTCATAATACTCAGTTATATTGGACTCAGACATCTCAATAGCAGTGTTTTGATGAGTAAAATTTGTAATTTCACTATTTAATGATCTTGAAGTCATCACATCTGGTGGACTGTCTATAGTTAAATCAATAACTGGTATAGGAGAACTATATTTTACTAATTTAGGTTTAATTATCTCAATATTAGTGTTATTTTGAATTAAATTAGATATTTTCCTTTTTAACGATTTCTGGCTTAATTCTAAACCTTTTCTAATATCAAACACTAAAGAAAAAAGTTCAACTTTTTTTGGTGTAGAAAGTTGCCAAGGAGCACTACCCAGTTTGTACTTTATTTGTAAAGCGATATTTTTGCAAACTGACATATTGTTCTTTTTCACATTTTTCAACAGCACTATTTGGGATGGTACTAAAAACAAATGTTTATAATAAATACACACGCAACAATATTTTGTACATACACCAAAAATATACCTGATACAATGCATAGTTTTCTTTTGATCAATCTATAAACATCACCATATATCGATGGAATGACACATAAAATCAATGATGGATTCGATTCTTTGATTATTTGTTCAATATGTGTTAAAAATGTTTTGGCTCTGCTGTCATTCATGGGAACTCTAAAAATTATACTTGTGAGTTTTTAAGAAAATAATATATTAATAAATATTTACATGACAGGCTTTGGTAATAAAAATTTAATTCCTTGTGCAGCCCTTGCAAGTGATTGAACAAATACATCGACTTCTTGACAATAGTCTTTTGCAGCTAAAATAACCAAATGCTTTGCAATTTCAGAGGTGACCATAGGTAAAGCACGTAAATGCTTTGACAAACCACCATCACTATACCTATTTGATTCATTGATTATTTTTTCAAGAAAAATTAAAAATTTATTGGCTCTCCTATCATTCATGGGAAAAATGTTATCTTCATAACCCAGCAAAATTTGAAGCTTACATTGAGCCACCTAAAACAATTATAAGGAGTCAGAAAAATAATAGATTAAATACTTTTGAAATATAAAATTTACTTTGGCAGCTGGATCATAATTATTTCTTCCATTCAATGTTAGTTTTAGATGTCGGAGACAATTACGCAAAAGTAAATTGAACACTTGAATGTTGGCGTAAGTACCAGTCTCTATTATATTTGTGAATTTCACTGTAATGACAACTATTTGATCATCCTGGAGACGCTTAGATGTAAGTTCAAAAGCCTAAGCCAAAATATTAAAATTAAAATTTTTATGTTGGGTTTCTTAAACAATTATTAAACATTAACTCACAAATAGCCTTAAACTTAATTTAGTGGCTACCAATAGTTTAATCAATTTTTTTACGCGATATATTATATTATTGTTGATTTCTTATAATTTAATACCATGAAAACAATAATCAATAAAATATAAAAACATTTGATACATTATATTTTACTTTTAACAACAATAACTTACTGGTGGATCAAATCGGTTTCCAGAAAACAACATTGTTCCATCAAATAAATATGCTCCTAAACGTTCTCGATGCTGACCTAATAACCCTCTTTTAGTTCTAATTCTATCTTGTTCAGGACTGAAGTCAACTCTATATTGATACAAACACCAATTTGTATAAGAAGTGATTGGAAAATAATTTTCTAATAATTTGACCGACTGCCCAGTAGTTCCTGAGAAAAATTGAAAGAATAATACACATAGTTATAATATAAAAAAATTTAATATACAGATATATCATAATATAGTAGAAACTCAATTAACTACATTCCCTGTCATCATCATAAATCTGAATTTACTTTCTTTATTGATGATTGGAAATGCCAGACAATCACAAAATTAAATTTAAATACATTCCATTATTATACTATGCACATAAAAGTACTTATATAGTCTAAACTAATTTTATAGATTGGTTTCATAATAAAGTGTTTATACTTCAACAGGAAGCACTGCTATATACGAATAGTTGGGGCATAAAATCAAACATTAGTTATAAATAATAATAAAATATTTCCATTTTGTCTAAACATATAGTTTCAACGGCATATTGTTTTAATTATTATTAATATTGCTAGTAAATTTAGTAAATTATTCCATAAAATCTAATTTATCAAATATATACCTTTAATATTATTCTAAAGTAAATCACAGTTGTTTAAAATTAATACAATTTCTCAGTGTTTAATAGGAAAATAGTTGATGGTATGTTTATTATAAATATAATAACCCCGATACAAACTAACTCCAGGTTGCATGAAAAACTGATCGATATAATGGTTTGATAAAATTTAATGGGCTAATCATGGGACACTAAATATTTAAAGCATCATTAGCTATTGGTTATTAGCCATTAGTCATCACTGTTTATTTATTAAATGTTTAAAGTGATTATTATTTTATTGTTCATATATGCAATCCGACACTAGTATTTTAAAATTACTCTTTTCATAAATTATTAAAGACATGTAAGTACATCAATTTAAAAAAAGTTTATTTAAATTATATCTTACCCTGTTTTCCAGTATTTCCTAATGAAGATTGAGGTATTGGTGTTTTAAAATGTACAAGATCCATTTTTTCTTCTTCGAACAATCCCTATAGTTACCAGTATATCACCTAAGGAGGTTTTAATAATGTAAAAAAAGAATTAATATTAAAAGTTAACCATAAAATGAAAAAAAAGTATATTAGTAGTACATTAAACAAAATTGATAAATTATACGAACAACTTAGATATAGTTACTTCAAGATAAACTTGAACTCGAATTTATAAAATTTTAACACAATTATTTCATTATTTACATTTTAGATAACTAATATATGTAATACAGACTTGATGACTGTTAACTTACTACATTTCGTGACAAATAATGGTATAGGTATTTTGAATAAAATGAGATATATCGAGATGTATGCCAATGAATTTCATGAATGCTGAGAGAACCATTTTAATAATTCGATAGTGATATAGGGATTATCAACTTAGAGAACATTAAAGGACCACCCAACTTATCAAATTTTCTTTGGCTTAAATTATAGTACCACTAAAGTTCGTTCATGATAATCCGTTCGCTAGTTCCGGTGATTTTTAATATTGCACGTGACGTCACAGGTTATATATATTATTACATATTATAATACACGGCAATATTTATCCATTTTTGGTTTCAGATAATATAACTGCTAATGAACTTATTTTTTTTCGAATGCATAATTCAAATGTATTTAAAAGTATTTCATAATCTTTCTATTTGTATAATTTAAAGCAAAGAAATAAAATCAAACAAACATGTCAGCATACCTTTCAGATGAAGACGTCGACGACTGAACTAGGTAAAGTACAAGTGTTCAAACGTGCAATACTAAAACGACTGACGAACGCAGACGGGCATAAGGACTCCTATAATAATCCGATATAATATAATTATTATAATTATTATTTATCATATTCTATTTATAAAATATTAATTTATAACAAAAATTCCAGCAAATACTAGGTTGTATAATATTTGTTATATGATATATCTTTATACATAAAATCAAAAATATAGACTGAAACCCGTCCTCTCCATGTCTTCGTCTCTTGGACATGTAATAATTCTACAGCAGGTACATTTGACTGACATATCAGGAGACATGAAAATACGACAGTTATAAATTATATTAGGTATCTATATAAGTCGAAACTATGTGGATGGGTCGATGTGTCGCATCATCACAATGAAAAAGGACATTTTCATTTTGTAGTGAATAATAGGTATATACGGTCCGGTACCTCTTATCCAGCCACCCTTTACTAATTATTCCAAAAACTGTTAAATACATAAGAAAAAGTGAAGAACCCACACAAAATAAAATCTCGTATTCTTATTGGTACACCAATATTCTTTGTTATACCTAGCACGCAGGGTTTCTTTTTACGCCCCGCCGCAGCCTTTCAGTGTTTATACACAACACATTTTGTTGCAATTGTGAATAACCAACGCCACTCACAGGACTGATCGTGAAATAAAAATGTACCTAAACAATAAAGTTAAGTATTTCATCATCTACATTGTAGTACAGTGAACGATTTTATTAACAGCCATAAGCTACGTAGTGGATTGGCAAAAAAAAGGTAGTAGACAAGTTAAATAAACTCTTGGGAAATGATGGTCAAGAGGTAATCGTGGTCACATTAATTGTCACGAAACTATGATAACTAAAAATCAGCTGACTACCTAGAATGATTAATTATGTTATCATAACTTTATAAATGAAATATGGTAATTATCTTTTGATAAATCATTTGTAGGACTACGTACTTTAATTCTATGCCAATGTAAGGTTAAAATAAATATCCACCTTTATCAAAATAGTGTTAAAAAATTTGTTTATAATTAGTTATTTTTAAAATTAGTCTAAGTCTTTTGATTATTAATATATTATTATATAGATACATTTAAATACTTAATAATGTGATAATAATAACTTGTTTTGTTTATTTTTATTTTTCTTTCTTTATATTAAAATTTTTATTTTTAAATTGTTAAGTATTGTTCAGTGTGTAAATGTAAAATTTCAATTTTGTTATTTGTCTTGCAGTTTTAATTTCCTTCTCACTTATATTCATATACTTTTAATATAAATCAGAATATTATATATATTATTATAATATAAATGTTAATTTTTTTCATCTTTAAAATATTGTTAAGAATAAATATGTAATTCCCTGTATCTGTAACACATGCTATGCTTAAAAGAGATAGATAATCATAATATAGTAATTAAAAATTGTATAATATATGTTGATTTATTAATAAAAAAAATTTAACTATTACCTCTTGGATGTCTGGAAGAACTAGTATTTATTATACCTGGGTTAACTTGATTAGATGATTAATTTAATTTGTGTTAAGCAACTACATGACTAAATTAAAAATCCAAGATCTAAATATTAAGTTAATTCAAATATATACTATGTACTTAAATAAGCAAAATATTTTAAGTATAAACTCCTTTTATAAAATTACTAATCCAGATACTAGGAATTGCTTCAACCGTGTTTTCATTGATAAAATGTACAACATAGTAGGATAATGTCATAATTGTATTTGACAATTCCCACTCTAAATAAAAACAACAAGTTTTATTTTAGACTATCAGATTCATTTACAATTACATATTTATTTAGTTTTATTTCTTGATTATTAATTATTATATAAATACTTGATAAATTTTCAATTACAGCTATACCTAGTGTTAAATTATTAATAGGTTTAACAAAAAATGGTTAAATTTTATCAAAACATTATATGTTAAACCAATTAATAATTGATTATTATATTTTAGTCATTCATTATATCAATGTTAGAAATTTCAGTGATTAAAGATATTTTATCAGTCATATGTTGTTCTTTGTCAACTCAGTTTAAATAATGAACCTACTTTTAGCAGTCGCATAACACCAAACCCACTAACTATAATAAAATTTTGGTCAACATTTGTAAATATATTGCTAACAGTCAATTATTTTAACTCATTTATGAAATTGTTTATAAATAAATTGCTTTCTAGAGGTTTTTCATAACCCCAATATAGAACAATTAGAAAAATATAATAAGAATTCAACAACCGAACACATCTTAGAATTGGCAAAAAGGTACTACACAAGCTCTTTGTAAGATGTAATCTATCAATATTTACAAGTATTTTAATAATTGTACAAAAATAATCAGAACGCTCAAGGAGTACAGAATGAATTTCTATTAAATGATGAAAATTAATTTTTAGTATAATTCTAGCATTTAGTAAAATATTACTAAAACATCTATGCGATTTTAAAGACATTAACAAAGCAAATAAAGCACTATTAGAAATATTATAAGTGACTGTCCATTTAGTAATTAATTGAATAATTGAACATTCATTATCATTAAAATATCAACATTATTATTAACAATTAAATATTGATTTTTTTTGTATCATTTCTAAATAAATTTGGGCGTAGAAAAGTTGTATAAACACCATTTACCTCAATTTCTTCTAAAAATCTATAGCGTTAGTAAACAAACTATTGTAAATTTAGCAAAACATAATTCATTAATGTGTTCAATAATAACTATAAAATCCTTTTAAAAATGGTTAATAGGACAGTTAAAATTATTATAATTTAGTATAGGATGTAATCTAGGACATAAGTAATTAATATATATAACATAATATAGCAAATTAAGAAAAATATAGATAGATTATTTTTAAAATAAAATTTACAAAACTAAAGGATGAAAAAAATAATTAGGTATTTATATATTAATTAGCTATGTAGAGTACCTATTTGTAAAGCATATGTATACTGTATACAGTCGATTGTGAATGTTGATGAGTACAGAAGATATTTAATTTGATTAGCTAGGTATGTCGATACAATATGTCCACAATAAATTTACGTTGAAATTAACCTGTAAAGAGCATAAATAATTATATAATTTGAAAAACATATATCAAACAAGTACTGTTCTGTTGCATACAAATCCTAGCTCTGATTATTAAGTAGGTACTTACCATTAGGCAACTACGACAAGCATAGCAATGTTACAACACCAATAGACACTCCAGTCTGCAGATGACTGTTGGAAACTGAAATCATTCGACACTCCGACAGACAAACTGACAAAGAGAGAGTAATGACGATTAATACTTAATAATCGTTCGAAATGTTCGAATATTTTTATTTTACTTACATAATTAAATTTCACGGTTAAGGCTAACACACTCGACGTTTTATCGTAGTGTTGTTGTATCGCAGTACTGTATAATATACAAACATGTTTATTGTTTATTTATCAGCTGTGAGTTTAGATCATATATATATCACTATATATACTACATAATATATTAGCGACGAGTCTCCGAATTAGGTGCGATATGCGCATGCGCAACTCGATATGCGCATGCGTGATGCAACTTCTCGCATAATTATCCATAGATTAGGTGGATAAATATGCGAGAAGTTGTGTTGCACATGCGCATATCAAACGCCTATTTTGGAGACTCGTCGCTACATAGGCAACATTTTTTTTGTATGTGTACGGGTTAAGTGTAGGAAAGATTAATATTACAAAATGCTTGCGTACTTTTTAACATTTTTTAATAATTTAGAAAATACTTTTTAATTAACAAAACGTTAAAATCTACAGAAGTGTATGTGTGTGTGGACAAAGCCTTACTTTGGCGCAGTGTCGCCAATGTTCCCACACTATTCCCCTCCGAGAGACGGAGTCGGTTATGATAATAACAAATTAACAAATGATAACATTATTTACAAGCAGTAAAATAATAATATTAAAAATTAATTAATTTACCAAATAACGATAGTACAGACTTACTATGTTTTAATTTTACTATTGCTGTATAGGAGTGGTCATGTTGAACTGTGTCGTCTTGTAATAGGAACGCAGGTTTCAGTCTATCGATAGATATGTTCTTCGTGTTTCCGTTGACGTTGACGTTAAAGTATTTTTCTTCTCTGCTAACAACTTTGAAAAGTCCATCATACGGTGTTTGTAAATTGTAATGGTCTTCTTACAGCGTCATGTCTTGCAAAGACATGAATTGCTGTTTTTAATTCTGGTGCCACAAATGGTTTATTTTTGGATTTGTGTGTTTCTGGTGCTGGTGTTAATTGATTAAATTTTTCTTTCAATTGCGTTACAAGTGTTTGAGGAAGAACATTTACAATACAGTCCTTTTCAAAAAAATGTCCAGGTAAGCGCAATGTCTGACCATACACCATTTCTGCTGGAGTTATGTTAGACTCACCTTTTAATGCACATCTTTATCCTAATAATATTGTTGGCAAAATGCTTACTCAATCTGACTTCTCATAAGCCATTATTGTTTGTTTAAGTGCCCTATGAAAGCGTTCGATCTTCCCATTTGCCTGTGGGTGGTAAGGAGTTGTACGTGAACGATAGATGCCTAATGTATTGTTGAATGCTGTGAACAGTTGACTTTCAAATTGCCTACCTTGGTCTGTGATTATTTTTTCAAGTATTCCAAATCTAGATATTCATGTGTTGAAAAAGGCTTCAGCAACTGTTTCTGTTGACATATCTGTTAACGTAATGACTTCTGTCCAATTGGTACATTTATCAATACACGTTAAGCAATATCTGTTGCCCTTAACTAATGGTAACGGTCCTATGAGATCAATGTGAATATGTCGGAACCTCACTGCTGGTATATCTAACTTCTGGAAGGGGCTTTGAGTGTGATAATGTACTTTTGTTTTTTGACATTGAATACAACATTTAGCCCATTTAATACAGTCTTTTCACATAGATGGCCATACATATTTTGATGCTACTAGTTTACTTGACTGTCGTTGCGCTGGGTGTTCCAAGTCGTGTACAGCTTTGAACATTGATTTTCTGAAATTAACTGGTATATATGGTCGTATATTGTTAGTAGATGTGTCACAATAAATAAAAGTGTTATTTGCACTATATTTTAATTTTTTTAGCACTAAACCTGTGTTTGCCGTCAAATAGGTGTTGCAGTTCTGGATCACTTTCTTGATGTAGTTGTAATAAATCATAATCTATGGTGGTTAGAAAATCTATAGCTTTGATTCTGGACAAAAAATCTGCTGTTATATTTTCTTTGCCTGCTATATATTCAATATTCGTTAAAAATTGGCCAATATAATCGCTTCGATTATAGACGCCTCGTCTTACTTGTCTGGTGAAGCTTTGGATGATTTCTGTTCAAATGTTGTTATAAGTGGTTTATGGTCTGTGTAAATGGTGAATGTTTGACCTTCAAGCATGTATTTAAAATGTTTAACAGCTGTGTAAATGGCCAACAATTCCCTGTCATAAGTGTTATAATTTTTTTTAACTTTAGATAATTGCTTGGAAAAATATGCTATTGGTGCCCAACTGTTATTTACTTCTCTTTGCTCTAGTACTGCTCCTATAGCATAGTCGGATGCATCTGTAGTTCATGCAATTATGGTGTTGCTCTTTGGGTGTGTGAGTAAGGTAACATCTGCAAGTTCTGTTTTGCACCGTATAAATACCTCCTTTGTTTCTTCAGTCCACTGGATTGGTCTTTTGTCATTCTTAGTTGTATGTTTTAAATAGTTGTTCAATATTCCTTAATTTTTAGTTGCTCCAGGAATCCATCTTCTATAAAAGTTTATCATTCCTAAGAATCTGCGAAGCTCTTTGACTGTTTTGGGTGATTGAAATCTTGTATAACTGCTATTTTTTCTTTGTCTGGTAATGTTCCTCTTTCTGATATGTTGTAGCCCAAAAATTTAACAGATTTCTCACCGATTGTACTTTTTTAAAATGTATAGTTAAACCATATTCTTGAAGACGTTGAAATACAAGGAGTAGGTGTTCCTTATGTTCTTTTTCATTGCTTGATGCGATGAGTATGTCATCAATATATACAAAACAAAAGTTTAGGCTTGTAAACACTTCATTTATGAACCGTTGAAAGGACTGAGCTGCATTCTTAAGTCCAAAACTCATCCTAAGAAATTCAAATAGTCCAAAAGAGGTTATTATGGCTGTCTTTGGAACATGTTCTGAGTGTATAGGTATTTGATGATAGGCTCTTTTGAGATCTAAGGTTGAAAAGATAGTTTTACCTGCTAACATGTGGCTAAAATCTTGAATGTATGCGATTGGATAACGGTCTTCGATTGTGATTCCATTTAGACGCCTGTAGTCACCACAAGGTCTCCATTCATTTGTTCCCTTCTTCCTTACTAGTTGGAATGGTGATGCCTATGGACTTTTTAATGGTCTGCATATGCCCATTTCTATCATGGACTCAAATTCCTTTTTAGCTATACTTAATTTTTCAGGTAATAGCCGTCTAGGTTTTTCAAACACTGGAGGTCCTTTAGTTTCAATATAATGTACAGTATGATGCGTACAACTTGAAGTAAAAGACTGCGTTGCAATAACACTTGGAAACTGTTTGATTATGTTTGCAAATTTTTGTTCTGATATACAAGTTTTAATGGAACATATTGCATGGTGTGATTCGATACATAAGATAGATAAATTAGTAATTTTATCTATTAAACATCTATAGAATACGTTACTGTGAGTACTTTAAAAATATAAGCAACCCGTGATAACTGACGTGATAATAAATGACAATATTCACGACATTTTTGATATTATTATAATTAGATATTCTTTTTTTTATTTATAAAATAATTTACTTCTCGGGCGTCGTTTTATTAAACAGTGAAACAGCTTTTTCGGTCGTGGCCGCTGTCTACACGGTTCATTACTGCGGTGTACAACGTAAATCGTACATTTGTACGTCGTATATATTATAAACATACTATTTTGTAATTCGCAAGAATCGTCCAAACTATTTCGGTGTATTGAAACGGTGAAACAAATGAAGATAAATCCGAATTGACCGACAATAACAAGTCAATAATACACTCCGTCATGTATATTATCCTGATATTATAAATAAAAAAATAGGCCTTTTTTATGTTTCCATTTTGTGACGACGCTATTTAACTTTTTTTCAATTTTTTTTCACAGAGGTGTTTGGTTGTTTCAAACACCATCCCAAATGTCACCACGTCACTCGATTTTCAAAATTTTGATTTTAAAAAGTTGAAATTGGTAAAAAAAATACTTATGTGTAATTTGTATATCTATATTCATATAATAATAAATTAATAACATTAGCAGTCGGCCGATAACGGGAAATACGGTACGGAACGATGGCCCGAGGGTATCCAGCTACCTGTTACCCAGTGTCGGTCTGGCTCATGACTGGGCCCCTGGTTAACTAATTTAGAATGGGCCCCCTACAAACTTAATTTTAACTTAAACGAAAAAAATTTTAAAACTATTTTATACATAATTAATAAAATTAGGTCATTTTTCAACGCCTTTGTCAATATAATTATGAATATAAAAATGTAAACGAACATTGTTACTTAATAATTTTACAAATAAAATACAAAATTTGAATTAAAAATTAACTTGAATAGATCTATTTTTATCCCCTGGACAAGTATGTTAAATACTGTGTTTATCCTTATCATCAGACCACAATAATTACCATGTATCTATGTTCAATGTTTTCATATTTATTAGAGGTGTACACGATTAGAATTTTAAACACATACATATTTTTATTACGTTTACGATTGGCTATGAGCCCCTAATATTTAAAAATATCGAAGGGCCTCTGGCGATCGATCGCTGGGTAACCAGGTGGGCCAGACCGACACTGCTGTAACCTGACCTCTAACATTATAAGAATATGTGTATAGAATCATTGGAATACTTACATATTAATATTATTTTTGTTTCATTTATAATTCAGCTACTACTACTATTTAGAATTTAGATATCTTAGAACTTTATAGAATTAAATAAAATAATTTATTTTTTCTTTAAAACACAACAATGGGTGTCAATTTAAGAATTTAATTTGATAAAGCAAAAACTACACATGGGCGAAGCCGAGTAATTCAGATATTATAATATAATATGGTAATCTACAATTATTCTATACTAACAACAGGCGTGGATCCAGACTAAATTTACGGTGTGGGGGATACTATGTGCGTATCGTATTTTATCTGCTGTCAAAAACAGATATACTAAAATTTATCTGTGTGGCAGATTCTACGGGGGGAGGGGGGCATGGCCCCTTGCTTTTCTCTTGGATTCTCGCCTGACTAGCATCTGCTGTAAAACATAGCAAAAACTGTTTTGCACGGGATAAAACCACTATATAACCGCTGTAGTGATAATTTACACTGCAAATCGATGTACAATATAGCTGAGAATATTATCTGTGAAATATAGTTTTTTTTTTTTTTTTTTGATATCTCTTATACGAAAAAAGTTATTTCAAAATCCATTATTTTTGAAATCAAATAGGCTTTTTTTTGTTGTTCCGATATTGAATAAATAAAAATAATATTTCACATAGCCAAATTTCTCCTTTTTATGTGGTGAAAATTTCGTTTCTTAGTTATAAGTTATGACTGTAGTCTTTTCTGTTTTTTTTGCGCAAAACAGTTTTTTCTTATTGGTATGTTCTACTTCTACATTTGTATTTTTTAAGGCGGAGACATCACATTTTTTTTTACCTAAGGTTTAATTTTTATTGAAATTTCAAAGTTGTATTTTGATATATTTCTAAGTATTTAAATGATTTTCTAACATTTTTTTTAATTAAATATAAATTTAATTTTAAATATTTGTTTTTTAATACATTTTTAGATATGTTAAACTATATATAGTTTTAGTCTTTCTATAAAGACGGAAAACGTAACGACACGAACTATATACGATTTGACACATATCAATTTTATTAGTTTTTAATGTCATCGTACAAAGTATACGCGCACGTATAGCGATTATCTTGAATATCGATGATACGAGTCGTATTATATGACAATAAATCGGACGATTATTCCAAGTTTGTTTTTTCATGTTACGTGTCTGTTTCCGGCATGGCAAGGTTTCCATCTTGACGGGATAAATTTGTATGTTTTTTAAAAAAGAACTAAAGAAATTTTCTGTATTATCGGGATTTCCGTTTTACTGAAGTTCCGTCTTATCGAAGTTTTACGGTATAATAAATATTAACATAAACGATTGTTGCTACGTGCTCACTTACGTTTCCCCAGCCCCCAACATATCAATTTTCGCAAATTTTTTTTGCCAATATTTAGTACGTCATTTGTTTGTATTTGTTTGACTATGCTCAGAATTTGTTTGATGTTGGTTCACTTGGAAAATCAATTTTCCTTGTGGGGTGGTTTCCCCCCCCCCCACCACCGATATAATTGACTTTTTGCAAATTTTCTTTTGCCAATATTTAGTACGTAATTTGTTTGTATTTGTTTGACTACAATATTCAATATAATATGATATACAAAGGGGTACTATGATGTAGGCATTAATATTAAAATATTGAATGACATAAAGATATCCATTATATGTTGGTAGGAGTGTAGGACGCTTGTAGTCATAAAGATAATAAACAACAATAACGAAGGAAACAACACATAAACTGGGAAGGAACCAACATCACTCGTATATTATGTTAATATCATAACAGCAATACCTTGTAAGTTAGGCCTATTATCAGTAACGATGATAGAATATCATTTGCGAAATGCTAGCGATCCGTTGCGAATTACAAACTTGTGCGTAGGCAGAGCGTCATACGAATACCATGATCTAATTAGGTCATCGCACGTATGCCTAATTCCTTTAACGTATAGACCACAGTATCGCATATCACTTGGGCACTTGGCCAGAAGGGACAGCACTACAATCATATTATACTTAAGGTTTAAAAAAATAAAATATTATATCAAAGTTGTGTATAAGTTAGTATTTAATAATTACATTTAATTTCAAATCAAAATCAGATATTTATGAAACAATTATGATTGACAATTGTTGTATGGTTCAGTGGTACAGTGTAAGTTATTATGAATATCTATATTTTTTGTACCTATGTATTTTATAACACTATTTATAAAAAATATTTATGAATCAGATTTTTAAACATTAGGAAGAACCATAAAATGCATATTGTAGGTGCTATTGTTCATTTGTAAATTAAGCACGTTTTCATGGTGATACTGAAAGCAGTGAAAGCAGTGCATCCCAAACGACTCCCGTCTATTGGTATTCCATATAATGGCTTCCGTCGAAAAAGGTTTTACAAACAGGTAAATTCTTAAACAACTCCAGTCGAAATACAATTTTCAAACAGGTTAATTCTTACACTACCAATGGTATACCAACTTGAGCTCCTAGTTTCTAGTATAAGTAAACGGATCTTACAATTTTTTATATAAATAACAATAATTATTAATTTTGTTATTTATTTAGTATAAAAATTGTGACAAAAAAATTTACCTAAAATTCAAATTTTTTATTTTTTTGATATTTTTATATTTATTTATATGTTTTACATTTTTTTTTATTTTTTAACTTTTAAATTTAATTCACAATAATACGATAGTATATGCTTTTTATATAGTTTTTATAATTTACTTAGTGTTTTTAACAAATTTTTAACCTTACCTCTTTTAAGATAGTCCTAAGTCTGTATGAAGTTGGGAGGAATTTGTGTTATAAAAAACTGAAGCCGTAAGGATAATTTACCTTTTTGTAGAACTGGAGCCGTTTAGGAAAAGGGAAACCGAATGGGCTATGTCTACCTTAAGCAATCATTTGTGGGTAATTGTATGTCAAAATTGTTTACGGCCTAATAATACGATTAATGAGGTACTCCGTTACTCCAATGATATCTAATAAATGCGCAAACCATAACAGCAGTGTTATCTGGAATTTATTAGTGTAGATATTATTGTAAAATTCAATAAAATATTTTAAGTAATTTAAAAATCAACTATCCCAACACAAAACAATTACTATAATATTTTCTAATTCTAAAATTGTGTTTTTGAAAAAACAGCACATACATATTTAAACTTCAACTATCTTAATTTTTTTTTTTTGCAAGTCTATTAGAATATGAAAAACAACTGTGGTTGCTATTTAAAAATCAAAAGTTAATGATTACACATTAAC
This sequence comes from Rhopalosiphum maidis, assembly GCF_003676215.2. Taxonomy (NCBI): domain Eukaryota; kingdom Metazoa; phylum Arthropoda; class Insecta; order Hemiptera; family Aphididae; genus Rhopalosiphum; species Rhopalosiphum maidis. The sequence goes on from NC_040879.1 coordinate 58,476,728, forward strand.
TAAAAGAGAAAAGATTTTTAAAAATACAAAAATAAAATTCAAAAATATTCAATAGAGGAGAGATAAGTATTACCGTTTCGAAACCTTTTGAACACCCTTTATACTTAGAAACTTTAACTTAATAAATATACATTTAAATGCTATTATTTTTATAGTGCTCAGTTAATACATATTAAAAATTGTCACCATTGGTAAAAAAAAAAAAAACTGAAAAATAGTTAAAAGCAATAAAATTAAAAATATGTTACCTACCTATAAATTAATATAAAACACCGAGAAAATTATGATTGAAAAACGGAAACAAAATGAAGAATTACCTATAATTGCAAAATATTATAATACGAATTCATAAAACTGATATAAAATCATTATGCAATATAAAATAAGGTATGAATAACAAATTTTATAATATATTTATAAAATATATTATAAAGTAAGAAATCCGGGCATTGTATAACAATATCCGAGCAAAGTATATTAAGAGGACGTCATACCTGCGTGTGTTGTCTCTGTCCTGTTAACGTAATTTAAACTGACGTATATTATATATCGGTACAACATGATTGCGCATTTTCTACCTTTTTAACTGAAAAAAACACAACACGAATGCGCAGTTTTTACCTTTTTATACTTGAGAAAATACATCACTATTGCGCACCTTTTACCTTTGTTTTTTTTTTTTTGAACAAACACAAAATATATTTATATATATATATATATATATAACAGAAATCAAGTTCTTATAACTTTTTAGCACAAAATCATGGTTCTAATATCAGCAAATAATTATATAAATATCTCATTATTTTTATATTTTTTCCGAGTATTTATTATAAATGCAATAATTTCTTCTTGCTCTTTCGATTCTTTTTAATACTTTAAAAAGTTTTATATAATATATTTTTAAATAAGATTCGCTTTGAATATCCAATAAAATACGTATAACTTAGTAGGTAAGTAGATGAATGAGATGTATAAAACTGAGCTTTATAGTGGCTATGGAAAGATTTTGGCACATTGTTTGTTCTTGCTTCTGTTGAAAGTTCAGTTGCCAATAAAATTGGTAGAAAAGCGACATCAGATGATATATAATCGTAACCTAACCCAAAACTACGTTTTTGTGCTAAAAAGTTAGAAACTTATTAATTAGAACTTACCTATTTATTGTTATAATTTTTTTTTTTTTTGGCACTTCGTAATAATGAATTAGTGTGTTGTATTATTATTATTTTTTAATTATACATATTATGTTATTATTAATGTTGGTATATTTTTTGGCCGGAACACGATTGAGCACGATTGACCATTTTCACAACACGATTGAGCACGGTTACGATCAAACAATAGGTACCCAAAAAAACCCAAAAACAACACGATTGAGAACGAAAATAGGCGAGACGTTGCCACTTTGTGCCGTAGAATATTGTTATTAAAAAATAAAATACATTTAAACATAGGTACATTTTTATAAATAAAAAAATTTTTTTAGTTTTTAATCATATATTATTATATATTAAGATAGCGTTTGCTGGATCAGTTAGTTTAGTATATTATATTACAATTTTTTTCTTTGTTTTTACAATATAAAATTAAAATTAAAATTTGTTCCTCTTAAATATACCAAGTATATAAATATATGAATATACGTTATATATAAGAATTAAAAATAAAAAAACTCATATAGTTATAAAAAAAGTAAAAATTTAAATTTCTTTCCCTAAATACTTATTATCAACTTTTAATAAATATTTAAGGAGACTGTCAAAATCTATTAGTAGAGCGCGAATTTAAATGCATTAAAAATCAACCAAATATGCATAAATACATGCACTAAAATATTAAAAATGTCTTATGAGCAATAGTGAAATAATGTAAGTATACCTATTAATTTATTTTGATATTAATCGAAATGCACTAAAAAAGTTTCATTTTTTAAATCGTTATGTCATGAATCAAATGTTGTGCTTACTAGCTTTTTGAAAAAGCTTGAAGACAATGCGTTCCAGTTTTTCATGTTCCGCATCGTCGTATGAGACGATTTACACGTTGTCGTTATATGCGAAGCCAAAATCGAGTTCACCAAACATGCCGATTATAAGTCGTTGAAAAGTTTGCGCTGTGAAGCCCGAAACACATATAATGGGAACTCAGAAAGTCTGAACGGTTCACTCCTTCATTTATAACTCCTCCTCAACCAACTAAGGCATGTTAAATTTTTTTATTTTTAATACATTTGTTTTTGTTATTTTATTTTATGTTACTTTTAAGAAACATAAGTACTATGATGGAGATTTTGAAAGTGTAGATGACTTAGAAAGTCCAAATAGTCGACGGAAATTATTTATTGCTGCTAAAAAGTCCAATGAAAAACATATATCTACTATAAAAAAACTAAGGATACAAAATTTAGTATACAGCAAAAAATTTCAAATTTTGAACAGTTGATTGATAATCTAAAAAATGAAAATAAAATTAATGAAAACTGCTTTTCATTTTTGAAGGTATGATTAAAAGTCTTGGTATTTATACTGCAATGTGTATGGTAATTGGTAACTGGTAAATGTTTGTAATTTGTTTTGAATCAATAAATAAATAATTGTTATTAGTTAGGTATTAAGAAATATAAGTTATTGTCTTTATTTTATTTTTTATGTATTTAGGAAATGTGAATTTGTAATGTCGATGAATTTAATGTAAATTTAACAATGATTAAAAAAATAGTTATATAAACAATTATTTCTTCCTTTTTAATTACTTTTATAAATCTCTTTTATCTAGGAATGCCTACCAACTGCAGAAACTGCTCTTCTAAAAAGACAATTAAACCATGAAGGCGGTGCATACTCTCCTGATTTACGTACATTTGCCTTAACCTTTTTATTCACCGAATGCCTACAACTTTGTACGTGAAACTTTTCAAAATGCTTTACGCACTCCTAGCACCCTACGAAAGTGATATTCACGTATTGATAGTAAACCAGGTTTTACGGCTGAAGCCCTGAATGCTGTTGAAATTAAATTATAAGAAATGGAAAGTAAAGGCAAAAAACTTATATGTGGATTAATAATAGATGAAATGCACATCAAAAAAGTGTAACGTTCAAAGGAGATAGATTGATGGAGTATGTAAATCATGGAACTGGCACCGATGGTTGTGATGGACTTCCCAAAGTTACTCAAGCTCTTGTTTTTATGCTTGCAGCCATAAACTCAAATTGGAAAGTACCAGTTGGTTACTTTCTTATAAATAGGATAGGATCAACGTAAAAAGGTAACGTAGTAAATACATGTATTGAATTAGTGCACAAAATTGGAGTCCAAGTTAGAACTCTAACATTTGATGGGACGGTATCTAATTTTTCTATGGCAAAGTATTTAGGAGTTGATTTATCTATGCCTTATCCCAAACCTTTTTTTAAGCATGAATCTGGAATAGTAGTATATATTTTATTAGATGCCGCTCACATGCTTAAACTATGTCGAAATACATTGGGTGACTGGAAAACTCTATATGACGAGAGCATGAAACCAATAAAGTGGTCATTTTTTCAAAATTTGGTTTCTATACAGGAAGAAATTGGTCTTCATGTGGGAACAAAAATCCGCACCAGACACATTAGGTATCATAAAGAAAAAATGAAAGTGCGTTGAGCTGCTCAAACTTTCAGTTCAAGTGTAGCAAACGCACTAGAGCAGAGGTTCTCAAACTTTTCCTACTCATGGCGCCCTTTTAGAACTGAAGTTTGCTCATGGCACCCTTAATAAAATTTACGATATTTTTTTTAAATAAAATAGATAAAATAACAAACATGTGTAATTTTCAATAGATAATATGGAAATATTTATTTTATATAATTATACACTGAAATATTTAATTTTAACTTTATTAGGTAAAGTAAATTAGACTTATTTTATTTGTAGAAAACAATTGAATTAGTGAGATGGATGAGCCTGGACAGCATTATACAGTTTTTCAAATCTTGGGATCAAACTTGATACTGCTACTCTCATTTCCTTTTCCACATTGATTTTTGACCGATATTTGTTTTTTATCAAAGCGACCGCCGAAAACCCAGCTTCACATAAATATGAAGTAGAAAACGGAATTAAAACACATAGAGCTTTTTCACATACAAGGGGATATTCATTTTTTATTGAAATCCAAAATATGGTCAATTCCATATTGGTAAATTTTGATTTCAAACTACTGTCGCAAGAAAACTTAATTCGACTTTCTTCTTCAATAGAAATAAATTCTGATGAAACAATGAAGTTAAATGGATCTTGAATCCATACAAATTTATCAGTGTCTTCATTTTTGAAATATTTCTCAAACCATATTCAAAAATTGATTTCATATCTTGAGAAATCTCAACTCTATTAGAGGTCAGAAACTGCTGCAATATGGAAAAAGAATCTTTGCTCGTGCCTTCATTAATTTGTCTTCTCCATAGTTTGAGTTTTTTTATATAAGCTGTCATTTTATCCACCGACTTCAAAATATGCGTATTATTTCCCTGCAATGAGGTGTTTAATGCATTCAGTTTTTCAAAAATATCACACAAGTATGCCAATTTTATTAAACAATTTTCGTCAGAAAATTTATTGGCATATTTGTGCCCTTCTTCTTTAAGGATTATATAAATTTCTTGCCGTAGTTCATGGTATATTACACCAGACACGAACAGTCGTTTATCTTTATCAAATACAATAATTGGTTAGTATATTAATAATAAATGATTGTAGGAATGCGGCATTTTTAATAATCAAGATAATAGTAATCAAAATGACCGTGTCCGTCATAGTAAAATATGGTTGTTTATTTTTAGACCAGATAATATGGTCGGCAACGAGGCATGGCTGCGACTCCCCTGACAACACACCGCGGCGCACAGTTTGGGAATCTCTGCACTAGAGTGTTGTTTAAAAACATTAAATAGTTTTGCAGATTGTAATGTGACAATAACATTTTTTAAGAATCTAAACAATATATTTAACTTTTTAAACACAAGGAACTTCTTAAGTAAGTCACAGTACAAAAGACCTTTAAAAAGAGAAAACGAAAGTGACATATTTAATTTTATTGATGATTCCATTAAATACTTGCAATTATTACATTGTGAAATTGGTAAAGATAGTACTAAAACAATAGTTCCTGTCATCAAATCCACTCGAAAAACTGGGTTCATTGGATTAATAATTTCATTACAAATCATCAAAAATATGTTTATTGATACAATTATGACAAAAGAATTAGATTTTTTTATTAACATATAAAATAAGCCAAGATCACCTTGAAATATTTTTCTCAGCTATCAGTTCAAGAGGAGGCTTCAACAATAATTCCACTGCTTTACAGTTTGAAATTTATTTTAAAAGACTATTAGTTCATACAGAAATAATGACATCATCTGGAGTAAATTGTATGGTGATGGATATGACAAAGATTTTATGGGTCAGTAGTAGTACTTCAAAACCTGTTGAAAATTCCAATATTTATTTAGATATGATATGTGCAGAAATAGAAGATGACGACATTAGTTTCAGTACAAACCAATTTAATGTTTTACAACAAGTCGTTGAAGATATTGTGGAGTACATAGCAGGGTTCATTGTCCGAAAACTTTCACGGAAATTAATTTGTAACGAATGTACTGAAGTTTTGACTCGAACTAATACCGAAAGTGGATCATTAATAAATATTATATCACGTGGAGGATTAATAAACCCATCATTAGATGTTATTTATTTATGTAAAGTGGCTGAACGAATTTTTAACTCTTACAAAAGTTTGATACCAACTAAACCTAATATTATCAACTATTTAATTATTAAAGCTTCTTCAATAATTAATCTAAAAAATATTTTTATTATATTAGCTGGTCATTTTTTGAATCAAAATCCATTAGATAATAATTTGCTAAAACATACACATTTAATTTTTAAAACTTATTTCAGAATTCGTATGAATCACTTTACCCTGGGTGAGAGTCATCCAAAACAACGCATACGATTATTTTTAACTAAGACTATTCATTTTAAAAATCAATGATTTCAAGATGATTTTAGATTTATTATTTTCATATTATTATTATTATTATTTACCTAACTATTTCATTTTTTTATATTTTAATTTGATAACTTTATAATTGACCAAATATAAAAGATTTATTATCTAATGTTTATGTGTTCATTTTATGTCTATGCTTAAAACTGATATTTGTGATTTTTAAATAAAATACATTTTTTGATGATTTTTTTTCCATGTCATTATTCTGTGTCCCATTTTTTCCTAGATTCATATTTTATATTGCTTTATAGGTACTCTACTTACATTTTAAAGAGCTAAGATAATATTAAAAAAGTTTTAAATCCTATATTTAAAACATTGTATGTATTAATTAAGTGCATTTATATGTCTATGACTTCAAATAAGCCGCCTTTTTTGTTTATTATTCCATAATATTACATTTTGTCTTACCTAAACTATGCTCTTTCTCTTTCTAACAATCTTATTTCAATAAACTTATGGCAGGGTGTGGGGGAGTAGCAGTGTATATCTTATTATATCTATGATATTTGTAGACAATTTTGGTTATGTAAAGCAGCGGTTCTCAACCTTTTTTGTCGAGAGGACCACCAATCTTGTAAAAAAATCTCTGAAGCTCACTAATGATTAATAGAACACCTATATACGCGTATATATACTATGTATAATTAATACTATTAGGTATATAATAATATTATTTTCAATTAATACGTTATCAATATTAATATTATATGGATTACGGCCCAGTTCTACGTTGCCCACAGCCCACTTGTGGGCTGCGGCCCATGGGTTGGGAACCGCTGATGTAATGAAATATAACAATTTTTTCTCGATTAACCTTAACAATTCCTGTTCTTTTATTATTATTCAAAAAACTTTAATTTTAACACTACAGAAATAAAGTTGTCGGATAACCATTACAGCAGTGTGTTTCTAGGATTTTTTTTTTTTTTGATTTTAAAGGACATATTATTTTAATTATTTAATTTTGTATGCATCTATTTAAAAGTTTATAAAAAACGAGTTATGTTATAAGACATGTGTATAATATATATTTTTTAAATTAATACAAGCTATTTTAATAAATTAATGGTTATAAAAATTGTTTAATTCCTATTCTTAATATTATATATTTGAATTGAATACACATAGTAAATATATAATTTATTGGTAACCATTTATTATACTCGAAACATACTTAATACACTTTAGGATTGAATTCACTAATTTTATTCTTAATGTTATATATAATTCAAATATAATAAAAGGTAATAGATTAATACAATTACAATATAACTAGTTATTGACAAATTTCGGTGATACAACATTATATTTTTTTATTTTAAATGTATTAAATAACTGATCGGTGGGTTCATATCGAACTCTACACCATTCTCTAATGCCCAAAGCTTTTGCTACTGCAAATAATAATAAAAAAACAAGATTCAATTTTATAGCCTCTATAATTATTAATATTTATAAGTTATTGAGCTAAAAATAACTCAGAAATTAACCAATAAAGTCTGAGTAGTCCTTTTTTTTAATGTTGAAAGCATTAAGTATATCTTGTAGTTTTCTATTAAATTATGAAAAACATTATTTTGAAACATTTTTCTGGTGTGTTTCTTAATCACATGCTTGTTATAGAATCATAAATTTCACTAAAATTACATTGGTTACTTTTTTTTATAATTAATATTTTTTCACATAATATATTATACATATATACTCTATGTAAAAATAATAACAATATACTTTCATAGAGATTATTTTTTATAGGTAGTTTTAAATTAATATTAATAAAGAAATATATTGTATCATTAATTTTTATGTATTGTCAGTCTATCATTAATTATTTTTCAAAAGAATACGTACGATCCTTCATTTTTTTAAAATGATCATTGAGATAACCATAGTACATCTTTTGAAACTCTAAAACAAAGAATCGTACAATTATTTGGTACGTACTTTGAATAATGAAATTACATTTAATTATATTCCATTTTTATTTTTTATTTTTAGATTAAATATTTGTTATTAAAAATATTATATTCAATAAAATAGACGTTAATTTTTTGTTTATGAAGTACACTATAATATAGTGATTATATATATATATATATATATATAGGAGGTAAGTGTATGTTTTATTTATAGTTTTAATTAATTAACTTTTTCAATATTAGGCAAATCGATGTAACACCTTAAATCTTAAGTAATGCAGTACTGATTATAATAATGAAGTAGAACACAATACACAACCCATATTAATATCAATAAACCTCAATTACAAAATTATAAACATTTCACTTGAGTTATATTAAAATACATTTTCGATATTATTTTAAAATTTAATCTTGAAAAAAATTATATTATAATAAAAATTACCTGAAAATCTATGAACGATCTCATTATCGACATCTGCAACAAAGAAAATATACTTTAATAAATGTACCTAGTGCTTAGAATTAAACATTTTTTTTTAATTCTAATGTTATCAATTTACCATAATACTAAAAATAGTATACATAAGGTTATTATTCTTTAAATTTTAAATTTTTATTATTACCTGTTCTCCATTCAGATTTATTCTCTAATAAATTAAATTAAAATAAATTAAATTATCTGTTTTGCTATGCCTAAACAAATTGTTCCTTAGGATTTAAAGTAGTATGTACGATTGTATCAAATAAAATTATATTATACACTATAAAAGTATAAAATGATAAAATGATTATTTTTTACCGTAATTAAATACTATTTGGATATTGCGGTATTTAAATTCTAATAAATACAAAATAATTAATTATAATTTTATAAAAGTCTAATAGAATAATCTATTAGATTTTAATTTCAATATTAGATTAAAGTGACTGGCTCAGACATTTTATTTTAAGCCAGTTAAACGAGTTAATCCAATGAATGCTTTGTGTAAATGGCAAGGTTAATAATTTTTCTAAAAGTTGTATACTATGCTTTCCGTTATTATCCTATTTCATGCTCAAAATTGTATTTTTTTTCTTTAAAATATTTAATTCTATTTTAATATTATTCCGATTATTATTGTATAAGTACCTAAAATGTTTGCATTTAATAACGGCTTACCCTATACATATAATTTTACAAAGGTAATCATTTTTTTTTTTTACTATTGTAAATGCATGGATACTGTTATATGTAACATTTATAAAGATTTTTATAAAGTAAAAATGTATTCAAAGATAATAATAACAAGACCATTATTAGGCTATAACTAATAAATACCACATTTTTAGCTTAAAATAGTTAAAACATGTGGGGAAAACTGAAATTTATAAATTTGTGAGAAACAATGACACAATTTAAACATATTATAAAATGTCTAATACTATACATGGTTACATACAGTTATTATTTTCCAGTAATATAAAATATGTAGTTCAGTTGTAAATTTATATAAGAAATCAGTAAACTGCTTATATTATACTTACTGCAAAAAAATGATTTTTCTATCGATTCTGTTAAAAATAATTGATTTATTTATTATTTTAAAATAGTCAATGATACCATACGATCTTTCTTAAGCATTAGTGTGAAATAATGTTTTAATTGTATGCGAACTATAAATGACTGCATTCGATTTTCATGAATTTAGAATTATATTATTTATGAATGTATGTCAATCATGATTTAAGATAGTATGGTTGCCCTTCAACTATAGCACGGTCTTATATTAGGACTGTGGACTATAGTAAAATGGCTTATGACACGACCTTCAATATAAAAATATAAATCAGTTGTTATTAAAAACGTAGAGCTGATAGCGGAGAAAATAAATTTTATGAGGACTGATTTTACCCGCCTAAAATTGAAAATATAAATAAAATAATACTGTATAATAAAAATAATATATTGTGTACATTTGTATCCTTAATAGGACTTAAAAATTAGTTTGTTTGTTGTTTCTAAAACTTCTTCTTTAAGGGATGAATGGGAAAAAGTTTTTAAAATTAGTTTTAAAACTAATTTTAAAGTATGTCGTTACCATTTCAAAAAACAGGATGTAATTGGTACTTAGGAATCTGGTACAGGATTTTGCAAGTATACAGTAGGTATAATAATATAAAATTATTAGTTTAAATATTTATTATATTTTTCAGTTTTCTGCAAAATACTCATCCCAATTCATATACTTTAGATATGTTTGAAAAGCCTAGACTCTTTAAAGATACAATTCCAATAAGTTTGAATTTGCTGTTTGCGGCATCTTATGTAATTATCCATTTTTAGGTGTTAAAAGAAGCATTAGACTGGATAAACAATTAGGAAACAAATTTAAATAATAATTATATTGAAAAAAAAAGATTTTTTTAACTTCAAATCCTGCTAATGGTTTGAAAGTAACTTAAAATCTACACAAGATGCAGTTAATTATCTGCTATATGAAAAAAATTTACAGATGTATTGACATCTAAATTTAACCAAGATTGTTTGGAAGTAAATATTACTTAAATTAAATAATATTATAGATATACACACATGATTCTAAAAAAAAATATTTTCATTAAAAACTAATATTTATTTTCTAGACATTTTTGGAATTATATGGCAAGTCAAGTAGCCGGTCCAAATGACCATCCGTCTTGTCCTTCTTTTCTCATACTCAATAGAATGATTAGAATGATTTCAGTATTTAGAATTTTCATTGATTTAGCCTTCTAAAAGTGGAAATTGTATGATATTTGAAGGTAAATTCTTTATATCTATTGAAATTCCAAGTAAAAACTAACTAAATAAACTAATATAGTAATATTAGTACCCATTGTACCCATTATATATATATAAATATTATTTTAGATAACGCTCCTATTTTAACAATAGCCGATTTAAAACAAATTACAAAACATCCATATGATTCATTAAAAATAAAAATAAAATTTTCACATCATTGCTCGTAAAGTTGAAAAATATTTATTATAAAATAAATCGTATATAGTACTTGTGCATGCTAAAAATAATAAACAATATTGTTAATAATTTTCAGAATTACATACTAATGTATTCTAATACATTTAATCATTTTAATCTAAATTCACAGTATCAATAAATTAAATTATTATTTTTTTTTTCAATATTTGTGGTTATAAACTTATAACTTATTCTTTAAGTGCCGACTGAACAATATTAAATTAAATATAACCGTATAATTGAAATAGGTAAATAATTTTTTATAAATTATTAGAACATGTAAAATAGCATACTAAAGGTAATATTATGAGCTTACTTTCAATTTCTGTGAATGAACAAACGAAAATAGTTAATGAGAGTTATAAAAATAATAATTTATGTAACGAAAATACTAGATAATATACAATATAATTCGATATATTATGTTAAATTGTATAACAAAAAATACAGTTATTTAATTCATAAGATTTTGTATAAAAATATACTTGTAAAGTGTTAAGTCTTTGTCGTGAACAGTCTTCACTAAATGTAGCTCACGTTTATATTACAAGTACATATCTATCATTCATAGTTTATACACATTAGGTTTTATCTATAAAAAATGTTATAGAAGTGAATATATATATATTTATATAAGTCGACTGCACAAAATTAAATTAAATATAACTATATAGTTGAAATACATAATTTTTTCATAAATTTTTAGAATAGCATACTTAAGATATATTATGAACTTACTTTTAGAAACTGTGAATGTATAAACGTAATTGGTGAATAATTATTATGAATCATATATATACATGCTTTATTATAAATATACTATGATAAACAATATGCTATTTTTATGTGTAGGAATAAATAAGAATCTGTCTACTTTTAGACATCGATGTACTATTTTATTCAACTTCAACAATAATAATAATTGTGTATATATATATATATAATATATATTATTATTTAAATTAACATTATGTTGTATAAGTATAAATATTTTATGTAATAAAAAGATATGTATTTTAATACTATATACAAATATAACAAACATTTGTACATGTATAGTATGTTAGTAAACTTACTCGTTAAATCTGTTAATTAATGTTATAAACATGAATATTTGATAAATGTAATTATTTAAAAAAAATATATTTATTGTTCAATAGTTATTAAAATTTTAATCGTCTTTTTTGTTTGTTTTATCGATTTTTGTAGATTTTAATGGGAACGATTAATATATTTGCAATTATCTAATTTTTTGAGATACAAATATATAAAACAACACTTTTAAATAAAAAAAAGAATATTTTGATACTCGACTTTGAGAGCGATTTCTGGTAAGAAATTAAATATAGATGATTTATTTTAAAGTTGAATAACATTATTAGAATCTTCATTCTTTCATCTTTTAAACAAGTTTTTTATTGAGATGATATAATTTTCAAAATATTTTAACTACTCTAATGCCATTCATAAAAATTATCAATCATACTCAATACTATTAGCAATAGGACATTTTATCTTAAAAAATACAAAAATTATTTTGTTTATTAAAAATATTTTTAAAGTTAAACTAACTATACAATAAATATTTATAAATCTATTATCGTAAAGTATTAATTATTAAACAATAAGTTTACTAATGACGATAATAATAAGCAAATTTGTGGCCTTACTCTGGATAAATTTAGCTATATAATTTCAATAAAATATTTAATAATTTTAAATTATTACAAGTTTATATAAATTAGCTATTATGGTTAATATTAATGACAAACATATTAAGATTATTTTATATATTCAAGTTGTGTTTTAATAATGATTGACAGTTAAAAGTATAAAGCGTATAATAGGGAATATGTATAATTCCAGAAAATGTATATGTATTCTAAAATAGAACAAATACTTTGATATACGACTTTGAGAGCGGTTTCTGGTAAAAATTGGATTTAATTAATATATTATAAAGTTCAAAAAATAATATTAGAAATATTGTTTGAGATATAGTTTCGTTTACGTACAACGTACCTAACAGGTGTAACAGTTGGCATGTAATTTTGGCCGCATTGGGAATCAGATTCCAGTGATTAAGCTCTGGATAAAGCATACCCCTTATTTCAGAAGTTTTATTAGGTTTATGGCATGGTTATTGAATTTGAAGTCTAGGTGATATTTTAACCTAGGCACTTGATTGCCATGGTATTACGTGTAAGATTTATTTAAGATTTGAAATCAGGGAATGCTCTAGGGTGGTTGAAAACGATTGCTACTGATTTTTTCGCATTTATTTTTAGTTTCCATTTGAGGAATAATTCCATTGACATCTTTAATTTTTTTTGTTGCTGAAAAGATGCTCTAGATGGGTTACAATTATTGATGGTAAACATTTGTATCGGAAAAAACTAAATGTGTGGCATACTGGTTAAATGTATATCGTTCGTTTATGTAAAATAGAGAAATAGAGGTGTTATAATGGGAGGAGAAATGGAAAAAAACAACATTTATAGTAATATAGTGATAATTGAAACGAGGTCGCAGAAATCAGATATTTTTTAGCAAGGGTTAACAAGTCTTAAAAAAAATGGCCTAGTCTATGATTGTCAGTATAATCATTGAGACCGAAAATTATGAATAATGTAATTGTCAATAATTGTTAAAATTAAATTTTGATACTAAATAAATGAATGTAATACTTGAAAATGTATAGTTTATATTTATTATACAATGTAATTTAAAGTATTGTAATCTTACGAAAACATCCATTGTTTGGTTCTGAAACTATAAAGAGGTATTTTCTTTTTTAAACACAATGCTCTGATTTGAGATAAATATTAATATTCAAAAAGAATTGTCAACAAGTTTTTACGAAAATATATTCTTACAACGCTTTAAGAGTATCTAAATAAAATTCATAATTGTAATTTTTTTAATTTTAAATTGAAAAAAATTGAATATTTTTCATCGAAAACTAAATCCAGTTTATTTTATAAAATCAAACACTTTTTCATTTGATATTGAATATCAAATATCAAAGCATTTTCGATAAGCAAAGTATGTGCTCTTGTAACAATTCTTAAAAAATATTAAATTAAGTTGTAATATAATAGTTTAGTATAATAAATAATAATTAAGTTATGATAAAAATTATTTATTAAATTAGTTAATTTTGGAAACTTAAAAATCTCAACACAAGTAAAATAGTATTTTAAAAGTTTTTAGATTAATATCAAGTTATTTTCTTATAGATGTTCCTCAAATTTATTCATATCATTTAAGGAATATAATATTATGTAAGACATACAACTTAGAATTTATTGTACCAGAACATTTTATAACTGAACAATTCTTAAATATATAAAATATATATTTATTATTTTCTTACGGACAAGATAAGAACAATACTCTTTTGGAGACTTAGGAGGATCTGTAATAAATGAAAAATAAAGATGTAATTTTGGTACCTGACATATTTTTTTTACATGTTTCGTATTATGCAAAAAAAAAAAAATGTAAAAAACATATATTAGATATTATGCAATTAATGGGATGAATTAATTTAATTGTTTATATAAATTATTATGAATTATACTCAATAATAATTGTTCCTTACCTTCCTTATCATAATCTTGTTCTTTGGCAAAATTGAAGAAATCTCTTTTGATAACTAGAATTATTAATATTTTTTTATTATTTTATCGTTTTATTGTTAACATTTATAATATTTATATACATTTTATAGAATGTATAGTATTTCTTAGGTACCAATACTAAAACCAAAAATATGAGAGCTACTAATATACAGAGATGGTACTTCTATTAAAATATAGAATGCAATTATCGAAGGCTCAATACTATTAACTCAATACAGTACTGAATAGATATCCATATCATATTAGTGTGATATAACTGATATAAAAAAAGGAAACTGAAATTAAGTCCCTCTTAAGTGGATCAGATATCATCACCCTATGTACGCAGATACACTAACCCAACTCAAGTATAAATTATTAACCAAACCATTACACGGATTAAGAAGAATGGAGATGTTTAATATCTTGGAGTTTTTCTAGAAAAAAAACTAACATAGAAAATAGTATCAATAGTAAATTAATCCAAGCTTGTAAATATATATTTTTTTTCGCATAATTTTTAAAGTGAGTACATTTTTCTATATTAATTAATTTTTCAATTGCAGCCACTCATACACATAAAATTCCATGTATTTTATGTAATAGAAATAATTCTAATTATGTATTACTTATAATATAATATAATAATATCATTCATATTCGTGATACAGATAAGAACATATTTTCATATTTTGTATGCTTTTTATAATAATACATTTATAATTAAAACAAACTAAAAAATGTATACAAAATAGTACATATTAATACTTACTGTGTATATCTAAATAATAAAAATGAATTAAATTTATTGTATTATTTAATAAACAATAATGAAAAATACTCATTATAAGTTCGCAATTTATATTTATAAAAGGATTTTTAAAACTAATTGTAAATAATGGAAAGGTTAGGTTATAATACTATTCAGATTACGATTCTATACTATTTATTACATTACTTTTTTTTTTATGTATTCTTTATTATATATAAATGGTGGAACAGCATTATTTAACATATTATGGAATAACTTTTGTTCTATTCAATGTACATAATTTTAATGAATTTAAAGATTAAACAATTTTAACATTGTTTTTATTTAAATATTTATTTTGTTTATAAACGGTACAAGGTTTCTAAAGCGTGGCATTTTAAAATCTGCCCCCAGGTGGCAAATTTGTTAACCCAGCACTATGTACATGTAAGTTAATTTGGGGGACTTAACCCCCCACCAAACAAAACATTGTATTTTAATTGATGTGCTAAATCCTTTATAAGTTATAAAAGTAAATTCAAAATTTTCTATCAATTGAACTAAGTTAAGAGTTAATAACAATATAATATTAACTTTTTAATTCAAGTTAAATTAGTAAAAAAAAAAGTAT
Organism: Rhopalosiphum maidis; assembly: GCF_003676215.2. Classification (NCBI taxonomy): domain Eukaryota; kingdom Metazoa; phylum Arthropoda; class Insecta; order Hemiptera; family Aphididae; genus Rhopalosiphum; species Rhopalosiphum maidis. The sequence goes on from NC_040879.1 coordinate 58,492,729, forward strand.
CTTGTTTTCACATAGGTACCTAAAATTAAAATAATCGGTACGTAAAATTGTTCATGTTATTAGACCAAAGAAGTATTATTATTGTATATGTTCCAAACGGTAACAGTTTACGATAACATTTACGATAACAAATTTCAAAACTTACCTTGATATTCTTTATAATAATTTATGAATTGTTCATGGTTGTCTGTAATAGTCGATTTTTAAATTACAGTTACCCATATACATAAAATTCCATGTCATTTATAAAATATAAATATGTTTTATTGCACATTATTATTAATATATTATATTAAATCCATCTCAGAAAGAACATGTTTTCATATTTCGCATGCTTTTTACGAATAATAGACTGAAAACGAACGGGAAAATGGTAGACAGATTATTTAGATAGCAGATAGTCTACAATGCATAATGATGAATATATATAGGTAGGTTTTTCTTAACCTATTAGACTACCAAGACTCCTAAACCATCCTGGATGCTTGGTAATATGACTCTCGTTAATAATCCCTTACTAATCTAATAAATAAAATTATCTTAGTCCGTAAATGTAAAGTTTTTTTTTTGTAGCTCACTACTGATGAACGTTTTCATACTGATCAGACGATAATAATAATATGATATGAACTTTTTCATATAAACGTCAAATAACCGAAATGAACTTTTATAGAATTACTTACAAGAATCAAGAATCACAAATTTATACGTCTATGACCAATCACGATTATTCAAAAGTCAAGACTGATGTTCTGAAAGTACGAACTACTAGTACTTATTATAGGTGATAGTGGTAAATACGAATAACAGCCAAGTCGATCGAAAATATAGTTCTGAGTTGTGTTACATAAGTAATATTGGTAATATGCACCTCGAAATGAATAAATCAAATTTTTAAATTTGGTAATTTAAAGAGGGACTTTCAGAAGGATTTGTCGGGTTTATTTATTTGTTGAGTTTAAGACAGGGTAATTCTACTTATTTTATTTACTAACAACACCTTTCAGGATCAGATATTATTAATAAATATACCTATTATTTAAAATATAAGTCCTAATACTAATAAATTAATATTTTTTAACTGATTTCCATAACATTTCCGTTGTTGAATAAATAATTAAATTTTCTTAAAACTAAATTTAAATGTGAACATTTTATTAATGTCTCTTTAAAATATGTCGTTTGATAATGACGTACTTTTAATTTATAGGAATTAAATAACTTACCATAAGATATAATAATAGAGTAGTTTATATATCCTTCATCATCTAAAATAATATATTATAAGTTAATTTATAATTAAGTAGAATGCTCATTAGGTTAAAGCGAAAATTTGATTAAATACAACTACTATATAATACATAAACCTAATTTATCTGAATAACATAGATATATAGATACAAGTTATACAATATTTGAAACAATAACATATTATTTTAACAAATATGAGTGATCCAAAAGTTGCAGCCAGTGTCAGAATCTTATACCTATTTTGTACGTACTTTCAAGTCCAGATTCTTCTAGAGCCACTGTTAGTTAAATCCGGCCATTATAAATATGACATTGACAAACATAATATAAAATATTAAGTTCTAAATATATTCGTAGATTTGAGGTACATAGGATAGGTATATATACAACGTAATATATTTTTAGTGTTTAAATTGTAAAAATCAATTTTAAAATGAAAGATTTAATAATTTGACGTCCCTTAGCAATACTTACGATAGCACACTAAATGAAATAACAAACTATAATTACATATATTTAAATTGGAATATATCGTTATTTTAGTCGATTTCTTAAAAAAATAAATTTCATATGCTCATAACATTTTTCTATATTGACGCTGAAGTTTATTTTCACAGTTAATTGAAGAAAAAATTATAGAGAACCTTATATTGCGTTTTTTAACTTTAGGTATAAACCACAAAAATTTCTCGAGAACTACACGACTCCCTTTATAACAGCAAATAGACTACTTCGGTTTGGTCGCCGCAAGGAACTAACAAATAAAACGAAGATAACTTTTTACTATTAGAGAAAAACACATCAAATTAAAACGAAAATAAATATGTAATACACCGGTCGAAATGGTCAGGAAGAGAAATAAATCACGGCGGACATGTTATGATATTCGCACGGCCAGCACGGCGGCGTACTTTATTACGATAACGTGACAAGAAAAATCTACATACATTATTATAATATTATAATACTTACAAGACACATTCAATAACAATAATTACAACAAAAATAGAACATTACGATACTGAATATTGTGTGTGTGAAACCAACTGTTAATCCTGTGCCCGTGACCTACTTAAATTATTTTTAATTTACGTTGCGGCGTCGGTGGCAATAAAAAACCTACAAGTGTAGTACATCCCTTACAATATATATAAATGTATAACTGTATATATAGCCATTATATTTAACACAATGAACGGTATTCTAAAAAATTGAATACATTAAAGCGTTACAAATCCTTCAAAATCATTTTATATGCCTCCAGAATACCAAACAATTGTTTTTGTGTCTACTTTGCCAATTTCAATATAGTTAATGACATTAATCCATATCGGTATGACAATTGCAGTCATTAATCATAACATTGATATTCGTATAGACGAAATCAAGCAAAATGTATTATCATTTCAAACGTATCTCCTATCTCCTACTATTTCACACGTATATATTACTGACGCATTAAACCTCATAGGCGTGAATACAATATGTCAATCACCTTGTTATATCTTAAGAGGACGTCATTACCGCATGTGTTGTCTGCGTTACGAACGTAAGATATAGCAAATTTGCGTTTAGCAGATTCAATTTTATGCTTTAATATTAGAGTAGATTTACCTATTATCAAACTTAAAGGTAATAATATTATCTAGGGCATTTCATGATTTTTAAGTGAGTTATTTCAATAAAATATTAAAACTTTAAAACGCTCATAACTCGCTTAAAAATTAAAATTTCAATAAAAGCCTATGAGATGCCTCAGATAATATAATTACCTTTAAGTTTGATAATAGAGGTAAATTGACTCTTAGGTTAAAGCTAGCACAATAAAATTGGATCGACTGAATGCAAATTTGCTATGTCTTACGTTCGTAAGACTGAGACAACACATGCGAGTATGACGTCCTCATAAAACCTGGATTTTATACAGAAGATCTATCTCACATTTTAAGTTTTATTGTGAAATACAATCACTCCGTTCAAAATCTAAAATAAATTGTGGCTATGCGCGCATAGAAATAATACAACTCTTGGCAGTTATTATACAAAAAAAAAAAATAATAGTAAAACGGCTGCGATTTTTGCCCACGGTTTCTGATAAAACTAGTTGAAAAAACGCTGACTATTCGACCAATATGATGGTTTTAATATGGGAATAAAAATATTGTATAATCATAATAATTTGATATCATATAATGGCAACCGTGGATGTACGTCGTTGGACACGTATGCCCTACGTATATGGAATGCTAGAAGATGTATATACAACAATAATAATTTGCAATCGGCGTACAACACATTAATAACACGGTTAAATTAAACTACGAGTATACATGGTGTCCCGTTAGGATTTACGCATTGCGATATCTCTTAAAAAAATAGAGTATAGAGTACAAATACTATAACAATGGAAGATAGCCATTTCGTAGTAAATTTTTCTGAAAATTATGATTTTTCAATATTTTATTTTCATTAATCTCATGATTGTTAGTATTTGTCCTAGTTTTTAGAAAAATTTAAATTATTTAATACTGTATAGGGAAATGCCAGTATTATTAAACATGTTGCCCGCAGGCTCGTTTCTATATAATGATATGAAATGATTCTCAAAACTAAAAAAATATTATCCAAAAGGTGTGACAGAAACAAAAATAATTCAAAAAACAAAAAATAAAACACATCATAGCAAAATCAATACATTTATCACTCCGTTCAGAATCTAAAATCAATCTACCTATTAAAATATAATATGTATTTTTTAATTATTATACTACTCTACTACATATCTTATTAAATATTTTTACGGTAACAATGTGAAGATTTTCAAGACGTACTTTTACAAATTATTTAACTTTTAAATGAAGTGGAAAAATAAAAATAAATGTTTAATATTGATGGATAAACATTTTTTTTTTTGTTATTAGTACAACAATTTAGTATTATAGCGTATATACTAAGTATATTTAAATGAATTTACCAACATTATTTAGCGAATAATTAAGTCCTTAAAAATGATTTTTATATGTAATGGTATAATGTGTTATTTTATTTGACTTACATAATCTACTATTTATTATCTGTATAATACTTACTTTTATATTCTAATAAAATAAAATGTATTAAATGTAATTATGTATACATTATAAATTTATAATATAGTATGTCCATATTAGACATTATACGATTAATAATTGATTATTTTGTAGCAATATATCATTGTAATTTATAATAAGAGTATAAGGTCAGATAATAATTTAAAATTTAATAAATAAATTATATAAAATATAGTAATATGAATGTTAGGAAATATAACTTTCATATTTTAATTTTAATAGAAAATTACATAATCATTGTTATATTTGTTACCTTCATCGCCAGCATCACTAAAATGTATTATATATATCACTGCCAATGACAACGCTATTAAATCTTTATAAGAAATCATAGTTATTGTTGAGATATCTACAAAAAACGGACATACATATTGCGTTGCGTAGGTAGAATGTTATTATTTTTTGAATTAGTACGATGTTAAGTTTGGTTTTTATTGATTTTATTAACAACTAAGTACACATTACAAAAATAATTTATTCAATCATTGTTTATTTTTAAAAACTCACATATGTACAAACATGGCGCACTTTTATGGTTCACATATCTTTTTGGTTTTCTACATAATAAATGGTTGAAAAAGATTTCAAACATAAATTAAAATACTTTCCATTCTATTAAAATAATATAAGAATTCTTAAATTAAATCAGATTAGGTACCTAGCTAGCTATATTTTTATAATGTTATTGTATCATTATGATTTAAAATATATCACATATTTACATAATAAATTTGCAGTTTATATTAACATATATAATTACGGTACCTAACTTTGGTCTTTAATCTGAGTGAATTATAAATGTCCAATGTTATAATAATAATTGAACATCATTATTATACCTTAGTCACCTATATATAAATATTAAAATGTGTATAATTATAGGAGAAATAATAACTGTGGAGATAAAATATTACTTAATCAATTAATTGTAATTATACAATAATTATAATAATATACCTTGTTTTATGGTTATATGTAAAAAAATAAAAAATAATGAGCTATGTTTGTTAATTATTTTGTAGAAATTTATCCACTCATTGAATACTTTTTTTGTGTGTTTTGGTCACGAGATTACCGATTTAAGTGTATAAAAAGATATGAAATTTCATTAAAATATTAAAATATATATATTATTTATTTTAGTTCAAGTAAGTAAATGAAACCTGTTCTAGTTTTTTCAATTATACCTAAAATTTTAAACCTAAATTTACTAAACTTTAGAAAACTTTAGTTAATAAACCAATAAGCAAAATTACCATCAACATTTTCAGAAAAAAGCTCTACTAAAATCTAAAAAAAAATGGAAGTGTTATCATTCAAAAATATTAAGTTGATTTTAATGGTTTTGTTGTTGCTACAACTGCGTCCTTAACAATTTTTAAAATTGTTATAAAAAATTGCCAAATTCAATATTAATATCGATTGAATACTTTTATATAATACACCCTATATAATAATTACATATCTATAACTATTAATATTTATGATGTTATAATTATTACAGTGATTAATCATTTGTATAGTTCACGCCATTAAGGAACAAGGAATAGTTATTATTATGTATGTGCTAAATTTAAATTCAATGATATGTGTAGGAAAAACAATTCTAAGCAAAAATTAATTATCAGTCTATATTATTATTAAGTAATACGATATACTTAAATTACTACTAAGGTAATTTACTCTGCAAATACAATAAAATGAATTAATTATTGACGAAATATAATTGAATCAGAAAATGTGATAGTGTATAAAATATAAGAATATCGGTTAAAAGTTTCAATTAATATCAATGAAAAATATTTTTAAGTTACAACAAAATAACCGGAATTCTTATATTCTTAACCTTGTACTAATTATTCAATTTTTTGACATTTATAGGAAATAAAAAATTGAAAAGAGTTGTGAATTTTATAATATGTTTTTATAACTAAAATAGAGTCAAAATACTTTGTAAATTGTATTGTGCAAAGAAAATGATAATATAAATATTTTATAAATTTAATTGTCTACGCTTATTCATTTTTAAGTTAAACAAAAAAACAAAGTTAGTATTTTCGAATACTAGTCTTGCATACAACTTGATAACTTTTGATCTAAAGTAGGTGACAACTAATGCTCCACTCAGAATTAAAAATATGCATTATTAAGAAAAAAAATGTTTTCATTTAAATACAAACTATTTTGTTGAATTTTAATTAGATGCATACCTTGTCAGTTATATTAGACTCAATTGGTTACCCTGAATATCTTCTAGGTTTGAACATTCCTGAACTGCTTCTTTTAAAAACTCAGGAAACTTTTCCTATTTATTTAATAAAAAATAAGAAGTATATCTTTTAAAATGTCCACATTCGTTCTATATATTAATATTATTCCTACTTTCTATAGAAAATAAAAAATTTAATCAATAATGGCTAGGTAATAATTTCACTGACATACTGTGTGATTGTGTAATTAGTAAAATTTTCTTATTTGTTTTTATAAAATATTAAATGCAAAATTGTTAAAAGTTTATTATTTTGATGTCTTATTTCTGAATTAAAATGAAGACACTTTTTAAATTGATAATATGAAAACATGTGCATTTATAAGTTTGAAAAATTCATTATTTGTCAATTTGTCATGACATTGGAACATATAATTGTTATATTTTTTTTTTTATTGTATTTATACTTTTTTTTATTTACATTTAATTATGAAACTACCGATAAATCTCAAAATTATTAAGATATTACATGAAATATATAATAATTAATATAATAGAACGTAAAAATAACAGCTCTCCATAAAATTTTTTTAGAATAACAATAAACGATATAAAATAGTTTACTATTTTAAACTATACCACCATTGTAATCGATGGTTTTGTCTTAATCTCCAAAACCTAACCTAAGGATACTACGAAAATTAGGTATAGACAGCAATTGTATTTTATATATGACAACATTAATTAGGTCACCTGTTTATTTTCGTGGAAAAAATATATTATTCAATTCCCGCATCATTCATCGATATTTTTACAATGACTATTTTACATTTTGTTTCCCATCAGCAAAACAATGGTCAGATTTTAGACATTACATCTAAAGTTTTATTTTTATTTTTTAATAAGTATTAATTTTAAATTAGAAATTTGTAAAATGCGTTATTAATAAGATTTAAATCTACGTATTATGATGTATATGTGCTACGCGCTTACATACAACATAGCAATTTGGCGTTCAGTAGAATCTGTTTTATGTTGTTAGTTTTAATATTCAAGTTATCAATTATCAAACTTAAAGGTATGAATATTATCTAGGTCATAACAACATATAGGCTTTTCCGTATACGTAAAATCATTTTAAAATGAATTATAAGCATATTTTATAACTATATGAAATATTATAAATTTAAAATTCTCAAACTTTTATATAATTGTAAGACGGACACAACGCATGCGTGTGTGGTATTCACTTAAACATTTTATATCATTTCATACTATTGATTGTTATATGTTATTGTTTAGCTAATGACCTAAATATTTATTGTATTGAATAAATAATCATTAAGCTTTAATAATATTTTTTAAAATAAAAATAAGACGTTACTAAAATTATAAGAAGTTCTTGTTCAAGTTCAAAAGTAATGTGACAGACGAAATAAAAAAAAAACTAAAGGATAATTTATTGCAGTAGCGTCAATCTATTTTAAGAGTTAGGTTACTATAATATTATGATTGAATTAATTTTAGTCAATATTACAATAACTACTCGTATTATATAAATATTATACATGTATTGATGAGATGCTTTACTATTTGCGGAGAAAATTTTAATTATAATCATATATTTGTCCCAATGGGGGACATTTGATAATTAAAAAAGGTCGCCAATCACGAACCGAGGACCTATTGAATCGGAGTATCGTGGATTTACATATAAAGATGAGAAAATAGGAAGAAATAATTAAAATCATTTTGTGGAGATATATAAAAGTTTAATTTTGTGTGAGAAAGCCGAACGGCATAAAACTCGGATTAAAAGAAATAATTAGGATAATATTAGTGACATATAATGTTAATAATAATAATAACAATAATTTTGTAATTTCTAAGAAACCTCGTGAGGGGGCCCCGACGCTCGTAGACGTCAAGGGTACACATTACAACCATAATTCGTTATGCATAATTTTTTATGATAATATAGAAAAATGTAGTACTCGTATAAAAATTCATATATTTACATGCAAAAACACGAACACCGCGTCACTCATCGTTGTTGCCCACTCGGCATATCAGCCGGGGGAACGATCATAGGGGCTCTACTCCATGATGATGGTGTGGAACCCTAGATTGGAATTTGAAGATGGGCGTACCTGATGACCATCTAGTCAGAGCATAGGAACGGGAGTGGTTTTTTTTCTTAATACATCGGCAGTTGCTAGCAGCGGTTATCGCCACGCGTAGGACTTCGCGCATGATAACGGACGTACGTAAAGTTGGCACCCCGAAGCTTTGTTTTTTTGTACCGCCGTAAAAAACGTGTTGCAAATTGTTGCAAATTAGTTGCAAAAAAATTAGAGTGATTTGGAAACGAACAAAGTCGGGGTGCCAACTTCACGTACGATGATAACGGCGTCAACGAAGTAACTGTAGGCGCGCGGCGCGACACGCTAGGAGTAGAGTTTAACTTTTATTTGTTATAATTATTTAATATGCATCTTACGTTACAGTATAATTATTAGTTTATTATTATTTATAGTATGATATTATGCTCTCATATATCATTGTTAATTAGCTTTGAGTCAATAACAACTCACGGTAGAGTGGAATGAATAGCGTCGTGACATAGGAGATATTACTTAAAATTGAAATATGTATTATGAATAATATACAATATATATAATGTTATAATAATGTCTTAGAGAAATGTATGTTTTTGCGAGATAAACTTAATATGAAACTATTCTATAACACTTTTAAGTCAACTTTTTTATATTTTTAATTTTAAGCACTTAACACATTTTTAACTTGATTTTGACAACTATATCAAATGTGTTTTTTAGGCAGTAAAAGTGCATTGATTTTCTACTTCTACTTTAATTTCTGGTTATTTTAAATCGTAAAATAAAGGCTGCCAGATCGTTACTTCTTGGAATTGTTTTTCGTATGCAATTATTTATCATTGGTATACACTATCTATGTATATACTCCTAAAATAACTCGAAAACTAAATAAAACTAATTTAATAGTTCATAACAAAAAATTGTTATGATATTTTAATGTTTTAAAGAATTATTTACCTGGTGAAGTTAACAGTATACGCTGTGTTCAATGTATTTTCAGTTAAATTTAGTAAACAACATTTTGAAAAATAGATAATATTGTATTATATCAATAATGTGATATTATTCCTTAGATCGCATAACCCAAGGAAGGGTCACCAATTAAAATTTTTCGCGGGCCATTAACTTTCTAATTACATATGATAACATATATACATTTTTGACGTAGTATATTATGTTATTTATTCTTTGTCTGCTGATCGCTATTTGTTGACCAATTGTATAATCTATACTTTCCGTATGATTACTGCTATTGTAATCAATGGCGTATTAAAGATTTTGTCGAGGGAAGGATATACGTTGACAAATATATAATTTCTCAGATTCGGGGAGGCGTTACACTTATCATCACTACCGTTTCTCAAAAATGTTGAGAATTTATATTTTATATACATATTATCAATAAGTAGATACCTGCACATACATTTATAAAACTAAATTCTTTTGTTTTGAAGATTTATAATAATTAATTTTTTATAAAATAGAGAAAACCATTAGAATAAATAATAGTAAATATCTAATAATTAAAATGTAATAATAAAATATAATAATAATATTAATTGATTTATTTTTCAGAATAGTACTTTTGATGCCAGTTTTATATACTTAAATATATCAATTTTTTGATTTAAATAGTCTTCAAAAATTGATTCTATATATTTTTTTTTTCATAATTTTTATTATTATCAAGCCCTCTTATTATTATATAATATGTACCAGTTTTAATTTTTAAATTTAATATACATGCGAAAACAAAAATATATTAGGATATGCTTTGTTGAATTGAGTATTAAGTTTTGAATGAAACGATTCTCAACTGTTTGTAGTTCGTTCGGAAGAAATTAAAGAAGATGCCCACATTTTTGGATTAAATTTTGACGTTTCATTAATATAATTATCACATATATAATCGCAGAATTTTTTTAACCTTGGGTCATCAAGAACGACTGACATAAAATCTTCAATAAAGCTTTAACTTACTTCTTCTGCATTTAGTAATGGCAAACCGAATATCCATTTCAACCACTGTCCGATTTTGCTGTTTGAATTTTTATATTCAATTGATAAACCTATAATATAGTTAACGTATATAATAAATATATATCATATACATGCAAAAAAAAAAAAAATAATAAGTAATTACTAACCAAAGTTTTGAATATGCCGCCACCAACTTTGAGTCAGATGAAATCTGCATCCAACTACTTTAATTTGAGGCCATACAAATTTTGCTACTACATCATGTTGGCTACATGTATAGCTTCTTCAAAGCCAGCAATAATAAATATAGTTAGATTGAAATATAAATTTTGTGATGAGCATTTTTCTACAACACATCTAAATGCGCTAGAATATGTATTTGCACAAAACCGACGCGATAATAGGCGATAGCTACGTATATTATATAATAATATGTTAGGAGTTTAGGATGTTAGGAACAGTTGGAGAGTTCAAAGTTCAAGTTATATGTACGTGTAATGCTCTACAGAGCTGCTGTTAAGAGTGAATTTAAAATTAATTTTATACCAATTTAAGCCTTTTATATATTGTTTTTATTAAAATAAATAATTTATAAATATTAACCGCTGGAATCAATAAATAAAAAACTTAGGCGGAGTCGATATCCAGTGGAATCAATATAAAAAAGTTCGGCGGAGGCGATAGCCAGCGGAATCATTAGATTTTTTACAGGTTAAAAGGTAATTTCGGCGCAATTGATATACGCCCGGACGAATGATAAATAGTAAGCACTTTTTTATCCAACTAATATTCTTTTATGGACAATCGATTTACAAAAAAGATAACTTCATGAAAAAATAACTATAAAAACACAAAAAAAAAATATAACAACGCACATTACACACAATATATTGTCACATATAATTTAGTTTCCTCTTTCATAAAATCATTAATAGTAAATTGATTGTTTACTATAAATAATACCAATCTATAAAACAGTTTGTAACATCTACCTTTAAAATTTGATTTAAGTGAGAGATCAATACACAATTAATTTACTCTATTAAACATTTAAACAGAGCTGGAGGTGGGGTAAATTATAACAAATACTTACCTAATTTTTAGTTGAAATTTACAACGTAATCACTATAAAATATACTTGGTAGTTAGTGATATAGACTGACAAAATGTCTTTATTCAGAAATTACAGCAACTTAAACAATAACAAGATATATTCGTACTCACTGTACAGCATAACGGTTAGCTACATTCCTATTATCTTTAGTTAATAATTTTTTAGCATATTCTTATGCAATAATATATTTTTGATGATAAAATGAAGGTAAAAATATGTTAAGTAGTTGTTTATTGTATTATGGTTTTGATCGATAAAATAAAGATATATTAATGTATTATAAATTATGAAATTTTATATGCGTAAATATAAAATAATTATGAGATAAAAACGATTTTATTTAATTATATTATAGTATACAAATACATCATACATTTTTGATTATTTGAATGGTTTACAATATTGCAACACCCTCCATCTAAGCTTGTGCTGGGGAACTATTCTTACAATTTTTATGAAATTAAAAAAATTATTAAAAATTTATAGATCTTTTAAATACTGTAAATGACTCTAAACAGTCAGACCTTTATGGTATTAAAACTATAAAGCAATCTGAAAAAATAACCGACACAATTACACGAACACCAGAAATTATCGTAATGTCAGGTTTATTTGAAAATGTGTATAAATATAAAACAGCTCAATCGGCGATCGTAGGCAATTAGAAATTATATATTATAATATATATACAAGTAATAAATAAATCGAAAAAAATTATTAATTGATAAATTAAATTATGGTATGATATAACTATAAATAACAATATATTATAAGGAATTAATTAATACATAATATATAAGATAGCCAAGCATTGGTTTTCTCAAATGAAGCCACCTAATATTTTTTTTAGAGGCCATATTTTATAGCAGTGCGTTTCTAGGATTTTTTTTTTTTTTGATTTTAAAGGACATATTATTTTAATTATTTAATTTTGTATGCATCTATTTAAAAGTTTATAAAAAACGAGCTATGTTATAAGACATGTGTATAATATATATTTTTTAAATTAATACAAGCTATTTTAATAAATTAATGGTTATAAAAATTGTTTAATTCCTATTCTTAATATTATAAATTTGAATTGAATACTCATAGTAAATATATAATTTATTCGTAACCATTTATTTTACTTGAAGCATACATAATAGTTAATACACACTAGGATAGAATTCACTAATTTTTTTCTTAATTTTATTTATTTTAAAATACAATAAAAGGTAGATCAATACAATTACAACATAACTAGTTATTGACAATTTTCTGTGGTATAACATTATATTTTATATGTATTAAATAACTGATTGGTGGGTTTATATTGAACTCTACACCATTCTTTAATGCCCAAAGATTTTGCTACTGCAAATAATAACAAAAAAACAAGATTACATTTTATAGCCTCTATAATTATTAATATGTCTTAGTTATTGAGCTAAAAATAACTCAGAAATTAACCAATAAAATCTAATTATGCTGTCCTTATTTTTTTAATGTTGAAAGTATTAAGTATATTTTTTAGTTTTCTATTCAATTATGGAAAATATTATTTTGAAACATTTTTCCGGTGTGTTTCTAAATCACATGCTTGTCACAGAATCGTAAATTTCACTAAAATTGCATAGGGTACTTTTTAAGAAAGTTCAAATTAATATTTTATTATATATGCCTACTCTACGTAAAAACAATAACTATATAATTTCATAGAGATTATTTATTATAGGTAGTTTTAAATCAATATTAATAAAGAGATATATTTACCATTATTTTTATATTTAAAAGTAAACAAATAAATATTATCAATTATTTTTCAAAAGAATACATACTTTTATTCATTTTTTTTAAATGACCATTGAGATTATCATAGTACACCCTTTGATAATCTAAAACAAAGAATCGTATAATAATTAGGTACGCACTTTGAATAGTGAAATTACATTTTATTATATTCCATTTTTTATTCTATTATTAGATTGAATATTTGTTATTAAAAATATTATGTTCAATAAAATGACGTTAATTTTTTGTTTATGAAGTACACTATAATAAAGAGATTATATATAATATATATTTATATTATATTATATATTTACGAGGTAAATGTGTGTTTTATTTAAAGTTTTAATTAATTAACTTTTCCAATATTAGGCAAATCGATATAACACCTTAAATCTTAAGTAATACAATACTGATTATCATAATGAAGTAAAACACAATACACAACCCATATTATGATCAATAAACCTCAATTACAAAATTATAAACATTTCATTTGAGTTATATTAAAATACATTCTCTATATTATTTTTAAATTTAATCTTGAATAAAATTATATTATAATAAAAATTACCTGAAAATCTATGAGCGGTCTGCGAACCGATAGCTGTAACAAAGAAAATATACTTAAATAAATGTACCTACTGCTTAGAACTAAACATTTTTTTAAATTCTAATGTTATCAATTCACCATAATACTAAAAATAGTATACATAAGGTTACTATTCTTTAAATTTTAAATTTTTATTATTATTTGTTCTCCATTCAGATTTATTCTCTAATAAATTAAATTAACTGTTTTGCTATGCCTAAACAAATTGTTTCTTAGGATTTAAAGTAGTATGTACGATTGTACCAAACAAAATTATATTATGCTCTATAAAAAGATATAATTATTATTTTTTACCGTAATTATATACTTCAATGATATTTTTGTATGGATTTTCTAATAAATACAAAAGAATTAATAATAATACTATAAAAGTCTAATAAAATAATCTATTAGATTTTAATTTCAATATTAGATTAAAGTGACTGGCTCAGATATTTTATTTTAAGCCAATTAAATGAGTTAATCCAGTGAATGCTTTGTGTAAATAGCAAGGTTAATAATTTTTCCAAAAATAGTATACTATGCTTTCCGCTATTATCCTATTTCATGCTCAAAATTGTATTTTTATTCTTTAAAATATTTAATTCTATTTTAAAATTATTCCGATTATTATTGTATAGGTACCTAAAATGTTTGCATTTAATAACGGCTTACCCTATACATATAATTTAACAAAGGTAATCATTTTTTTTTTTACTTTTGTAAATGCATGGATACTGTTATATGTAACATTTATAAAGATTTTTATAAAGTAAAAATGTATTTAAAGATAATAATAACAAGACCATTATTAGGCTATAGCTAATAAATACCACATTTTTAGCTCAAAAAAGTTAAAACGTGTGGGAAAAACTGAAATTTGTAAATTTGTGAGAAACAATGACACAATTTAAACATATTATATAATGTCTGATACCGTACATGGTTACATACAGTTATTATTTTTCAGTAAAATAAAATAGGTAGTTCAGTCGTATTAAACTTGAAATTTGTGCAAGAAATCAGTAAACTACTTATATTATACTTACTGCAAAAAAATGATTTTTCTATCAATCCTGTTAAAAATAATTGATTTAATTATTATTTTAAAAATGTCAATGATATCATACGACCTTTCTTAAGCATTAGTGTGAAATAATGTTTTAATTGTATGCGAACTATAAATGACTGCATTCGATTTTCATGAATTTAGAATTATATTTTTTATGAATGTATGTCAATCATGATTTAAGATAGTATGGTTGCCCATCAA
The DNA here is from genome assembly GCF_003676215.2 of Rhopalosiphum maidis. Lineage (NCBI taxonomy): Eukaryota > Metazoa > Arthropoda > Insecta > Hemiptera > Aphididae > Rhopalosiphum > Rhopalosiphum maidis. Next base: position 58,508,148 of record NC_040879.1, read on the forward strand.
CTATAGCACGGTATTATATTAAGACCGTGGGCTATAGTAAAATTGCTTACCACACAACTTCCAATATGAAACTATAAATCAACTGTTTTTAAGAACGTATCGCTTATAGCTGAGAAAATAAATACTACGAGGACTGATTTTACCCGAATTTAATATTTTTTTAGATAACGCTCCTATTATAACAATAGCCGATTTAAAACAAATTACAAAACATCCATATGATTCATTAAAAATAAAAATAAAATTTTCACATCATTGCTCGTAAAGTTGAAAAATATTTATTATAAAATAAATCGTATATAGTACCTATGCATGCTAAAAATAATAAACAATATTGTAAATAATTTTCAGAATTACATACTAATGTATTCTAATACATTTAATCATTTTTATCTAAATTCACAGTATCAATAAATTAAATTATTATTTTTTTTTTCAATATTTGTGATTATAAACATAACTTATTCTTTAAGTGGCGACTGAACAATATTAAATTAAATATAACTATATAATTGAAATAGGTAAATAATTATTTATAAATTTGTTAGAATATGTAAAATAGCATGCTAAAAGTAATATTATGAGCTTACTTTCAATATCTGTGTATAAACAAACGTAATTAGTTAATGAGTGTTATAAATAATTTATACAATTAAAATATTAGGTAATATACGATATAATTCGATATATTATGTTAAATTATATAACAAAAAATACAGTTATTTATTTCATAAGATTTTGTACAAAAATATACTTGTAAAGTGTTAAGTTTTTGTCATGAACAGTCTTCACTAAGTGTAGCTTATGTTTATATTATAAGTACATATCTATCTTTCATAGTTTATACTACATTAGGCTTTATATACAGGAAATGTTATACAAGTGTATATATATAAGTTTCGACTGAACAATATTAAAATAACTATAGAATTTAAATATATAATTTTTATATATTTTTAGAATTTGTTAAATATCATACTAAAGATAATATTATGAGCTTACTTTCAATATCTGTGAATGAACAAACGCAATTAGTTAATGAGTGTTATAAATAATTTATATAATTAAAATATTAGGTAATATACGATATAATTCGATATATTATGTTAAATTATATAACAAAAATTACAGTTATTTAATTCATAAGATTTTGTACAAAAATATACTTGTAAATACTAAAGTGTTAAGTCTTTGTCATGAACAGTCTTCACTATGTGTAGCTTATATTTATATTATAAGTACATATCTATCATTAATTAGTTTATACACATTAGGCTTTAGCTATAAAAAATGTTATACAAGTGAATATGTGTATAGAAAGTTTTTGAGAAAAATTGTTGGCCCGGTGTACAATCTCGATCTAGGAACATTCAAAAGGCGGAAAAACGAAAATTTGTACCACTTGTATGGAAAACTAACTATATTAGCGTATATAAGAACTAAGAGAATGGAGTGGTTTGGACATATCTGGAGAGCTGAAAATGATATACCAAAAAAGGTCACAACTGCAACGATACAGAAAAAACGGCCACTGGGTAGACCACAAACAAGATGGAAGGATGCTGTGGAGAGGGACATTAAATTCATCAATTGGTAGATGTGAATGCGTCTGTTGATTTAGCACTCAACAGAGAAAAGTGGAGAGGCTTACTTGTGGCAGCTCAGGTCCTTCAAGGACCGTTAAGTTGAAGAAAGAAGATGATATATATTTAAGTGTCGACTGAACAATATTAAAATAACTATATAATAGAAATACATAATTTTTATATATTTTTAGAATTTGTTAAATAGCATACTAAAGATAATATTATGAACTTACTGCTAGGATCTGTGAATGAGCAAACGTAATTAAATAATGAGTGTAATAAATAAAATAATTTATATAATTAAAATACTAGTTAATATACAATATAATTCGATATATTGTGTTAAATTATACAACAAAAAATACAATTATTCAATTCATAAGATTTTGTACAAATTATACTTGTAAAGTGTTAAGTCTTTATCATGAACAGTCTTCACTAAGTGTAGCTCAAGTTTATATTATAAGTACATATCTATCTTTCATAGTTTATACACATTAGGTTTTATCTATAAAAAATGTTATAAAAGTGAATATATATATATATGTGTGTGTGTGTGTGTGTGTGTGTGTGTGTCGACTGCACAATATTAAATTAAATATAACTATATAATTGAAATAAGTACATAATTTTTTACAAATGTTTAGAATAATATGTTAAATAGCTTCCATAAGGTAATATTATGAGCTTACCGCTAGGATCTGTGAATGAATAAACGTGATTAGTTAATGAGTGTTATAAATAAAAAAAATGTATATAACTAAAATATTAGGTAATATACAATATAATTCGATATATTATGTTAAATTATAAACAAAAAATACAGTTATTTAATTCATAATATTTTGTAGAAAAATATACTTGTAAAGTGTTAAGTCTTTGTCATGAGCAGTCTTCACTAAGTGACAAGTGTAGCTCACGTTAATATTATAAGTACATATCTAAGCATAGTTTATACACATTAGGTTTTATCTATAAAAAATGTTTTACAAGCTTACCTCCAGGAGCTGTGAATGTATAAGTGTAATTAGTGAATTAGTCAGTCTTCACTAAGGGTAGCTCACGTTTATAATATAAGTACATATCTATCTTTCATAGTGTATACACATTAGGTTTTATCTATAAAAAGTAAGCAAGTGGGTATCGCTTTGCTGTATAGTAGAGATGGAGAGTAGGACACTATAATGGATGTGTTAAATTTGAATTCACCGACTGGTATCATTGTATACGAAAAACGATTCTGAACGGAGATGATTTGTCAGTCAATGATAGTTAGAAGGATATATTATATTATTACATATATACTATATTTAAATTGTTATATATCGTTATTTTACGCGATTTCGTAAAAAATTAAATTTCATACGCTCATAAATTTTTTTCTAATATTGACTCTGGAATTATTTTTTCAGTTACTTAAAGGAAAACATAAAGATAACATTTTTTTGGGCTTTTTAACTTTAGATATACATCATATCACAAACATTTTATGAATTTTCAACTTCAAAATTCCTTGCAAATTTTCGCGATTTTGATATATTTCGTAAATATTTATACTTCAAATGCTTATAAACAAAAATTGTGACTAACGATTTTTGATTTTTATTTACTACGATAACTTAAATTTATAATAAACCTTGTATTAAATTTCAAAGATTTTTTGAAAAGCCAAATTTTTTTTATCGACATTTCAAGAAAAAAAACTTAAAAAAGTCGAAAATTTCAATTGTCAATAAGTAGCTTAAAAAGGTCAAAATATTTTGAAAATTTATTCGTAAATAGATAACACTAATATAAAAATTTGATGAAAATGTCAAGTATTTACAATGATTCGCTTTTGAGTAACAGCAAAATCAAAAAATCGATTTTCTTCAAAAAGCGGTTATGCGTAAAAATTCCTGTTATTCCCTTATTTCTTCAAGAGTTTTCCCGACGCTTTTGAAAGTTTTCTTCTTTTGACCCCCTAAAGTACCAACTAGATAAATTTTCCCTTTCAGAGAGGGGCTGAAGTCAAAAATTGAAGCATTATTACTACTCAAAAACGTGATGACAGACACAAAAAAAAAAAAAATAAGTAAAAAAAAAACACATATCATTGTAAATTCAATACATTCATCACTCCGTTCAAAATCTAAAAATGTTATACAAGTGAATATATATATATATATAAGTTTCGACTGAACAATATTAAAATAACTCTAGAATTAAAATTCATAATTTTTTATAAATATTTAGAATATGTTAAATAGTATATTAAAGGTAATATTATGAGCTTACATTTAGGAACTGTGAATGTATAAACGTAATTAGTTAATAAGTGTTATGAATCATAAATATTATATATATATGATACACTATAAATATACTATAATAAACAATATGCTATTTTTAAGTGTAGGAATAAATAAGATCCTGTCTAATTTTTGACAACGATGTACTATTTCATTCAACTTCAACAACAATAATAATAATATATATATTATTTTTGAAATTTACATTATATTGTATAAGTATATATATTTTATGTAATAAAAATATATTTATTTTAATAATATATGAGAATATAACAAACATTTTTACATGTATACTGTATCAGTCAACTTACTCAAACACTCTGTTAATTTATAAACATAAATATTTGATAAATATAATTATTTAAAAAAAAAAATATTTATTGTTTAATAGTTATTAAAATTCTAATCGTCTTTTTTGTTTGTTTTATCGATTTTTGTAGATTTTAAGGAGAACGATTAATATATTTATAATTATCTAATTTTTTTGGGTACAAATATATAAAATAGAAAAAAATATTTTGATACTCGACTTTGAAAGCGATTTCTGGTAAGAAATTAAATATAGATGATTTATTTTAAAGTCGAATAACATTATTAGAATCTTCATTCTTTCATCTTTCAAACAAGTTTTTTATTGAGATGATATAATTTTCAAAATATTTTAACTACTCTAATGCCATTCATAAAAATTATCAATCATACTCGATTTATGTATGATAAAATTGTATAAGTCTACACCGTATTTATGTATTTATTTAAACAAAATAACCCTATTCAAACGTAAAACAAAAAATGTTTTTGATCTTTTTGTATTATAGGAATGTGGCTATGGTAAGTCATTATTTCTCATTATCTACTATTAGCAATAGAAAATTTTATCTTAAAAATTACAAAATTTTTATTATATATTTTTAATGTTAAGCTGATTATACAATAACTATTTATTTATCGATAAGAATTTATTATTAAACAATAGGTTTACTAATGACGATAATAATAAGTAAATGTTTTCATAATATTTATATAAGTATTTCTTGGACAATGTATCATTTTCAAAATATTACTGATGAATGATGATTGTATATAAGAACCCAATCGAGTGTCGGACATCTCTTGTTATAATTGGGTTAGCGATTACTCAACCGAGGGCGTGGATGTTGAAACAGTAAGGTCTGTGACGGCCTACTGCCTCGTTAAACAATAACTTGTATTTATAATAGTATTCCGTCAAATTATATTATACATATGAAATTAATTATTTATAAATGGTAATGTGGGATGAATAAGCCATATCTACCACTAAAGCTGGGCTTAAATTATTTAAGTAAGCGAGCCGATCAGCAGATACAAGTGATGATGATCGGGTGTAACCAGCTGTATTTAAATTTTACATTAACTTGTTTCGTTTGCGTACAACGTACCTAAGCTCCGGATACAGCATACCCCTTATTTCAGAAGTTTTATTAGGTTTATGGCATGGTTATTGAATTTAAAGTCTAGGTGATATTTTAACCTAGGTACTTGGTTGCCATGGTATTACGTGTAAGATTTATTTAAGATTTGAAATCAATGAATTCTCTAGGGTGGTTGAAAACGATTGCTACTGATTTTTTCGCATTTATTTTTAGTTTCTATTTGTGGAATAATTCCATTGACGTCTTTAATTTTGTTTGTTGCTGAAAAGATGCTCTAGATGGGTTACAATTATTGATGGTAAACATTTGTATCGGAAAAAACTAAATGTGTGGCATACTGGTTAAATGTATATCGTTCGTTTATGTAAAATAGAGAAATAGCGGTGTTATAATGGGAGGAGAAATGGAAAAAAACAACATTTATAGTAATATAGTGATAATTGAAACGAGGTCGCAGAAATCAGATATTTTTTAGCAAGGGTTAACAAGTTTTAAAAAAAATGGCGTAGTCTATGATTGTCAGTATAATCATTGAGACCGAAAATTATGAATAATGTAATTGTCAATAATTGTTAAAATTAAATTTTGATACTAAATAAATGAATGTAATTCTTGAAAATGTATAGTTGATATTTATTATACAATGTAATTTAAAATATTATAATCTTACGAAAACATCCATATCCATCCTTTAAATCTGAAACTATAAAGAGGTATTTTCTTTTTAAACACAATGCTCTGATTTGAGATAAATATTAATATTCAAAAAGAATTGTCAACAAGTTTTTACGAAAATATATTCTTACAACGCTTTAAGAGTATCTAAATAAAATTCATAATTGTAATTTTTGTAATTTTAAATTGAAAAAAATTGAATATTTTTCATCGAAAACTAAATCCAGTTTATTTTGTAAAATCAAACACTTTTTCATTTGATATTGAATATCAAATATCAAAGCATTTTCGATAAGCAAAGTATGTGCTCTTGTAACAATTCTTAAAAAATATTAAATTAAGTTGTAATATAATAGTTTAGTATAATAAATAATAATTAAGTTATGATAAAAATTATTTATTAAATTAGTTAATTTTGGAAACTTAAAAATCTTAACACAAGTAAAATAGTATTTTAAAAGTTTTTAGATTAATATCAAGTTATTTTCTTATAGATGTTCCTCAAATTTATTTGTATCATTTAAGGAATAAAATATTATGTAAGACATACAACTTAGAATTTATTGTACCAGAACATTTTATAACTGAACAATTCTTAAATATATAAAATATATATTTATTATTTTCTTACGGACAAGATAAGAACAATAATCTTTTGGAGACTTAGGAGGATCTGTAATAAATGAAAAATAAAGATGTAATTTTGGTGGATGACATATTTTTTTTGCATGTTTCGTATTATAAAAAAAAAAAAATGTAAAAAACATATATTAGATATAATGCAATTAATAGGATGAATTAATTTAATTGTTTATATTAATTATTATGAATTATACTCAATAACAATTTTTACTTACTGTCTCTATCATATTTTTGTTTTTTGACAAAATCGAAGAATTTTCTTTTGATTACTAGAATTTTTAATATTATTTTTATTATTTTATCGTTTTATTGTTAACATTTATAATGTTTATATACATTTTATAAAATGTATAGTATATCTTAGGTACTAATACCAAAACCAGAAATATGCGAGCTATTAATATAGAGAGATGGTACTACTATTAAAATACAGAATGCAATTATCGAAGGCTCAATACTATTAACTCAATACAGCACTGAATAGATATCCATATCATATTAGTGTGATATAACTGATATAAAAAAAAGGAACTGAAATTAAGTCCCTCTTAAGTGGATCAGATATCATCACCCTATATACGCAGATACACAAACCCAACTCAAGTTCAATAATTATTAACCAAACCTTTACACGGAATAAGAAGGATGGAAAAGTTTAATATCTTGGAGTTTTTCTAGAAAAAAAAACTAACATAGAAAATAGTATCAATAGTAAACTTAACCAAGCGTGTACTCGGATGAAATATTATATCCCATAGTAAACTGACAAAACTTCAGACAGCATAAAATGAATGTCTAAGAATACCCTTTGAAGCCTTTAAAGCTTTATTAATACAATTTAAAATAATAAATGTATGTTATTACACGTTTATATGAAATATCGTTTATACCGGTTATTCATACTACAATAATTTGGATATAACATTTTAATTATAATTATCATTCTTTCTAGATTATTATACTATTCACAATCATAAGGACGGACTATAATATAGAAATAAAGAAGAAAATATAATATACATGTGTATTGGCATTATTGATGAACGTGAAAAAGCTAAATTATTTAAATATTGGATCGTTAACACTGTGTAAACCAAAATACGTAATTTAAGATAACGAATTTTAATACTTACTAATGTATTCTGGTTTCGGCTCTATGTTCAAATAATTTAAAAATTCTTCAGCGCTACCTGTAATAGTCGATTTTTAAATTACAGTTACCCATATACATAAAATTCCATGTCATTTATGAAATATAAATATGTTTTATTGCACATTATGATTAATATATTATATTAAATCCATCTCAGGAAGAACGTGTTTTTATATTTCGCATGCTTTTTACGAATAATAGACTGAAAACGAACGGGAAAATGGTAGAGAGATTATTTAGATAGCAGATAGTCTACAATGCATAATGATGAATATATATAGGTAGGTTTTTCTTAACCTATTAGACTACCAAGACTCCTAAACCATCCTGGATGCTTGGTAATATGGCTCTCGTTAATAATCCCTTACTAATCTAATAAATAAAATTATCTTAGTCCGTGAATGTAAAGTTTTTTTTTTTTGTAGCTCACTACTGATGAACGTTTTCTTACTGATCAGACGATAATAATAATATGATATGAACTGTTTCATATAAACGTCAAATAACCGAAATGAACTTTTATAGAATTACTTACAAGAATCAAGAATCACAAATTTATACGTCTATGACCAATCACGATTATTCAAAAGTCAAGACTGATGTTCTGAAAGCACGAACTACTAGTACTTATTATAGGTGATAGTGGTAAATACGAATAACAGCCAAGTCGTTCGATAATATAGTTCTGAGTTGTGTTACATAAGTAATATTGATAATATGTACCTCGAAATGAATAAATTAAATTTTTAAATTTGGTAATTTAAAGAGTGACTTTCAGAAGGATTTGTCGGGTTTATTTATTTGTTGAGTTTAAGACAGGGTAATTCTACTTATTTTATTTACTAACAACATCTTTCGGGATCAGATATTATTAATAAATATACCTATTATTTAAAATATAAGTCCTAATACTAATAAATTAATATTTTTTAACTGATTTCCATAACATTTCCGTTGTTGAATAAATAATTAAATTTTCTTAAAACTAAATTTAAATGTGAACATTTTATTAATGTCTCTTTAAAATATGTCGTTTGATAATGACGTACTTTTAATTTATAGAAATTAAATAACTTACCATAAGCCATAATAATAGAGTAGTTTATATATCCTTCATCTTCTAAAATAATATATTATAAGTTAATTTATAATTAAGTTGAAAGCTCATTAGGTTAAAGCGAAAATTTGATTAAATACAACTACTATATAATTCATAAACCTAATTTATCTGAATAACATAGATATATAGATACAAGTTATACAATATTTGAAACAATAACATATCATTTTAACAAATATGAGTGATCCAAAAGTTGCAGCCAGTGTCAGAATCTTATACCTATTTTGTACGTACTTTTAAGTCCAGATCCTTCTAGAGCATCTGTTAGTTAAATCCGGCCATTATAAATATGACATTGACAAACATAATATATATATTGGAAAAAAGTATTTTTAAATAAAAATTAGTCTTCAAATAATTAATGTTTTTAGAGAAAATAATGAATTCCTAAATATATGTGTAGGTTTGAGGTACATAGGAGAAAGTTAACTTTACGTGGGTGGATAAAGGTAGGTATTTCAGAAAAAAAGTCAGATATGTACAATAAATAAAGTTTTTTTAAATTTTGAATTCAATTTTATTACATAAATTACATCGAACTAATTTTTTAAATAACACAAAGGTATACAAACAATGCAATATATAATAATATATTTATTGTGTTCGAATTGTATAACTTAATTTTAAAATGAAAAATTTGTTAACTTGACATCCCTTAGAAATAGTTACCATAGCAAGCTAAATAAAATAACAAACTATTATATAATATACACATTATAATGACATACTAATAGAGATTTATAAATTAATTTTAAAAAGGTATGTCACTAAATAGATATAACTGGAGTAATGTTCATTATTATTATAATTTAAAATATTAAAATATCGATTATCTATTATTTCTTTTACGGATAAACGGTATCGGTTATTTATTTTACAATGGGTGTAAAGTTAGAAAATTATTATCAAACTAGAGTTACGTGCTTAGTTTTTTCACGAATAAATTTGAATGCAATGACAGATATCATTGTATACGCAAAACAATTAACAAAGCTCAGTCTAGGGTATAATATATATTTACATAAATTTAGATTGGAATATATCGTTATTTTAGTCGATTTCTTAAAAAAATAATTCTCATATGCTCATAACATTTTTCTATATTGACGCTGAAGTTTATTTTCACAGTTAATTGAAGAAAAAATTATAGAGAACCTTATATTGCGTTTTTTAACTTTAGGTATAAACCACAAAAATTTCTCGATAACTACACGACTCTCTTTATAACAGCAAATAGACTACTTCGGTTTGGTCGCCGCAAGGAACTAACAAATAAAACGAAGATAACTTTTTACTATTAGAGAAAAACACATCAAATTAAAACGAAAATAAATATGTAATACACCGGTCGAAATGGTCAGGAAGAGAAATAAATCACGGCGGACATGTTATGATATTCGCACGGCCAGCACGGCGGCGTACTTTATTACGATAACGTGACAAGAAAAATCTACATACATTATTATAATATTATAATACTCACAAGACACATTCAATAACAATAATTACAACAAAAATAGAACATTACGATACTGAATATTGTGTGTGTGAGACCAACTGTTAATCCTGTGCCCGTGACCTACTTAAATTATTTTTAATTTACGTTGCGGCGTCGGTGGCATTAAAAAACCTACAAGTGTAGTACATCCCATACAATATATATAAATGTATAACTGTATATCTAGCCATTATATTTAACACAATAAACGGTATTCTGAAAATTGAATACATTAAAGCGTTACAAATCCTTCAAAATCATTTTATATGCCTCCAGAATACCAAACAATTGTTTTTGTGTCTACTTTGCCAATTTCAATATAGTTAATGACATTAATCCATATCGGTATGACAATTGCAGTCATTAATCATAACATTGATATTCGTATAGACGAAATCAAGCAAAATGTATTATCATTTCAAACGTATCTCCTATCTCCTACTATTTCACACGTATATATTACTGACGCATTAAATCTCATAGGCGTGAATACAATATGTCAATCACCTTGTTATATCTTAAGAGGACGTCATTACCGCATGTGTTGTCTGCGTTACGAACGTAAGATATAGCAAATTTGCGTTTAACAGATTCAATTTTATGCCTTAATATTAGAGAAGATTTACCAATTATCAAACTTAAAGGTAATAATATTATCTAGGGCATTTCATAATTTTTAAATGAGTTATTTCATTAAAATATTAAAACTTTGAAACGCTCATAACTCGCTTAAAAATTAAAATTTCAATAAAAGCCTATGAGATGCCTCAGATAATATTATTACCTTTAAGTTTGATAATAGAGGTAAATTGACTCTTAGGTTAAAGCTAGCACAATAAAATTGGATCGACTGAATGCAAATTTGCTATGTCTTACGTTCGTAAGACTGAGACAACACATGCGAGTATGACGTCCTCATAAAACCTGGATTTTATACAGAAGATCTATCTCACATTTTAAGTTTTATTGTGAAATACAATCACTCCGTTCAAAATCTAAAATAAATTGTGGCTATGCGCGCATAGAAATAATACAACTCTTGGCAGTTATTATACAAAAAAAAAAAAATAATAGTAAAACGGCTGCGATTTTTGCCCACGGTTTCTGATAAAACTAGTTGAAAAAACGCTGACTATTCGACCAATATGATGGTTTTAATATGGGAATAAAAATATTGTATAATCATAATAATTTGATATCATATAATGGCAACCGTGGATGTACGTCGTTGGACACGTATGCCCTACGTATATGGAATGCTAGATGATGTATATAGAGTACAAATACTATAACAATGGAAGATAGCCATTTCGTAGTAAATTTTTCTGAAAATTATGATTTTTCAATATTTTATTTTCATTAATCTCATGATTGTTAGTATTTGTCCTAGTTTTTAGAAAAATTTAAATTATTTAATACTGTATAGGGAAATGCCAGTATTATTAAACATGTTGCCCGCAGGCTCGTTTCTATATAATGATATGAAATGATTCTCAAAACTAAAAAAATATTATCCAAAAGGTGTGACAGAAACAAAAATAATTCAAAAAACAAAAAATAAAACACATCATAGCAAAATCAATACATTTATCACTCCGTTCAGAATCTAAAATCAATCTACCTATTAAAATATAATATGTATTTTTTAATTATTATGCTACTCTACTACATATCTTAATAAATATTTTTACGGTAACGATGTTAAGATTTTCAAGACGTACTTTTACAAATTATTTAACTTTTAAATGAAGTGGAAAAATAAAAATAAATGTTTAATATTGATGGATAAACATTTTTTTTTTTTGTTATTAGTACAACAATTTAGTATTATAGCGTATATACTAAGTATATTTAAATGAATTTACCAACATTATTTAGCGAATAATTAAGTCCTTTCTACGTTTGAAAATGATTTTATATGTAATGTTATAATATGTTATTTTATTTTACTTACATAATCTACTATTTATTATCGGTATAATACTTACATTTATATTCTAATAAAATAAAATGTATTAAATGTAATTATGTATACATTATAAATTTATAATATAGTATGTCCATATTAGACATTATACGATTAATAATTGATTATTTTGTAGCAATATATCATTGTAATTTATAATAAGAGTATAAGGTCAGATAACAATTTAAAATTTAATAAATAAATTATATAAAATATAGTAATATGAATGTTAGGAAATATAACTTTCATATTTTAATTTTAATAGAAAATTACATAATCATTGTTATATTTGTTACCTTCATCGCCAGCATCACTAAAATGTATTATATATATCACTGCCAATGACAACGCTATTAAATCTTTATAAGAAATCATAGTTATTGTTGAGATATCTACAAAAAACGGACATATATTGCGTTGCGTAGGTAGAATATTATTATTTTTTGAATTAGTACGATGTTAAGTTTGGTTTTTATTAATTTTATTAACAACTAAGTACACATTACAAAAATAATTTATTCAATCATCGTTTATTTTTAAAAACTCACATATGTACAAACATGGCGCACTTTTATGGTTCACATATCTTTTTGGTTTTCTACATAATAAATGGTTGAAAAAGACTTCAAACTGAATCTTTGATTGTGGTTTTTGATATCAAATTAGATATAGTTACTACATGTGTGAAGTCAAAAATAATTTTTGAACTTTTTCCAAGTTTGTGTACATTCATAACTGAAGCCACCGATTATTTTTTTTCGTAGAGGTCATATTTAATAGGTGACCTAAAAATTGGGGAAAAATTCCCATGCTAGGTTATCAATATTTTGTGCCCCTTTCACGCACTCATTAATCACCATGCCAGGCGCTCAGTCTGTCCTTTTATGTTTAAAAATGGCAACATTTTTATTCAACATGATTCTAAATGTTTTAATATATTAAACATGTAAATATATATATAAATATATGTTACGTCGAATTTATCAAATTTCCGATTTCATGAAAATTGTTGTTGCCGATTACATGAAATCGGCAAATTTTAATTGCTGATTTCGTAAATTAAACAGACTTTTTCTACTGATTGCATATATTCGGTAACTCTTTATTATAGTGATATAATCATAATAGTGGCATATAATGTTTAATAATGTATAATATTTAAATTTTTAACAGAGTGATTGTATTTTACAATAATAAAACTTATAATGTGTGATAGATCTTCTGTATAAAATCCAGCTTTTAAGAGAAGGTCTTACCGGCATGTGTTGTCTCTGTCTTACGAACAAAAGACAAGCAAATTTGCGTTCAGCAAAGAAACTAACTTATTTCTTTAATAATACGTATACATTTATAGGTTACAGATACGATATTCTATTATTGTTAAGACCTTCCAAAATATCTTCTATTATAACACAAATAATAATCCACTACATACGTTAGTTCTTCACTAATAATAATTTTGAATTATCTATAGTAAAATTACTTTTTTTAATTTCGATATAACTACTTATACAAAAAATCTAATTTAAAATTTTCAAGACTTAACTACCTATACATAAAAATTGAAAGTGTAATAATTTTTTAAATATAAAATAGTTTGAAAATGTTTGTGGTTTTGACGAATTTTGTCAAAATTTGAATTTCAAATGATTTTAAAAGGGAAAATTGTATGAATTATTTTGATAGTTTTTGACTAGTTAATGAAAAACTTATGAGATATTATCTTGTATTACATTTTTAAGCAAATTGACCAAGTGAAAATATTGTTATTGATATTAAAAAAAAAAAAAATAACTACAATAAGTCAATAATTTAAATTGTCTATAATTAGCTCTACAACAGTTAAAATACTTTCCGTTACTATTATAGTAATATAAGAAATCTGAAATTAACTCAGATTAGATACCTAGCTAGCTATATTTTTATAATGTTATTATACCATTATGATTTAAAATAAATCACATATTTACATAATAAATATGCAGTCTCCATTAACGTAGATAATAACGGTACCTAACTTTGGTCTTTAATCTGAGTGAATTATAAATGTCCAATGTTATAATAACAATTGAACATCGTTATTATACCTTAGTCACCTATATAAATATTAAAATGCATATAATTATAGGAGAAATAATAACTGTGGTGATAAAATATTATGTAATCAATTAATTGTAATTATACAATAATTATAGTAATAGCTCCCAAAAATAAAAGACTTTAAAATTGATTTATGAAGACAGTGACTATATAAAACAGCTATAAAAAAGTAATTAGTTTTGTAATGTCTACCTATAGGTATACATTTGTATCATTACGTAATACGTTTACATGTTGTTATGACACTGCTCAGAGGCGTAGGTAATAGGTATACTCTAGATTATTTATGGAGAAATTATTTGTAATAATCTGACATGAACAAAATATTGATTAATAAAAAATAGGACTGGGTTGGGAATTGAAAAAAAAAATGCTAATTTAATATTATGCAGCATATTAACTATTAAGGACTTTTAATATTATTAAATACATGTTATTAATGTTTTTAAATTATTATAAAAGTAATTTTAATCTCTGCCTACGTTGTGCTAGTAATTTGACAATTTGTATTGGATCAACAATGTACGTCCCTATGAATATTTAAAATGGCTAATCGAGTTGGATGCTCATAATTTTTAAAATATTATATAAAGGTAATTTAAGAATAAAAAATCACCCGTAAGGCTGGAAACTATTTGGAGTGAACACATATAGGTACTATAATATAAATGAATAATTATGTATACTATATATTGTCTATGTTAAATACTAATACTGTCTACTATCTGGTCGGACTCTAAAAAAACATCGGACAGAAAAATGACGCGATGTCGTTGATCGATAAATCGTAATGTCAAACGCAATTATACCTAAATAATATGTTTATCTCTACATAATGAAGCCCTATTTTCCTTGGTCACGTGTGAACGATAGGGCCGAATTCGCTAGGTTACCTTATAAGGTCTATGGTGTATACTGTATACTATAAAAATTAAATGTCACCAACATAAAAATAAATATAATTAATATAAAAAACTATTTTGTGCATCCGCTTGAACCGTATTTACGCAATCAAAAAAAGAACGCACCGTAGCTGGTATTCCTATCCGCCACTGCCACCATAGGCGTGCGCACGGGTGCAGCGAATGCTGCTTTCCGCTGCACCTGACAATTTATTTTGGATTTAGTGGGCTGGTAGATATTTATTTGAAAGGTATACATAGAATTAATAATTTTAAACAAATTAAGTTTATTATTTATTTTTATTTTACGTACCTAACTCTTAAGAGTTCCAATATTATGAGTAATGTATAAACATCTATTATTAATTACTATGTGCTTATAAATATTATTTTATTACCTATATGATGTTAAATATATTTATAAAAGAATAGAGTAATATATTATTGAATTACATAAAAATATTAACACTTTTTATTTACAATTTACTATATTTCTTATAACTATAATAGGCATAGAGTGATGAATTTATATGTGTGGGAGGGAGATATACCCTATAATGATTCGGGTACACAAGTGAACTTATAAAATATCAAATTTTTACACAGTGGAGCTAAACAGAATTCAGGGGGGGGGGAGGCTATATAAAGAGAATAAGTGGGCTGCTTACTGTTTTTTAGGACCGGTTAAAAATGTATGCTGCACCCGACACAAAATCTTGCGCACGCCTATGACTGCCACTGATACTAACCTAGTGTCTACATAACTAGAGATTATTTATTGCTAGACGTTCATGTCACCTTATCAAATGCCGATGTTTTGTACCAATTTAAAAAATAAATTTCACAAAAATGGTTTAAGTCGTTTAAGACTAGAATGCTCAATAAATATTAATTATTAAAACAATATATGATGTAATATATACTTAGTGGTATATAACAGGTTTGATTGCTTACTAATTGTGTCTTTAAAATAGGTTTATTTTATAGGTAGTAAATCCAATGGGTACAACATGATTGTGCACTTTTCCTTTTTTGACCTGACTAATTACATCACGATTGAGTACCAAATGATATAAATATATAATATGTAATACTAATATACATACATAATATATTATGTATATATTATGACACTTTATACTATGTATAATTTATGTATGAACAACATAAAATAATATATTATACAAAATACGTATTTTATGTTATTTTTATATTACACAATTTTCTATTACCACAATAAATTATTAAGATGGGCTTGGTTATAAATTGTTTTTTTCTAAACTATTGTTCTAGATGATAAATATATTATATTATACTAAGATATTATAGTCAACATATTACTTGTTGTCAATATTATATACATTACCAAATTAAACAAGAAAGCGTTGGTTTTTCACCATATTTTGATTATTTTTATAATTTTATCTGAACTTTGACTCGGTGTAAAGCAATAATAACGTTGTAGTAGGGAGGTAGTAACCTAATAAATATAATATTTTCTTAATACGTGATATCGGCGTTGGATATTGCCATATTGGTATTTATGTTTCATTCATAATTCGTATCGTGTATAGAGTGAACGTGTCAATTATTGTGTATCGATTATTAAAGTGAATATCAAAATTCAAAAAAAATGCTAAACATTTTAATCCATGGATATAAATAAAGGTAATTCAATGTAGGTACTAAAAGATGTGGTAGTAAGTATCGGATACTTACCGGTGTACCAATAAAAATAATTTTGGTAGTCTGTTAATGAAAATGTTACAATAATTATTAATATACTTAATAAACATAAGGTAATATTGCTGATAATATCGTTATCCCGTATTAAACGGAAATGCAAAATGATTTATAAACAAGGCTGAATAAAATAATTCGAGCTGAGTTTCAAACTACCGAAAATGATATTGAATCTGAGCATTCTGATTTGAGGTTATGGAGAAAGAGTATATACGTAAGTATGTTTTGTCGTAAGAGTATGTCTAAAATTTCAAAAAAATTAGAATAATCAAAAGTTAAAACATTTGATAAACACGAAAACATTATAGCTTTAGCCTATAAGTAATATTGGTGAATTATTTTGTCATAAAGGAAACAATTTCAAGTCCGGTAATGTTTACTTGTGCTACTAATCATGAAATATTAATAATAATATAATTATTATCTTATATATTATAATATATCAAAATAGTTTTTATATAGGTACATATAGTGTATAGTTTTTCAAATTCTAAATCAACTCAAAAAAGTCGAACGTATTACGTATACAAATATACATACGACTTACAATTGTAAAATTGTGTTTGAAATTGAAGGTATAATGTATAAAATATATTTAAATATCATTAGCACAATCAACTGTTTATTTCAATTTTAAAAAGTGCTCATTTGTTATTTATAACGGATACTTGGGAAAAGTTTAAAAATAATAAAATATCAATGAATGATTATTTGCAGACAATGGGACTAGATATGTTTTTGTACTAGTCACCAAATTCCATTTATTAAGTACAATTACATATTAGAAAAAGTATGATTGTGATTCATGTTTTAATAATATTGTTTATGAAAAAAAAAATCTTACATTGAAAAATGTTGACTATTGACTGTGTCAATATATATTCAATTTATCTAGAAAAAAAATTTTTAAACACGCTAACGATGATAATTTGTTATCATAATAATTCGGCTGTTATGTATTACAATAATATTTATTATATTGTAAATTGTAAGTTATTTTTATGGTCTATCATTCAAATACATCAATTTATAAAGGTACTAAAATAATAAAATTGTAAATTAATACTTGTGTTGAGCTATATATTAATGAATACATAAATACGCCCAAAAAATTATAAAACAAAAACACAGAAAAATTGTTTATTTAAATATATTAAAGGTATGATGAAAAAAAAATTAAACAAATTTCGTTTTGGTATACATAAAAAAACATATCACTCAATTTTAAACTTTAATTATTACTTTTATTACGTGAACCTCTTTTTATAAAAAGACTAATTACTGATTTAATGGCTGTTACATTAGACTGCAATTTACATATTTTAAAGACTCATTTATACTCGTTAAAGGTCTTAGTATACAACGCCGTGTGTTGATGTCTTGATAAATTAATACAAATTTGGAAATTCTATCGGTACGATTTTGGTTGTTGATAAAATCGATACGACATAAAGATTTCACTGTAATGATTCTGACGAATTATTGGTAACCAAGAGTGTATATGGCTGCAACGGTACGACTCAGATTGCTATAATTGACGCTCTAATTGTGTAATATTTCTGTGAAACATTAAAATATGAACACCCATTGCATCATATAAGAAAATAAAAAAATATAAAAGCAGTTGATTATTATTTTAATATATAATATATAAGGTATATTTTATAATAATTTTTTTTTTTTATTTAAGATAAAGGCTTCAATATCAACAGGTTATTAGCCTACGGTTATAACAAAGTGAACAATATATAATATTTACAGATATTTACAATTTATGGTCAAGATGGATATAATGAAAAAATTTGTAAATTGTTTCGGTGTTTTCTTCACTGAGGGCGATTCGGAGGGATGATGAGTTTCGGAAGATTTTCCGAGCTTCGGTGTTTTTAGGGTATCTTATTACAATGTGTTCGATCTATAGAATCACGTTATATGGAGTGCATATTGGAGCAGATTCCTTGGTGATGAGGAATGAGTGGGTGAGTTGTGTGTGGCCTATTCTGGCTCGGGTAATAATGACCTCGTGTCTTCTTTTTAGGCTACCGGAAAAATTCCATTTTTTAATGTGGGGCTTGATGTTCCTTAATTTATTTGATGGGGGAACGTTGGACCAGTTTTTCTGCCATGTCTCTAATATTTTGAGGTTAATGATGTTGAGTGACTCTGAGGATGTGGTTAGGTTTAGTTTTGGAATATTGTGGTAAAGTGTAGCTTCATTTGCTAGTTTGTCTACTGTTTCGTTGCCAGAAATGCTGACATGGGACGGGACCCACATGAAAGCGAAAGTTTTATTTGATGTTGATATCAATTCCTGGATGTACTGGACTAGTTTATTTGTAGATTAGGGATTTGAGATTGATTTTAAAGCACTTAAAGAATCACTGATAATAACGAAAGAGTCTGGATTGGAGGAGGAGGCGATTTTCAGAGCTTCGAGTATAGCATAAGTTTTCACTGAGTAGATGTTGGTGCTGGGAGGGAGAGCAAATTTGTAGTGTTCATGTCCTAGAACTGCCGCAAAACCCACACCGTTAGGACTTTTGGAGGCGTCAGTATATATAGGTGTACTACTGGGGTATTGTTTAGACATTATTTCTGAGAAGGGATTACAGATGATAGTGCTGTCGGTGGAATGTTTACAGTGATTGGTAAGTTGTACATTGATATGAGGAGACCACATCCAAGAAGCCGATGAGAGTCGTGTTTTGCTCATTGATTGTGTTTGGAGGCCAATATTTGTACTTATCGTTGTGAAATGTTCAAAAATTGTATTCCTGTTGTTGATAGAATTAGTAGCAAGAGGATTGTGAAGAATCTTGTTGGATATGTGATTAGGCAAGCTCTTAATTCTTAATATGTATTTGAGTATAAGACTATGGCGTCTTAGTTCAAGAGGGAGTTCACCAGCATAAGATGCTATCTACCGGGCTGGTTCTAAAAGCTCCAGTAGCCAGACGTATACTTTGATTGTGGATAGGATTAATGGTATTGAGTACATTATTTTTTGCTGAGTTGTAAATTATAGCACCATAATCGATTATCGAGAGTATGAGAGATTTGTAGATTCTGAGGAGGCATTTTGTCTCAGATCCCCATATCTTGTTACCGAGTATTTTAATGATTTTCATTCTTGATAGGCATTCACCTTTGAGTTTTTTCAAGTGATGGCGCCAGCTAAATTTGTCGTCGAACATAAGACGCAGGATACGGATATTATTGGATAAGGTCAAAGGGGAGTTCATAAAGGTGTTTGGCGGCAAGTGATCTTTTTTCTTTTTGTTAAATATGATTCATTGCGTTTTTGAGAGAGAAAACGTAAACCCAGACTCCGACGACCACCTGGAAAGGACGTTCAGGGAAAGTTGAAGAAAATAGGTGGTAGTTTCAATTTGCGATCCACTGCAATAGATATGTCAATCGTCCGCGAAAAGAATTTATTTAACCGGTTTAGGAGTTTTTTCGCAGATGTCATTAATAGCGAAAAGAAAGAGAGTAACGCTGAGAGCAGATGTTTGAGAAAGTCCGTTGGTAATATCGTGAGATGATGAGAGGTGGTTATTGACTTTGACGCAAAACTTACGGTTGGCAAGAAAATTTTTTATAAATCTCAGGAGATTACCATACAGTTCCCAGTTGTGAAGAATTGTTAAGACTCTGTTTTTCCATACAGTATCGTATGCTTTTTTTAAGTCAAAAGCTATAGCAATGAGATGCCGTTTGCTTCTATAGGAGGAGCAGATTTCGATATGTATTGAGGTTAACGCATAAAGTGTTGAGTGGTTACATCTGAAACCACATTGCTCTTTGTTAAGGAGAGACTTGGATTCTAACATCCAAATTAGACGTTTGTTTATAACTTTTTCAAGGAGCTTGCTCAAAGTGCTGATTAACGATATTGGTCTATAGTTCTCAATTTCAAATTTGGATTTATCCGGTTAAGGAATGGGGAATACGTTAGGATTTCGCCATTGTGAGGGGAAGAAACCTTGTGTCCATATGGTATTGTATATGAGGAGAAGTGTTTTAATTCCTATATCTGGTAGATTTTTGAGGGATGAGTAGGGTATGTTGTCGGGTCCAGGACTCTTGCTGTTACAAGATTGTAGTGTAGAGGTCAGTTCAGACATGTCCAGATTTAAGTTGTATTGAGCATTGGTTTGAATATATACTTTTTCAGGTACTATGTTGTTGGAAGATCTGTGTGTGATAAAGTCTGGACTATAGTTCTCATCACTGTTGTTTTTTTTTTAAAGAAATGAGCAAAAGATTCTGAGGCGTTGGGGGAGGAGACTATTTTTTCTAGGTTGTAGTGCGGTATATCAGGAATGGTTTTGAATTTGTTTCCTTTGATAGAATTTATTTTGTTCCATATTATTTTAGGAGTTGTACTCTGGTTTATGGAAGAAGTGAAATTTTGCCATGAGAGGGTTTTGCTATTTTTAGTAGTATAACGTGCTATGGCATTTTTTATGAGTATGTGGTCTTCAGAAGTTTTGGTTTTTTTATATCGGTTGAGTCTCTTTTTATAGTTTTTAATTGCTTCATGACAGTCCCTATTCCACTGTTGAACATTTTTTTTCTGGGATTTTGGTTGGTCTTAAGCCCGATTGACTTATTGGTTGCATCTAGAATGGTATCCGTGAATTTTTTTTAACTATCGAGTCAATTTTTTCCTGGGTATCACATGGATTTATATCTAGTGGAATATTACTAAGGTCATGTTCGATTAATTCTGAGTAGAGGTCCCAGTTAGAGTTTTTGAGATTCCAGAAGGTTCTATGATTAATGCAGGGAGAGTGATCAAAATACTGAATACCTATAGGTCAATGGTCACTGCCACTATATGATGTCAGTACTTGCCAATCGAGTAGTGGTGCCAAATTATAATCTGTGATGGAAAGTTCAATCGCTGAGAAAGTACCGTTGAAATATTATGTCTGGTAGGTTCATTATTGTTGAGGAGGAAAAGAGACTCATCGTATAGGAATTCTTCTACTGATTTCCCCCGATCATCGGTGTGCGAGCAACCCCATGCTATGTTGCGGCTGTTGAAGTCACCTAAGAGTACGGAGGGCTTAGGGAGTTATCGTATAATATCTGTGAGAAGCTGTTTTGTAAATGTTTTACTGTCCGGAATATGTATGTTGCATATGCATAAGTGTTTCACAAATTTTACGAGTGTAGCTGTTACTTCAAGGTCAGACACAATTGGGATGTCTTCGCTTTCGAGATTATTACTAATGAAGGTGGCAACGCCGCCACTTGCTCTGTTAGCGAACGTTCTGTTTTTAAAAAAACATGAATAGCTTTTGATGAGGGCGATGTGGTTATTCTTTAGATTGGTTTCTTGGAGGCAGATAATTTTAGGATGAAATTCATAGACAATACGGTTGATATCGGCTGTCCGTTTATAGAAGCCATTAATGTTCCATAGGATAATTGTGCTCATGATTAGATGTTATTAATACATAGTGAATAGTATATTAGGTGAGGAGAGGTCAGGAGTATTGAGAATGAGCTGAGTGTGGTTGCATAGGGGGTTAGTTGTCTTGAGGCGGTGGTAGAGCTTGGAATAGAAAGTTGGCTAGTCTGGTGAGTTGAGCTTTGGTGGTACGTTCAGTAATTTGAAGTCGTACTGAATCAATCAAGAGCATAAGCGATGTAATATCCGAGTTTATATCTTTGCAGATGTTGTGGATATTTAAATTTTTGTTGGTGAAATTTTCCAATACGTATTTGAATTGATGTAGAGAGAAAGGTGAGTCATTGGAGAAGATTTCTTCAGCAGGTTTGAGCCCGTCGGATATTTTATCTGCTGTCTTGGATGAGGAATTGGAAAGAGATCTATCTACTTTAGTTTTTTTTGAGCTAGGCCTGCTTCTCTCGGCGTTTGAGTTTACCGAAAGAGGAGAGGTAGGTATTGCAAGAAATGAGGTGTCAAAAAGGGGCCTTTTATGTGGTTCACAAGGTAGAGCGAAATGGTTTTCAGGTTTTTCAGTGCTGTTATGGAGGGAGGGCTGAGATGTTTCGTTTGCTAGGTAGTCTTCTGTTATTCCTTCCATTGTTTGGGTGAGTATGCAAGGAGTGTTAGGGTTTTTTATTGGGGAAGAAGTGGCATTTTTTTCTAGAGTGTCAAGCATACGGGGGTATGAGGAAGTTTCTTCTAAGGATGGTTCTACCACAGAATCAGGTTGAGTATGTATGGTAGTGGTTTGGGGATTGACAATTATTTTCATGCAAGTATTAGAGGTGTGGCCAGTGGATTTGCATAGAAAGCATGTGATTCTGTCATCGGTAAGGAATACTCTAAATTCAGTTTGATTTTGAAGTAGTGATAGAGATCCAGGGAGATTTGGTGTGTCTTCATGTTTCATATACATCTGTCAACGGAAGCTTAAGATGTGCTCGTAACCCTCAACGTTGATACCTGCTTTGAGATAGAAAATCTCGGATACAGAGGTAACATTGATATTTTTAAGTGCGTCAAGTATAACATGGTTATGTATAGACGGACAGACATAAGATATGACTATCCTCTTAGCAGGATTAATAAGTTTGCGTATTTGAATTACGTGTTCATTGATTGTAATCATTTGAGTGGCTTCTAAAAGTGAATCAAGTATTTGTTTGGTTGAAAGAAAAATGCAAAAGCGATTATTCGGTATGCAAGATACGAAAACAATATTTTTAGGCGTGATTATTTTGCCTATGACGAGAATATAATCTCTTTGGGGTGCTTATTCTGTGATGGAATAGTTTTCATTAGCTGCCGCGGACGCATAATTACGGTTTGTGGCTAGTGCGGTATTTTTGGTATTTATTGCTTGGTTGTTGATAACGCTGGTCGCAGAAGACACCGGTGACGATAATGCTGATGTAGTTGGAGTAGAAGTACTAGGAGTGGAGGTAGAAGTAGGGGTTTTCGGTACCTTTGGACGATTAAGAAGAGTGGGCTGTGAGAGATATGCATTTTTAGGTTTGGTTATTTCTGTTGAGATAGTTTTATTAATTGATTTATTCGATATAGGTTTATTAATGACCGGTGATAATGACGATCTGCCCGTCTTATTAACGTTGCTCATTGCGCGATTAGGTGGGTAGTTACAAAATATAATATTATATTACCCGCATATGTGTGTCCATCAGTGATGTGCTATCGAAAGTTATATAATGTGCACTCGCGAAAAAATAAACACTTGCTACACAGTCGGCTATCAGACACATACGGTGCTATAATAATTTATAATAACTTTTATAGGTAGTTTCTAGTTAGATGGGTATGTACAATAACAGTGAACGTTTTCAGATGGGATAAAAATAATATAATGCATAATCCACACTACTTATACTAAACTCTACCATAAACGAGTTTAAAACACAAAACTAGAATGACATTATTTTTCTACATTGTCCTAACCTAACCTATTGGTATTGTTGTTAGAAAATGTAAAATTCAAACTAACAACAGTAATTATAATGAAAAACATTGAATATATAATATCTATCATACACTATTGTTAATTTCTTTTTGAAATTCTATAAAATTATCTGATTCGTGTAAAATACTTAATAATCTGTATACCTAGTTATTTGCAGTTGATAAAACTGTACCTAAATAAGTATTGTTTTTGGATCTCTTAATGAAACGACCGAAGCGGTTATAATTCTTTAATAGTACCTAAAACGTAATGCTTGTAAATAATAGAAAACGTATCCAATAGTTAGGTAATTCAAAATGTCCATAGAAAAGAATGACATAATAATAATGTATTAGTTAGCTAACCTAGGTTTTAGTTTTTACAATATTTTTTAAACTTTATTTTAGAACAAACAATGTGTAATTTAAATTTTCAATAAATATGCATGATAAATATACATTTTAAACGATTTAAATACAAATGAATATTTATTTATTCTTAAAACTTACTCTTTTGTAATAATTGTTCATATTGAAATAGATATAAGTATTATCCTATGAATTATAAAATAAATGTGTAAGTAGGTAGGTTAGGTATCTATTTAAATTCGTATTTACTATTAGATAAAAATCAATAGGAACCTATAGACTATATGCATAATTTTTTTATTAATAAATTGGTACCTATGTATCTATTAGGTATAGTTACTATTTTCATTTAGTTGGTAAATTACCACCATCTTAATAATTATGTCAAATACACAAAATGGCGCCGATGTCAGTTTCAAATGGTATTGCATGAAAATTAAATCCGAGTTAAACACAAAAGTGAATTTTCTACACTAAAATATGGGACAAATTTTATACTACGGACTCTCGGCGTATGCCCGGTTCCACCCACCTAAATTAAGTAAAAAGTTTTGGTCCCCACACTTAATAACTTATATCCAAAGTCTAAAATTTCGAACATATTATCCGATTTATATTCTAAAAATTAAATTTAAGTTTATCAGTCTCTTTTATCGGTTTTTACAAGAGTTAATTTTAGAAAAAATACACTTTGCTCATGTGAAAAATAATTTTAAATTCTCAGAAATAAAAAAAAATTTAAAAAAATATATTAATCTTATAAATATAATACTATTGATACAGTTAAGCAATTTATTAAACTGAAGTATTACGATAAAATTAAAAGTTGCAAATATACCATATACATGATATTATACTAACAAAAAATAATTTTATGTTTATGATTAACATTTATAAAAACAAATGAATAAATACGTAGACGCATGGAAGTTATTAGCTGTTAAATGTTGATAGGCGATTATTGGCTATGGATACTAATACAAATTAATTTTAATAAAAAACAAAATAAAAATTCTTAATAATATTAATCTAGCTAAGAAAAATAACAGAAAGGACGCGACTTGCACATGATGCGATCTCAGCTTACAGTTGAAGACTAATGCAAAAAAAATATGAATCGAAGGAATTTAACCATTTGCTAGATATCCTCTTCTTGACTATTAAAAACCTTCATTATCAGTTTTTAGTATACAGACGTTTTAAAAAGCACCAATTGTTGGTTTAATATACACTTATTTGAGTTTTATGTTTAGGTATGTAGATGATTAAATGACTATTATCAAACGAGACGATTAAAATGTACCTATACTTACATACACTTAACATTTTCTTATAAAATAGTTTTATTTGAATTTTTTCTATTTGTTTGATGAAATCATTAAAACCACTTTAATTATTCATCAATAAAATATTATATGTATTTTTTTAAAGTTAAGCATATTTTTTTTAGCATTTATCTTTGTACATGAATATAATGATTTGAAAGAACCGGTACGAGAACTTCCTGTATAAAAATTAAACCTAATTAAATTTCTATATCAGTCTTTCTCAACTTCTTTTACTCGCGGAACCTTTTTTCAAAAATATTGTATTTATTATATTGTTTAAATATATATATTTATACCATAAAAGATCAACTTTTATAACTTATCCATATATAGATAATATTTTAAAATAAATCAAAAATGTTATCGCACTTAGTAAAATTCATAATAATAATATAAAATACATAAAAGTTTAAATTCCCGTAAATAATGTTTTTAAGTTATAACAAATAACATATTGTTATTTATACTTTAAATAAGTAATTTCATTCAAAACAGAATTTAAAATGTCTAAAAAAAATCATTATATACAGATTTTATGGTTCCAAAATGAACTACTTATGAGGAATCTTATTTTAAATTTTCAAAACTTAGATATAAAAAGCATTTTATTGACAACTAACCTTGTACTCATACATATAAAAAAAAACCACACATTATAATAAAATCAATAGATAGAACAAAAGCAACGCCAAGTTAAAAATAATTAAAGTAGCCAGTTTAAATATGATTAATGATTACATTTATAAATTATAAATAGTTACAAGTACTTGCATACTAAAAAAGGAAAATAATGAAAACAATTTTTTATTATTTCTAAATAAAAGTTATCAATTATAAAATATTGAAAATTTGGAACTCACTTATATTCTATATTTTGATCAATGTTTAATTCCATATACATTTATTCATCTATGAAAGTTTTCATATTTTTCTCAATTCTCGCTGTCATATCAAAACAGAAGAATAACATATTGATAAATGAATCAATGATTGTGTTTTATTAAAGCTAACATAATACACATTTAAAACATTTTAAGGAATTCTTTTTTTAAACCTCAATGACTCTTAAAAAAAAATAGCTTTACCTATATATTTACTGATAAATGAAATTTTTTAAGACTTTGATTACAATATTTTGGAAAGTGAGCAGGAAAAAGGTTTGTTACTTCAGATCTAGTATATAGGCATAAAACATTAAATAATATTAAAAACATAACAATTTGACTTATAGTTTATAAATTTATAAATAAAAATATAATTTATTTTAACATTGTGAAGAATTTAATTTAGAAATGGATTTCTTTACACTTGTAATCCGAGAAGAATCAGCGTCAGTATCATTTGTTAGATTTGTATGGTCTCATAGGTAGGTGACATCAGTGGTATCTAAAAAAATACAAATATATTTAAAATATAATAATTATAAATTTAAATCATTGAAATAATTAATAAAATTATAGATAAAATAATATATTATTTGGCTATTTTTTATCATTTTTATGTTTATAAATAGTACAAGTAGTATAAATGTTATAGCTATTTAAAGTTTTTTATTATATTGTAATTCATAGCTATAATAGACACAACAATAAACACGCATGTCAGTAAAAGTGAGACAACAATTAGGTTTAACCCTGCAATCTATTTTTGCACAATAAATCTAGTGATTCTAGCCGCTGAATAGAAAATTGACTAGTGCCAGCCACTAGATATCCTTTTTTATCAATTCAAAATATATTTATATTTTATTTATTTTCAAGAAGATAATGGGTTCCATAATATGTAGTTAGTAATATGTTAAATCACAATAAATGCTAGCACTTAAACACCCAAGATTTTGTACCATGATTGATGATAATAATGAATGAATTATTAAGTGTTTATAAGTACTATATATAGTACTATATATCCAACAATTCGGGTAATGTTTTGCTCAATCTTTTAAAAAATGCTATTTGGCAGGATTCAAATAAAAAAAAGTACCAGGTTATTTTATTATTATTAATTAGATAACTATTAAGATGATAGTTGTAGTATAAAATAAAATAAATTTTTTTTTTTTTAATAATTACTTATAAATTCAAAGTTAGCAAAAGCATCTAGAAGTTTAGATCGTAATTTTTTTAAATATTCTTCATATTTTGTAAAGTTTTTTCGAGTTTTTCAGTGTTAGCTTTTAATTTGGCAGTAACATTTTGTCCATCTTCAATATGTTTATCTAAGACACATACTTCATGTTCTTGAGTTGTTATATTTTTACGGAGGTTCCTTAATTCAGTTTCTCTAGCTATATAAAAATAAATAAATATATATTAATAAAATAAAATAAATACCAACCTTTATTGAAGTCTAAGAATTCTTCAGTAAATTTAAGTATGCCATGTGCTGCATTATTGTTTTTACTAGATGTATTTTCTTTTTTAATTCTTGATCTTAAATAGAATAAGTACATAGATAATTCATAATTATTAGCAATGAGTTTGTAATTTTACAAAAATTCATTCTGTAATATAAATATTTTTCATGCAACTATTTTTATTCAAAAGTTTTAGTATAAAAAAATTATAACCTTTTTTAAGTTGTTGTCAGTAAATTATTTTTCTTTTTTTAATTCTTGATCCTAAATAAAATAAGAAGTAGATGATTAATAATTATTAATTATGAATTGGACATTTTATACAATCTTAATCTGTAATATATATTTTTCATGTGTTTTCCATAACGTAAATAAAATAAAACATTTTTTAATTTGATATTATGAAATCATAAATGTATAGTTTAATTATCATTTATTAATTAAAATAAAGAATTGTTGTAACACATTAATGAATTAAGACTTTTATAAATAATATTATTTAAAATTAAAAAAAATCTTTTTTAAAATATTGTTAAGTTAATATTTTATATAATATGTGGACTAATATGTCATAAATATTATATTAATTTTAATATATTAACTTTTTGTGAAAATAATATAATTGAATATTCAACTAACTTTTTGGATAGGAGTATTAATTTTTTTTTGTTTAATTTGCTTTTAATAACATTTTTGTTTGTATCAGTTTTTTTATAAGCGGCTAATTATTCTTCGTCATATTTCACTCAGTCTTGTTCAGCAGCTAAGATATAGCTGAAAATATAAAATATTTCTATATAAGAATAGTTTAAATTATTTCTAATAATAATTGGCGTGTTACTTAATAATATATTGAGAATTAATAAGGTAATTTTTTTTTTTGTCTGCCGACAACTGGTTCCACCCAGTAGCTAATATTTTGGTTATTTTAGAAAATGATAAATTTGAATTTTCAGAATGAAATTCTACACGCCTTTTAGATACAAATCGTATGTATCCTACAAATATAGACAAATAGGGAATGTATTTTTAATAATTAAAAAGTTTGCTTTAATTATTACCAGTAATCGGAGGTTTTGAAGCTGATTTGTCACGCAAATACGGTGTAGTTTTTTAAACTTTAATTTTATTGACTTTTTTTGGTATGGTATTCTCGATGAACATGACATCATCTTGACCTATAACATTTAAAAGAAGGCAATAGGTACTCGATGGAACTAACCTATTATTAAAATACAAAATTATGTGTTTGTCATTTGTTGTCTTATAAATGCTTCTTTTCACACATTTTCTTCGTTTTTATTCCATTGCTTCTACATTTGGTATACGTTTCTGATTGAATTTCTACTAACACATCAATAGCTAAATAGTTTTAGCTAACTAGCTAAAATTATTCACTAACCAATGTATATAATATTATGCTCATTTATAACGAATTGCTACATTCAAGTACGAGTAGACACTAATGCATCACAAATACGTATTCATCCGAAAAAACCTAGAGCCAACAAGAATCAGTCCTTACTCCTTGGACCCACACTGTTCAATATATTTTGTTAGGATATACCGAAAGTGAGTTGTTAATACACCAATATATAGAGATGGTATTAAAATACAAAATAAAATTTTTGAAGGCTCAATATAAAACATTGAATAGGTAAAATATTAGTGTGATAGTATTATGTTAGTATTTTAATTGATGTGCTAAATCCTTTATTAGTTATCATATAATGAAATAACATTATAAGTGTTATTTCGTCATGAGTTATGTATAATGTAATATATAATCCAGACAATCCAGTAAACGTTGTTTGAAGAAATTATTTTCTAAAGTTAAACAATGATTCATTATTCGTGTGTTTTGTTCGTAGAAAATATCGGATCCACCCACCGAACATAATATAGGTTTAATAATAGTATTACAAATTAGTAATTATTAATTACTAATACATTACTGATAACATTTAAATTTGTTTAGAATATATTTAATAGGTAGTCGATAGTAGTATTTTTATTTTTATACATTTACAATTTTGAATCAATCGTTACAATTATCATATATATATAATGTTTCTAACTAAATATTATACCTAATTTGTTTTAATAAAAATACTTTTATTTTTAGTAATTAGTAGATGTATAATAAATAATAATATATTAATTGTAGG
The DNA here is from genome assembly GCF_003676215.2 of Rhopalosiphum maidis. Lineage (NCBI taxonomy): Eukaryota > Metazoa > Arthropoda > Insecta > Hemiptera > Aphididae > Rhopalosiphum > Rhopalosiphum maidis. The sequence goes on from NC_040879.1 coordinate 58,538,880, forward strand.
AAAGTGAGTAAGAAAAAAATGATAAATATACTAGGTACTATATTATTATATTACGTAAAAACAAAGTGATATATTTTATAGGTATTTGAACAGGGGGTTTGAGTGACAGAGTTCCCCACTGATATGTTTCATTTTTATATGTAAAGCCTCTCCTGCAATGTATAAATTATAAGTGTTACCATATTTTATGATTGCATACATATACATATGTACTATTACACATTATATATTAGTGCTATACCTAACTGAAAAGTAAATGACAATCAAAAACCAATGGCGGCTCGTAAATAAAGACGATGGGGCGGTCAGACCCCCTTCTAAAATTATTATTTATTACTAATTTATAAGTTTAATATAAAATTTCAAATTTTTATAATATTATTGTAAAAAATAAAAATGTATTTCCTATATTTACACTAATAAATATTATGAAAACATTATCAGATAATGATAGCTTATATTTTCTGAGAATCAATTACCAATAACTATTTGTCAAAACCCGCGAGCAGCGAATGCAATTCTTGGGCGATGATAAAAGTCGCACGTCATAACTATGATTGGAATACAAAAACTAAGAAGAGGGAACACAATATAACACTGCCGCCGGGGCGATGATTTTAATCGCCCGATATGCACGGATTTCGAACTTGTGTGTGTTTATTGTTTACTTTGTGCCGTCGTAATTCGTAATTAATTATTATTTCATTATTTCATTATCATTATATATGTATTAAATTTATAATTATAAATTAAATAACTATTATTAATATTATTTGTATTCGATACTTTCCATAAATAAGCAATTTATATCGCCCTCCCACTTTCAAAGCACACGAGCCAACGATTGTCAAAAACCATATAATTATAGTAATAATTACATTTTTCTTTATCTGTATTGTACCTATTGTATTTTCTAACACACGTCACAGGAACCAATTTAATCTAAAATGTATACTCTTATAATATTTAACCATTATAATTCTGTATGTAAATACATATTTTTACTAAAACATGATAAATTAAGAGGATGTCAGCGTAAAATAAAACATATGCAACGCCGTCTCGGTGACATCGGCGGCGTTAGCCCCACCCATTTTCTCGTAGTGTGGAGACCGCGAGCGGCGCGAGTTATCGTAACGGAGAGGCTCATTATTATTGTATTGGCGATCGTAACATTAGGATCTCGCGTTTCGTTTCTACATAATATTAACAGGGTGCTCTCACAACTCGCATAATAGATCTTAATATTTCTGTACAGAGAATTGCTTTTCTACCTTTTTAGTCAGGTGCCCGATGTGCAATTGAATGACTTAAACTACTAAGTGATATTCTGTTTAGATCTCAAATTTTATCTCCCCGGTTTATGTCGACTAGCTATCCCATTGATATTATTAAATCCCATCTCAAAAAAGACTTCCCTGCGTAGGTTTATTTAAATTTAAATTGTAATGTAAAAGTATGAATCTCTATGTGAAATTGTATAAAGGTCTCAAAATTGACTACAAATTTAAATTATATATTTATCATCGCATAATGTTCACTAAAATCGAATTACAATAAGGACTTCCCTATGTAGTTAAATTGTAATTACTAAGTGAAGTAAATAAATTAAATAACTATGCGAAGTTTTATTAATGTCTCAAAATCAACTTCACATTTCAATTTCTATTTATCATCGTATGGATTTCAATGGAATCTAGTTACATTAAGGACTTCCGCACGTAGTTAAATTTGTAATTACTAAGTGAAGTAAAAAAATTAAATAACTATGCGAAGTTTTATTATTGTCTCAAAATAAACTTCACATTTCAATTTCTATTTATCATCGCATGCAATCAATAGAATCTAGTAACAATAAAGACTTATATATGTTGATAAATCTATGATTACTATAAATAGTTAAAATTTAATCCCTATGTGTATATATTTGTTAATGTTTCAAAATAAAAAATTTTCTATTTTCATAGTAAAATATATTAATTATATTCATTGTTTGTATACATGAATATAGTTGCATAAATAATAACCACGGATATATAAGTATTAAAAAAAATAATATTACTCGTTTTAATTTACAACAATGTAGATACAGACAACAGGCGTACTTTATTATAATTTAATACATCGTAACGAACGCGTGGGCCATGGGCGACGGGCATTTGGCTATAGGTTTTCGTAAAATTAGTAAATCTATAATAATATATTAATATAAAATAAAATAATATATATAGTATACTGTTTACTATAATATATATATATATAATGTATAAAAAATACATATGATCGCGCAGGGTTCCCTGGACGTTGTTATTATTCAGATTGCATCTTGTACATTTTTTATTTTTTTTATCGATAAGATATGCAGTCATGCACTGTATTTTTAGAAATTAAATGACGGCCATTGTAATTGAATATCTGTGTATCCATGTCGGTCATCCGTGGTTGACACTTTAACAGTTATCGTTATAATATTTTGTCATTACTGTTGAAGACAGTAACTAATGTGTTTAGTACTGTTTATTATTTTATATGCGTTTCTGTGACTTGTGAACTGGGAACTTACTCGTGTGTAACTGCAGTGCACGTGATATTAAGTATTAGTACCTGTACGCTGTACCAGCTAATATTAAACCTAAATTGTACATATAATATCGTACCAGCTACAAACTAAAAATTATAATGGCTACAAAACAGGTAATTATATTTTTCAATTAATATAATAATTAGGGTTGTGAATTTGTAGGAAAGTGCATTTTTTTATGGTAATTGTGAAACGTAGCCTTATTATTAGCACATATTTGAATTATGTAATCCATTTATAAAACTTTTATTTTGCATTTTTTGACGTTTTTAGTTTTTAGATCCTTTTTAAGTTTATTTTCTAGTATTTTAAATTTAATTTCGTCAATTAACATCTTTACAAACCTTTTAAAAAAAATGTTTCAGCCGTTTCATCAGGCGAATAGCATTAGGTATTAAAGAATCAATCAACTTCAAAATAAAATTCAAATAAAATCAACTTTTTTACAATTTTTTTTTATTGAATAAATACATTTTTATGCATATAATATTATAATAATATCACTATAAATGTTAAATTAAAAACTATTTTAAGTGCATTTTATACCATGATTTTAGATTCTGAACGAAGTGAATTGTGATGAATGTATTGATTTTACAATGATGTGTTTTTTTTTATTTTTTATTTTTTTGTGCTTTGATTTTTGACTTCAGCCCATCTTTGAGAAGGAAATTGAGTCTAGTTGGCACTTTGGGGGTCAAAAGTAAAATATTTCCAGTAGTTTTAAAAAGCGTCAGGAAAAACCTTGAAAAAGTAGCGGAAAAACGGGAATTTTTATGCATAACCAATTTTTGACTAAATCGATTTTTTTATTTTGTTGTAACTCAAAAACGAATCATTGTAAATACTTGAAATTTTCGTTAAATGTTTGTATTAGCGTTATCTATTTACGGTTAAATTTTCAAAATATTTAGAATTTTTTTAAACTATTTATAGACAATTGAAATTTTTGATTTTTCTAAAAAAATTTTCTTGAAATGCCGATAAAAATAATTTGGCTTTCAAAAAAATTTTTAAAATTTAATACAAGGCTTATTATAAGTTGTACTTATTGTAGTAAAATAAAAAAATCAATAATCGTTAGTCACAATTTTTGTTTATAAGCATTTAAAGCTCAAATGTTTATGTAATATATCAAAATCGCGAAAACTTGCAAGGAATTTCGAAGTTGAAAATTCATAAATATTTTGTAATTTATATCTTAGACTTTAAAACCCAATACAAGGTTCTCTATAACTTTTTCCTCAAATAACAGAAAAAAAACTCCAGCGTTAATATAGAAACAATTTTATGAGCGTATGAAATTTAATCTTTTACGAATTAGTGTAAAATAACGATATATTACAATTTAAACATAGGTAATAATACAATATATTTTAGACTGACAAATCATCTCCTTCAGAATGGTTTTTCGTATACATTGATACCTGTCATTGCATTCAAATTTAACACATCAATTATAGTGACCTACTCTCCTTCTTTACTATACAGCAGAGCAATACCCACTTGCCCACCCTTTTTTTGGCATTTTAAATGCATTTTTTAAGGTTTTTTAGTGCATTAAATTCACAGCCCTAATAAAAAAAGTTTTAATTACGAGTCTACATTTGTTTAAGTTCTTTACTTATTATATTATATTTAAACTCTTTACATCCCTTAATCCAACGCATTAACTTTATGTATGTGCATATTATTGCATATTATTAAGGCATTAGTAGAAACAATTATTGCCAATAATTAATAATAACAAAGTAGATACAAGTAAGCTTTATTATTTAATATTTTTGTAGTACTATATTTCTTAAACAGAAATAAAGTACCTACTAACTAATAATTATTAATATTAATTATATGATCTTATTTATATTAATTATATGATCTTATTTATAGTTTATAATGCTCAAAGTATTTCCACAGTGGTGTTTTTTATTCTATGTTTCACTATTATATTATTTAAATATATCTGACTTGATATTTTTGAATAAACATTTTTGGATTATGGGTTAATATTTTTTTTAATATCGTAGATTAAGAAAATTAAACCACTGGAAAATATGTCAAAAAGAAATTTTAATCGGCATTCAACAACAAATCTAAATGGCATCATCATCAACCATGGTTCTAAAACCAAAACTCTCTAATATAAGTCCTGCAATTTCAAAAGGTAAATCTGTTAATATTCAATCTCTATCAGTGGTTGGTGAACAGTCAGAAGATATTCCTTTAATTTGCAATAATATTTCTAATACAAATTTTACTGAAAAAAATATAAAAATATGCCGGTATTCTTATAATAAACATCTTATTTTATTAACTGAAATTACACTGTTCTTTTATTTCATAAATTAACATGTTAAGTTTACAACATTGTTTATGGTTTTTACTTTATGTAATATTATACAGAATAGGCAATGAACATGTGAGGTGTGAACTAATTGGGCAAACCGAACATTATGTAAATATAATGCATATATGATTTGTGATCACTATCCACTTACTATAGGTACCTATATTTTATTATAATGTAAATAACCGAAAAAAATTTAGCTGGATTTTTTAAAATTGTGCCAAATGTGTGTGATTATAAAGAGCATAAGAGCATTAAATTTAAGCAGCAAGAATAATATTTTAGATATTAATATGGACTTCTAATGGAAGTTATTTTGTTACAACACATGGCTGTTTTTATTTAATACTATATGATTTCTATAGGTTGTCTATGAGTAGTTGATATAATATGTCATAAGTGCTGTTCTATAGTAGTCACATATGTAATTACCATGTGCAGTTCTTAGGTAGTTGTGCAATATGCAATAGAAGAGGCTTTATTGACTACATATAGTACTCACATTTTGATATCGCATTTGTACCATCACTCAACCTGGAGTTTGGCATCCATATTGTATCTCAAAGAAGTAAATAGGCACTTAATTGTAACTTCACACATATCAGTGTGATAACTATGTGACTTCTATTATATGGGATTTTGCACATCGAGTGTAGCTTAGTACATATATAGTAAAAAAATATGTTTAAAATTCAATAATCTATTTATGTACATCATTATTTTAATAATTTAGTTACATTATCAATATTGATACGTTAAATACAAAGAACACAATAAACAATTGTGTAATATTTGTACATCGAGTAGATCTTCTTTATTTGTAAGAATTAATATAAAACTACCATTCCATCATTTCAATTTAATCTGACATTTCCCTCTACATTTAGTAATCATAACAAAAAACTAATAAAAAAAATTGTTGATGATTTTAACAAAAAAAAAATCATATTTATTTATCAAGTTTATTAGGCTTTAATTATTTTATGTTTAATGTGATCTGGTTCACGAATATCAGTGATTAATAACCGTTTACCATATTGAAGCATTATCAACTCTGGGAGTAAACATTTGGTGTAAAATCTAAAAAAAAAATCAATCGTATTAAGTTCCGTCTTATTTGAATTAATTATTTATACTTACAGACTTAACTGTTTGACCATTTTAGTCGACCAAAATTCATTATCATACTTAATATTTATTGTATGATTCCAGTTTTCTGTGAATATAAAAAAATAACAGTTTGTTCTCCCTGTTATATGCAGTTGGCCTTGCACTTGATAATAGTAGTCAATGTTTTTTTTTAATTTAATTGTTTTTGTATTTTTGTCAATAATACAATATTTGAGCTAAAACAACATTTTTTAACATAAATATACAAAAATATTTTACATTTTTTTTATAATTATACAATATACAGTTCTTATTGTAGATACAATAATAAATAGTTGTTATTAATAAAAATATATCCTACTTTTTATTGCATCTTCTAAATTTGTATTATTCTTGGCTGAAAAAGGACATTTGATCTCGATAACAAAATTATTTTCGATAAAACCATCTTAAAATTATTTAACGAGATAATGATTGATATTATTACAACAAAAACATAAACATTAAAGATAATAAATTTATAAAAGCCTAAATGTATATATTTTCTGTAGTTGAATATTTCAACCAAAATTTCAATAGTAATATTTATTTTACCTGGACTAGCAGCCAAGTAAGAAACTTCAACATCTATGCAAAGTCCTATAGATTTTATTTTTAAATTAAATAGATCTTCGAATTTAACTTTTGCTACAGACTGTATGACTACCATATTCTATGGTTTTAATTTTATGGTTAGTCTGTGAGTCTGTCCATATAATAATTCATGCACCGTATTTTTACATGAGATATTTTGACGCATTTTATATATTTTCCCGAACTTGAAAACAGTCAACCGTTTTCTCCTCTTTGTGTACCAGAGTTGCGATTTTGTTTGGTCTCTCATATTTTTCTCTTATTGTCCTATTATTGCACATTATTTTAAACATATATACACATCTAAATTAAAATCTTTACATTGTAAAACACTAAAATTTATACTAGTTATACTACCTTTATCCATGTTTTTAATTTCATTAATAAAATTCAGTTTCATGTTTGCCAAATCCTCATAAGAACTTTAAGGGGGTAATTATTCTGCTAGACCATAGTTTTCATCAGAACCCGATGATTTAAGCTGCTTGTTACTGTATTTTTTTCTCATGAATAATGCTCGTCGTCTTTGATTATTTAATTTTTGTCTTTTGGCATTTTTTAAAAAAGTCTTACCAAACATACCTGTTACAAATTAATAATACGAAATAAATATATAGTCCTATAATATTTACTTTAAAAATTATCTATTAAATTATGTATTATGCATTATATAATATTAGTTATGTATTTATTAAATAACTGTATTACCTGGACTTTTTTTCATAATATTATTATATTTGGTCCGTAAGTATTCTTTTGAATTAAATGCTATAACTGCAGCTTCAACTCTAGCATTATACGAGTTTTTTTGTGACATATTAATTCGTTTTCCCCCAATATACTTATTTATCATGCTGTTAAACTGTTCGCATACATTATTTTCTACGTCTGTTATTAAGCTACTAGAATTAGCGACTAAACGATTTATTGCATTTATTATTTTTAATATCATGCCATTGTTTTCAGCTAGTACAACTAAATTTTGTTCCAAAACTGTATTTCCTTGACAAAAATACGAAGCGCACTTTGTATTATGTTGTCCTGGTACATGGTATTCAACATCGAATCTTCTACATCAATTATTTAGAACTATAATTTAGTAATTAGTTTTGATTAGTGTTGAGATGTTTCAAATATTTTGAAAATATACCTAGGTATATTAAAACTCGTGTTTAAAACATCTAAATTAATCAAACATTGTTTTGTTAAAATAACCACAAAAACATCTAATACTTTGAATATTTATAAATAATTAAATGCCTATAGAATATTATATAGCATGTGAAAAATAAAACAAATTATGGAGTCTGGTACGAAACGTCGATGATCAAAATGTCGACAAATTACATTGTCGACAGGTCAATATGATGACAAATAAAAAATATCGAAAAATAATTAAATTTTATAATTTAACGTTGAGATAAAGTGAACGGTATTCTTTTAGATTCAGTATACAAAGATAACGATAAAATAAATAGTATTTCCCATGCGACCGTGTGGTTAAATCAAATAATTTCGATTTAAAACGACTAACGCACGAGTACAAGTATTTATGAATCTCGCAGAGCCTGGTGTTAATTTAAGAAAATGGTGATCAAACGGGTCAAAAAGCTAAATTTGTATTAGGTAATTATTTTGAAATATATAATTTTATTTTGAATATTTCGTGTATTACAAAAATATATCAACATTTACAAAACATCGACTTGGAACATTAACTCTTTAATATTACTGTAAATAATTCAATCAAATTAAAATATAATATTTCATTAGGTATATAGTATATATATTTAAGTGACATTTATCGGAAAAATGCTATCTTAAAATGTAGTAAACTTATTTCCTTTAAATATGTATCATTAGCTTGCTTTTCTTCTGTCGGTTTGCATTTTGGACAGAACCATTTTTCTTTAGGCTTAGTAATCAATTTGACGCAAAAAAAAATGGAATCATTTAATGGGACACTAAAATCACAAAACCAAACAATTAAAAAATTATATTTTAGAAATATAAAATAATGAAACAATAGTTATAATAAAAATAGAACATAAATAAACTTCAAATGGTTAAAAAATCAAATAATACATTTTTGTAAATTAAAGAAAGAAATGTGGGAAAGTTGATAAAGAGTTATTAACACATCATAGTTAAAATCAGATTATAGTGCATATTATATATTTTCATGATGTTTAAAACGCAAATAGCCTATTTTTTAGCACATATATGCATAAATATTGAACAACATTTATTGCACAAAATTGTCATCTATAATTATAACTTATATTTATAAGTTTATAACTATAAGTAATCATCTTATGTTTTAAAATCATCTAAATGTTTTATTTTATTAAGGTTTAATTATGCTATAGCTATACCAACTTTAAGTGGTCAAGTACACAAAATAAAAAAAATGCACAGAACCTACTTGAAAACATAAAATGTTATTCTCATTAAAAACTCATTAATTTTGTAGGTACAATGTATATTAAATTATTATTAAATATAATAGGTATTATTTACTTTTGAAATGAGATATTCTAGGAGATGGTAAACTGAGACAATATTACATCTTTTCTAAAAGTCGATATGTAAACTGTGCTAATTTTTATAAGTTCCATTTTAAGTACAATATTATACGACACAGCATGTACTAACCTAACTTGTGATAATCTTGTACTTGTGTCTTCTGAAGGAGCCGATATTTAGTATATTGCGTTAAAACTCAAAAATAAATTTGGATTTTCCTTACAAATTTGTCTCCAACATAACATATTAATTAAATTATATATGTACATAATAACACATACGTATATATGATGTAATGTTAATTTTTTTTTGTCGCAGTTTACATACAGCCGATATTCTTACATATTTCCATATTCCCCTTTTTAGTCGATAGTTAATTTACTCATTAATTATGTACACCTATAATATATTAATGCAATTAATAATAATAATATAAATAATAATCATACAAATACTTACTTAAAAATTTGGTATAGTATTACTTTTCAATTTTTTATACAAATCTTGAAATAGTTGAATAAATAATAGTACTTATTTTTATTTATATGGTTCAATGTAATTAAATATCAAACTATGTGTTGTTTTATTATTTATATGATCATATTAAGTTAATAATAAGTCTGTAATAATTATTTAAATTTCCCCACTAAATGAAAACCAATTATAGGGCCGAATTCATTCGTGGGTTTTATTTCGTGTGAAGAATGGTTATATACTTATATATGCGCTCTTGCGATAACAATCACGACAAATTGTTTAAAACTTTAAAAGTACTGTTTGAATTGTATTAAGTTTGCGAGTCTTGTATTAGCTTATATTGCTTAGTACTATTAGTACTGTTACGAACATGCATACAAGGCACAACTATGTAAGGCATGGTTTACCAAATGGCGGCAACACATTTTGTCCGGCTCGCAGACAAAGAATAAATAACACATATTACGACAAAATTATATGTGTTATGATTGTAAATTATTATTTTTGTTAAATATTATCGGTTTTTAAATAATATAAATATGTTACTTAGGATTTTGATGGCCCTTCAAAATGTTTAGATTCCTTATGAGGCCCTTCAAAAATATTAATTGGTGACCCTGATGATGGCCTGATGTAAGGTTTCTATACACAACGAAGACAACTAGGTAAGAAAGAATGTGTCCTAAATATGATAAATAAAAAAGTAAATAAAAATTGTTGATTTACCATGAAATATTTGACGGTTGAAATACACTGTCAAAAATCGAAGTCTTAACTTAAATAAACTGTATTACTTTAAGCATGAAACCATATTTTTTTTGTAAAAGTATGGTTAATTAGTAGTTACGTCTGACAAGTGCTGCACTCATAAATGGAAGTACCTAACCATTGATATTTGGAGCCCATCCTATTTACCCGGCGTACAACAACAGTAGGTATACTGCTATATCAGCTATGAATAATAGTTCATAATCATAAATAAGCCGATATGGAAATAATTATATCGATAATAAATATTATTTAATTTTATTCGATTTTATATTCATATTCGTGATATCGTTTTCACACAAATGAAAACTATGTATCGTTAAGTTGTCATATATATGGTGGAAAACGTATGATTTAAAATTTAAATCTTCATTTATTAAGATAATATGTAATTAATAGATAATATAATTTATTTATTATAATCTTATATTATTTAAATTTTAAATAATTAACTGTATTTTAACTAATATTAATAGCATTATTCTTTATTTTTTGAAAAATATAATGAGCCTCGTTGAACAGATTTGGTCGTGGGCCCATAAATTCACAATTTACAGAAATAAACTTAATACAGCGGTTCTTAACCTGTGGTCCGCGGCCCCCTGGGGGTCCGCGATACTCATGTTGGGGGTCCACGGCAACTTTAAGAATATTAAAAATAAAATAATTTATATTACAGTTTTATGAAAAATTAAGTTTAATAAAAATAATTATAAATGTGTATGTTTTGTTATGTCTATATAATTTGTAATATAAAATAATTATTATAATTTTAGTTATGATAACATTCGATGTTTTGTAAAAAAAAAGGTATTCGACAAAAAATTTTAAGGGGGTCCGTGTTCTACAAAAGGTTAAGAACCGCTGACTTAATATAAACATTCTCACAATGTGAGATTCTTATTTAATTTATTTTCTTAAGTCTAAATGTAAAATTATAGAACACCTTTAAAGAACCATATTGATTGTATCATAATCACAATACTATTATAATAGCATTTTACACATTTTAAAAACAACAACCACCAGTTTGCTGTTGGAACACTTCAATTGTATCACCTTCTTCAAGATTTAAAGAAGCTGCCGTATCAATCTCGTTAACCGATCGTCCATCGAATCGAAATCTTACTGAGTTGTAAGCAAGACCCTGAAATGATCAATTTTGAATATATTAAAATTATTAATGTAAACAAACCAGTACATAAACTTAGTTAATACTAGCCATATAAATATTAACATTTAAAATCACAATTACAAAATGTTTTTAAATATGAAAATTCATCATTAATTTACATCATATACAAACAATTTTTTGTGTATTAATACATAATTTAAAAGAACACCATACTCCCATTGTCATAATATTAGAGGATAGACATATCATTAAACTTTGATATTTTGATTTTAAATTAAGTTATAAGTATGTAAAATATTACAATAAATTAAAAAAAAATAAAAATAACTATTTCAACAAAACACAGACAATGTTGTTACCTTTAATAATATATCAATCATAGTTAATACAAAACTAAATATTAACTACTAAATGTAAATTTTCCACAGACTTTTTAGTTGTTACAATTTTATACATTTGTCAACTATTAATTGTGCTTACACAAAAATGCAGATGTAGGGACCTTACTTCTCTTAATAGCAAATAAGATATACAGACAATTTAATTTATACCAACAAATGATTATTCTGAACAGAGCAAATAACTTTAATCATTGTGGGTTATATAACAGCTTTTAATTAAACAGAAAATAAATAAGTTTTCAAATGAATGTTTAATAATTTGATTTTAATTATAAATAAAATAATATAATGATTATCAAAAAACAATTGATATAATTATATTTAATATTTAAATATACAATACATACAAAAAGGTATTAAAAATATTTTCAAAATAATTTAATAGACCTACTTGAACACATTAATTTAATAAGAGCCTACTTTTTTCACTATTCATTGGACATTTTAATCTGTAGCAAGTGAAATTGTTTTGTGTATTTAACATGACTAAAAAAATTTCCAGTGTGCTAACAACTAACAGTTGAATGATATTATAATCAGACTATAAGATACATACTTATGACCAGAGTTAGGAAAAATATTAACTAGATCAGTGGTCTAGTGAGATAAGTGGTCGGCAACCAGCCGATCATTTCATAATTTCAAAAGTTTAGACAATATTTTTTTTTTTTCATAGTAAATAATTTAAAAATGTAAAATTTATATTTTTATCTGGCCTGCAAAATCTTTTTAATTTGTGAATGTGGCCCGAGAGTTCAAAAAGGTTGCCGACCACTGATCTAGATAATAATTCAAATAAAAATTAATTTGAATGATTTTTTTTATAATTATTTCAACAAAAATGTATTTAAATAATTTTTAAACATAATGCAAATATAAATATATATTATAATTATTTACTTTATAGTTTCTTCTTTAGATAGTTCTATATTTGTTTCATTTACAGTATTTTTCTATTTATTCTAAATAAAAGAAAATTTACAATCGTGAATACAATGTACAATGCCAACTATTGTTTTTTAATACATAAATGTATTAATTACCAAAATACCAACCATATTTTAACTAAATTAAAATAATTGAAAATTATTTGAATAACTATGTTTAAAAATTAGTCAAATATTTTTTTTATTTGAATATCATGATTGAAAATGTTTCAAATAAATTATTATCTAAATAAAACTTTATTTGAATAACGCCTTACACTGCTTATGACTTTGTTTGCTGACAATCAGTGAATACATTTGCACAATGTAATCAATTCCTAAGTGAATTCTCCATGAAATATATCCCATAGACAAATAGTTTTTAAATTAAAATATTTTGAGGTAATTTAATTTTAAATTTAGTCAGTAGAACTATAATTGTTGTTACAATTGGAATAAAATATTTTTTAATAATATTTATACTTACAGTTTTTTCACAGTACGCATTCATCAACTTTCTTAATTGAGTATTTTTTCTAATTTTAAATTGTATTAACCAATTATCTTGTCCGAGAACCTTCAAGTTAATACGTTCAGAAGATACCTAAATACAATAAACATTTTTAATTATTAATTGAGGTTTAAAAATTAACAAAATTACATTTTGTATCAATATAATTTACAATCAAACATTCTAATTTTGCATATAGATTTTATGAATGTTATACGATATAAACATAATGTTAATACTATATTATTGCGCACAATATATAATTGATTTGTATGAATCAGATGATTATGAACTAATAAAATCTACTTGTCGTCAAAAGCTAGTTGACTTATTGTGCTAAGTATAATCAATGTAAATGATAAATCATAATTGTTTTATGCTATTTAACATATATGAAATAAACAAGCGTTCACAAGAATAAAATAGAACATGTTGACAAGCCGGGTAGAATCCAACGCCATGAAATACTAAATCTAAGACGGAAAATACGGCAAGAATAACGATTGATGAAGTAGAAGGCAACAAAAAACCGCCGTTGGCATGTAGAGGGCATGAACACATGTCGTATACGGTAAACAACTAACACGACCGGACCGGTCTTGTCTTGTTATCCGAAACCATTACGAATAACGGCAAAACACATGCTATTTTTCCGCAAATATTTGTAATTACTTACTAAAGAATTCATGGTTATTTTTGGATAATGTTCAATAAAAAAAATAACGGTGACGGCAATAATGAAATGTCGGTAGTAAATATGCCGATAAATAAGCAGACAGCAGCATGAACACAGACGTTAAACACTGACGCCAAACGACAGAGAAGAGCAACAATATGAATATAAGGGTAGTAACAAACTATCAAATTCAGGTAAGCAACCAAACGGAAATATTGGATAGTAATCTGGTCCATAATTTAATCGATAGTGTAAATGCGTAATGCATTAAAATCTTGCTGGTGCGTCCTTTGATAGGTTGGTATCACCACTGACACAACACAAAGCCAACGCGGGAAGCGGGAAGCGGAAAAGGGAACAAATAATAGCACAAACCAATAATAATAATAATAATAATAATAGCCACATTGGCGTAATTCCATTAAATTTCAGCAGGTGCAAACAGGTGCGGCTCCAGCCCCCCTCCACCTAAGAACATAGTATCATACATATTATATTTTTTGTTATAAAGTTTTTTGAATATTATGGCTTAGTCCCCGCAACCAAATCTTGGAGTCCCCCTGGGTGAAAAGCATAAACATAACATAACACAACAATAACAATTCAATCAAAAACTTTATCAAACAATTCATTAAAACAATAAAATGGAATTATATTTAAATATTTTTATAAAATTTTGATTTTTGAGTTCAGTTTATTTCAGCAGATACAAACGCATATCTTTGCCAAGGGGTGTAAGTGCACCGTCGCGCACTCCCGTATTTACACCACATAGGTTTAATCCTTAACTAGTATCGTCGTGTAAAAATTGTCTCGATGAGTATACATTCAAATATGTTTGAATTTTCAACATAAAAAACATGAAAAACTTAGGGGAGGCCTTCAAAAATTTGATTTTCAAAATGTTTAAACTTAAACGCTTGAACGTTAATATCTTGAACCAACGTTTGCAAGAACGATAAAATCTTGAATTAAGAGAACGTGATGCCCAAAGTGAAACGTATGCAACGGCCGAAGGAATGCGCTATTAATTCATTATTATACTTAATAATGATTCTTCATAATATACATAATATAGATAGCAAGCAAGTACACACTGTCATACCTCTATCTACATACTTTTTCGTGTCTGTGAACTGAAAGAGTTGGCCCTGTTGATAATGTTTAAAAAATGATCAAAATATACAATTAATATAGGCATACAGTCATACAGAATTAAGATCTATATAGAAAATAATTCCATAAGTTTGATATATGTAAAGTAAATATTAATATAATACTTAGGTTATAATAAAATTGGATTGTATATTTATTATTTTGTATTTACACTTGTACATTTTGTATTATACAGTGCATTTTATATAATTTACTAGGTATTATTTCTTACGTAATTATTTTATTTATATATATTTACCTTAATTATATTTCTTTTAATAACTATAATATAAATATTTTAAATTTTATTAACAAAAATATGTTTTTACATTCGTGAAGCTTTAATTTTCTTTGTCAAAAAATTTTTGATTACAAATATGACATTTTTAAATATCGCCAGATGACCACCACTGTTGAAATTGTTAATGATCAAATTGATCACAAGTTGCAATACAAAATTCACAATCAAATGGCTGTTTGACTACACACATTTTATGTAATGCTTTTATATGATTATTATTCCCATAGAAACCCAGTACTAGTATTTTAAAATTAAATGTTTATATAAATTATTATACATTAATAAAACATTTAAATTATATCTTACCCTGTTTTCCAACTTTTCCTAATGAAGATTCATGGGTCTTGGTATACTAAAATGTTTAACATCAATTTGTCTTTGTACTCGTACTGCACCACGCCCTAAAGGTACTAGTGTATCTCCTAAGTTTTTATAAATGTAAAATAATTATTATTACAAGTTATCTATGAAATAAAAAAAAAAAATTAATTCAATTAAAACAATTTGTTGAATTATAAAAGAATAAGAATAACTTCAAAATTAAGTATAAACATGACTTGAATTTATAGAATTTAAGAAAATATTAATATACATAATACATAAAAGAGCTTGATATATAAATAATGTATTACCTGCACCTGTATATATTATTTATTTTAATTTTCATTAAATGACTAGATATTTAGTAATTTGATTGTGCGTGTTTTTATTTGTTTTCAACATGCCTGTGCATCCATGTATTGTTCTCACGTGTAAGTTGATATAATATGAACTGCATTAATAAACATCACTGTCCCTAAATATGAAACCATACTTTTACAATAGACAAAAGCTATGTCCAGAAAGGACTTTGCCGTCAAATCCAGACTAGTAACGCTTTAAGAAACAGGTGCAATAAATAAATAAAAAATCATGACAGATTTAAATGGGAAAGTCTTAGCAGAAGTTTGTATTATCATATATTTTGTATTTAACTAACTATTCTGAATGATTTAAATCTCCAATTATTTGTGAAACTAATTTATTCACTCAAAATAATTGCTTATTATAACACTAAAAATAATTGAAGTATTTTTAATGTAGGTACTTATATTTAATATAAACGGAAATAAATTATTGAGTTGAACTGTTATAAGTACTTTTTGAATTGAATATACCTATCATTTAATTTAGCATATATTTTTTAATATATATAAATATACTATAGACAGTTTTTAAATGCTGAATTCCGTATTCATTAAGTATTTTACATTTGTATTATTGCAGAGCTTGTATAAAATACCTTAGCTACAAGAAGGAGGAGTTCTCTCTATTTTTCTAGATTACTCAAGAGATCATACAAAACAGTCGAAATAAAAAAAAAACACTTACTTCAAATCAATTGTTAAAAAAAAGTTCTAGGTAACACTGAACCAAACAATCAAAATATCATCTAACCATTTTCTTTTTATACTATCCATGAAGGTATGAACATTTTAACAGTATCATTATTCTACCTCCAGCATGGCCAAAATGCCCTCTCCTATTATTTTCAAGAGAATTTGTTTAAATAATAATTTATAAATGTGCAGTCTTGTATAACATTTAAATATTTAGTATTTAAGAAATAAATACTTTTAAAATTCTGGTCTCTGGAAGAACTTTTAAATACATTTGATATTAATAATGTAAAA
Organism: Rhopalosiphum maidis; assembly: GCF_003676215.2. Classification (NCBI taxonomy): domain Eukaryota; kingdom Metazoa; phylum Arthropoda; class Insecta; order Hemiptera; family Aphididae; genus Rhopalosiphum; species Rhopalosiphum maidis. The sequence continues at coordinate 58,556,100 of NC_040879.1, forward strand.
AAACATATTCATGCTTACAATTTAAACACTTTTATGTTGATTCAATTGGAAATGTTTTGTACCAATTCAATATATGAATTTAGTATTGAAAAAAAACATTATCCTAATGTTATACAAAGTATATATCAAAAAAAAAAAATACTTTGGGTGTCAAAGAATAGCTTCTGTGAGAATTGAGTATAATTATTTTGTTTATTCCAAAATCTAAGGATACAATTAAAAATGACTACGAAGTAAATATAAACTGAACAGATCAAAAAAAATATATAATTGAAGCACTTAACTAAAAACTAGAAAATCATAATTGATATTCAAATGACAACATGTAAGCATTATCCTCATTAACCCTTGAAGGTAAACTGGTCTAAAATGTTCTACCCTATTATAATCCACTTATTCTCCACTTAATGCATTTTTTTTTTGCTTCCTGTGTAAAAAAATAACAAAAGTAAAAATATTTGTTATGTTTATTATGCATATTGTTCTACTTACAGTTTCTTTATGGGTTTAATTATTTTATTGAAAAACAACATTATACCACTTAATTTGTAAGATCAATATAAGATGATAATATATCAAATGATTTATTTTTATTAAATTTATAAAATTTCTTATCTATTAATTTTTGTGAAATGTCTATTCAGAATAAGCTTTATAATAAAAAAAAAGAATTTGAAGTTTGTGAAATACTTTAATGATATTGTAAAATATTTATAATTGTTGTAATAATAATTTATATTATTTTTTAGATTTACCAAATTGAATCATTATTAAATGGAATGATTTTTAAATTGTTAATAATCAACTATCAAGACAAACTAATGATATAATATTAAAATAATACATAATATCTTATAATATAGAATCAAGAGATGAAACAAATATTCAATTTACTATTTAAATCTGAACGGATAAATAATTCAACGGAAAATACAAAAAGTCTAGTTCTATTTTCCTTCTTATTCTTAATATAAAAATTCTTCTGCCACAAACAAGTTACCTATATTTAAAAAATATTACAAAACTTAATGTATTAGATGGCTAGTTGGTGAATAATGACAGGGTTTTTAAAATTCTAATAAGTTTTTGTTTTACTTAAAATATTTGAAGTCAATTTTATTGACAATTTGATAAGTTTTTAACCTGCATTAATTCTACTATTTAATAGAAATACCTATTTTCCATTTGTTATGTGTTCATAAGTGAATAGCCTTAAAATTATGTTAACTGATATTTGTTGTCTCTCTCAAATTCACACACAACATAAACAACATATTTAGATCATTTGATTATTATTTTTAAATGTCTTATTATAATAAAAATACTTATTACAAAAATTATAGAGATTAATAATTTTGGAAGTATAATCTATTGGTTTTATATTTTATTATATTAAACTTTCTTTTTATATTCTAACTGTTTTTGTAAATTTAAAAAGATATATGTGGCCATTCAGAAAAAACAAACAGTGGGCTGACATGTTCTTACTTAAAGATAAATGTACGTATGTAAATTATTTCATATTATCAACTTGTATATCTTACATGATTGGATTCAGCTTATTTATATTTTATTTTTGCATTTAGCCAATAATTTTGAATTATGTATGTTTATTTTTATACACCTATATTGTACTTGTTGCTATGCTTCGTCTCATGAGAGAAATTAACTGTGTTTCAATCAAAATAAGTCGAAATAGATACATCTTCCATCCGTTTAACAAACCATTCGAAAAACGACTTACTTCTTTCAGTGACCGAATTATAGTTTGATTTTGTTGGGATTTGCTAATGGCTTATATGGGCAATCATTTTAAACAGAGTACTCAGTGGCGGATTCAAGGGGGGCATGAAGGGCCTCGCCTCCCCCTCCCCCCACTGGCATAAGTTAAATACACATATTTGTATGTATTTGTTAATTACTGAAAAATTTAAGATTTGCGTTTTGGACTATCCCCCCCCCCCAAAAAAAAATTAAATCCTAGATCCACCACTGAAAGTACTCGTATGTTCATTTTAACTTAATATCTAATCAATTTTTAGGGGTATAACACTGCTGGTAGCTAAAAAAATGGATTTTAGGAAGTATTTTCAATTCTAAATTTTAAAGAACCTTAAAATTAAGCTATTTTTCAGCTTATGGTATATTATTATACTAAAACAGTCAAATATTGGAAATTGTGTTTTTAACATAAATCTTTATAAAGATTAATTAGCTTAAACTGCTTGGAAAGCGTTAAAAATGCATAACAAATCCATAAAAGTTTTTTCTTAAAGATAATTTGTGAAAATGTAAATTTTGCCATCAAACAATAAACTAATTAAACTATAGTAAAATTGGTGAAAAAAGAAGTTAAATACTTAAAAAATTAATTTCTTTATTACGCAATTTCGGATTATTTATTTTATAAATTAACTTAGTATAGAAATTAAAATAATTTATTTAGTAAATATTTATTAATTTATAATTATATAAAATAAAAACCAACATATTATAATAATATATTATTTTAATCTTTATAAAGAATTTATGTTATGTACATACATAACATTTATTTACTTTTATTTGTATTAATATTATCTGTTACAATGTTACATAGATAGTTTTAACCACGAACAGACACCGAACTCAGACGGTGGGTAACAAACAGGACAAATTTGTACCATTCACAAGAGTGCACTGAAGTGTTTAGGTTACGGAATTACGAGTACAACACTATCCTTTTTATTATATAAAAGAACAGGCCTATATGTTCCAATTTTGTGACGACACTTTAAAATTTTCCAATTCTTTTTCCAAGTTCTCTACTCCTATGATTGATTTATTATTTCCAATTTCATTTAAGCTTTACATAGTAAAAACCAATGTATAAATATAAATTTATACCTATGCGAATCAAATATTTAACACACGAGAGAATATTTACTTACTTACTTATATTATACAATTATATATATTTTAGACTTGGTATTATCATTTAAATTCATATTTGAGTGTAAATATTCTTAATTTATTTAATTAAAATTTGAATATATATATAATTATATATGTATGCAATGCAACAGCTTAAAAATAATCCATATGTTTTTGAAATGTCATCGCGTATAATAATATACGTTAGGATTTCGAATGTCCGTGAAAAATATTTTTGAATTACAACAGAATATCTAAAATCGTTATTTTTATATTTTAAGGTAAAATTCATCACATTTAAAAATTCTATGAAAAACTATTTTTTTTTTTTTAGATTTCGTGGTTACTAACACTGTCAGTTATATTATTTTTACATTAACACAATTCTAAATTTAAAATGTTCACTTTTATATTATTACACATCTGCATAACGTTTTATCAAAAGATTATTGGTGCTCTGCAGCTCTGATATTGGTATAGTATAGTGACAGTAGTCAGTAGTGTATAGAGGTATAGTTGTAGGTATAGCGTAGATGATGTCAAATGTATCTCGTCATTTAGTTGGTAACTGTTCTCAATGCTTAAATAAGAATCTTTCTGTAGTCTATACAATATTATGTATAATAATAATGATATTTTCATTATTGCAATTATTGTTTTTTTTTTATTGAACCTAATAATAAATTATAATGAATTCATATATATTTATATAAATATATAGATAAATTTAAAATATGTAACTATTTACGTATTATCTATGTATGTTAATATTATACATTTATATTATACAGTACCCTCTATAACAGAGGTCGGCAACTGGTAGACCGCGGAAAGCAAAAACTCTGAACATTAACATTAACATTAACACATTGTACTTTTTTCATTATGTATAAGGATTTTGAAAAATATTTTTTTCACTGGACCTCATGGAGTACAGTTTGTGAGTTTGTCCCATAACCAGTGCCGTAACTGTTGTATATAATACGATTAATGTGTATTAGAGCCATGAGGTATGTATTTAAGTTGTACGTGTCCTTTTTATATACACGTATCCCACTTTTATTGCTCCACCATAAATGTATCTATAATAGATACTTCAAACATAATTTTATAAGTCGGTGGACCCATTGGATACGCTTGTATATCCGGGGCCCGACACGTGCTGTAGTATTATATTATACACACTTAAACACACAGTATAATATATTGTGTACATACAATGTGCTGTCACACACAGTACCCACGTGTCTAGTATGTAATATTGTATAATAATATTTATAATATAGTTTTTACGGGAGCGTAGACGCGATGTGTATGATGCCTAATTATTAAATATAAAATAATAATATGATAAAAATATATTATATATTATCAGCGTTATTTATAATATTATAGTCGATAATTACACAAATGACAAATGTATCAACAAATTAACTATTTGGTTCTATTTTAATGGTAAACACTATAATTATTTCGAAAAGAACTGACGTTATTAAAACAATTTGTATTAATGACGTATTTGTGAGGGAATAGAAGAACATGAGTGAATATGACATTATGTCACTCTACTCAACCTTTTTTTTTGTGTTGTTGTCTTGTCTCAATCATTTTATGCATTTTTATTATAACTAAATTTATATTTTATTTTGTATTGGTAAAATAAAAATTGGCATTGTATACCAAAACTTTTTGGACAATCATTGACGTAAATAAAATTTTTCTTGTTCCATACATTTCAAAATTTTAAATTTTTGTAAATATTTAGTAAGTAATTTGCATGAATTAAATTTTGCAAGATCGTTTTAGAAATATTCACATTATTATTGGTTCAAAATACTACCGTAAATCTCTGATAATTTCATATTTTTAGTTTGCTTTTATTTGCTTTTTCTGATTTTTTAATACTTCAAAGTCCATTGTAGCTGGCATCAAAATTCGTAGGTCAAAGGAGTCTAAGACATCTTTCAAAAAGCGATTTTGTAGATCATTTATAACTGAATCTAAAATTAGTACATAGATAGAAATTCTATAAAATACTTCTGGAATACAATTTGAATTAAGTTGATTTGGTCTATAAACTAAAATTTTGCTATTCGTGGTTTTATAATTTCAACATCCAATTTGGATGCCATATTTGTGCCTTTTTAAAGATTTGTTGAAAAAACTGAGTCTGCATTTTCTCGTTTTGTTTGTAAAACGGATGTGAAACATCTTTATAAGCATCAGCAGCGAAAACAGCGTCTATTTTAGTAGATTGTTGTTCCTAAAACATCGGTGTTTGTAACTATAAATTCACTAGAAGTTATTGTATTTATACTACTCACAATTTTTTTTTAATTTTCCTTGCATATTAATATAAATTTTTTTTGACGTAGGTTATCCAATATCTTTTTGCCCAATTTTAACTTCATCGACTCCAAATATTCTAATCACATCTTTTCTATGATCCAATTTTAGTTAGAAGTTCAGTAGTTGGAACTTTGGAGTTTGGGTACATTTTTAATACTTTTAAGAATAAGAGAAAAAACGGGAAATAAGAATTTTTATAAAAAGTTGTATTTTGACAAAATTGATATTTTTTTTGTTTGGTTCAAAAATAAATAACTGTAGATACTTTAATTTTTCACCTAATATTTATATTATCATTTTTAAACATGATATTGTTTTAAAAATATTTTACTCCTTTTTCAGTTATTATAGGTTTTTTATATTTTCGGTTTTATTTAAATTTTTTCTCGATGATTGTTTGGTTAAAAAAAGCTTAAAAATAGAATGAAATGCTCTTCACAAGTTTTTAAATACCAATTTAAAAATAACAACAATATAAAGTCACAAAATTTTTTTATAGTGTTAAAATTTGAAATTTGACAATATTCGTTAAAATTAGGAAAGTGTATAAATATTATTTTATAGGTACTTACGTACTTATCAGTTTATAATATGTTAATATTATTCATACCAACCTAATATGTATTTGAAAATTGTATACAAGGTTTCTTATAAGTAGGGCTCGGATGTATATGTATTTATGAAACCAAAATATGTATTTACGTTAGCAAAATATGTACATAAATATGTGCTAAAAAATCAAAAAATGTATTTTACTAATATGATTTATTTATTAATATTTAATTATATAATATATCCATATGAGTTTCTAATGAAACAAATAATATTTTAATAGTAAAATTATTTAAAAAAGGTGTTACAAATTATAAAATAGAAATAAAAAAAGCTAAAAAAAAAATAAAAATTTAATTATCTTGATTACAATGTATGATAACAGCCATTTTGAAATTTTGAAATTCAAAAGATCTTTGATTTGGTCGTAAAATTGCCTTATACTGACAAAATTATCTTTCGGCTTCTACTGATGTTATTGGACAGTATTGCATTTTGACTATGTCTGAAGGAGTAAGATGATGTCTTTTTAACGAGTACTCATCAACGTCGTACTTAATAGTACCAGACTAGAAAAAGATTGAGGCGAATGTTACGCTTCGCATAGTTTACGCGTCTTCAGTTGTATAGACGACTGGGTAATTGTAAAAATAATACAAATGTCGTGAACATTACATATCTCGCCATTATAAACGGTTCAAGCTTACTACAACACTTTTAAATCATCGAATATATGGAAAACAGAATGGTCTTTGTAAAAATATCGAGGAATGATGCCGGAATTGAATGTTTTATTTTTTCCCCGAAAATTTATAGGTGACCTAATTAATGTTGTTATATATATATAAAATACAATCGCTGTCTATATCTAATTTTCGTAGTAACCTTAGGTTAGGTTTGGAGATTAAAACAAAACCACTGATTACATTGGTGGTATTGATTTCATTAAAACTATTTTATATTATTATTTGATATTTTTACGTTTTATCATATTAATTATAAATTTAATGTAAGATCTTAATAATTTTGACATTTAACGGTAGTTTTGTAATTAAATGTAAACAAAGAAAGTATAAATAAAAAAAATATTATCATATGTTCCGATATCAATGACAAATAATGAATTTTCAAAATTATAAATGAGTTTGTGTTTATATTATCAATTTAAAAAGTGTCTTCATTTTAATTAAGAAATAAGACATCAAAATAATAAACTTTTAACAATTTCGCCATTTGCTATTTTATAACAACAAATAAGAAAATTAAAAATTACAATTTTACAAATTACACAACCACTTATAACTTATTGTTATTACTAGATTACACGTCTGTCGGTAAGATAACTTATAAGCAAGGCTGTGAATTTAATGCACTTCAAAACTATTAAATATACATGCATATATGCACTAAAACTAACAAAATATGCTATAAAAATTCTTAAAATATGCTCTCATTTTTCAAAAATATGCAAATAAAAACTATTAAAATTTAACCTTTTATTCTTATTTTTTATTAATTTAAGTTTTATTATTAGTATATATATGACAAATTAGTATGCTTGCACGAGTATATGATATATTGGGCTTGGCTAATCTTGATCTTCGTCGTATAAGATATACTTAAAATAAAAATAATAAAATATGATTCTGCTTAAAATTACATATTTTATACCTTTAAAATAGTTATTGCATTGTACAAATCAACAATTTTTGTCATCCATTATGTACGAGTTGATATCAGTAAATTAATTTAATATCGACTTCAAGAGTACATATCGTCAATAATACACGTTAAAAAACCCGATTAAAAATAGAATACAGTAGACGCCGCTTATAAGACTCACTTAGGGGACCAGCATAAGTGAGTCTTATAACCGAATGAATCTATAGGCAAAGTGGAAAAAAAAATTAACTACGTATTTATAATTTTATTTTACTACATATTTTGCATTAATTTTAATATTTTAACACATATTACATATTACATATTTATATTGAATAAATTTAATAATCCTGATAAAAAAAAACTAAAATTATAATAGGTAAATATTACATATAAAAATATTATAAAAATTATACATTAATAAAAAATTATAAAGGATGTATGTATAATGTATATATTATTTATTTTGAAAAAAAATTGTAATTTTAGTTTGTTTGTAACCTAACGACAACTGTGCAGCCGCCAGATAATCAGTACCTCACCATAATAACGATAATCGTTGCGATAAATTATGTGAACTTTTATCTGCGATAAAAATATTATACGTTATAAGGTACCAACAGAAACTAGAAATAATCAACACGAATATTATTTAATTTTTCAATTCCAATTTATTTCTAAATTATAACCAAAAATTTTATTTTCTTATAGTTTATTCTACGAAATTTGAGTCTTATAACCGATTTTTTTTAATGTATTTGATACGTTCCAGACGATTTTGAGTCTAATAAGCGACTGAACCTTATATCCGTGAGTCTTATAAGCGGCGTCTACTGTAGTATAAAAAAAAGCATTTATAAAAAAATGCTTATTAAAAAAAAAAACTTTTCGATTATACTGCTAATTAAACAAATAATATTTCATACACTTGTCATTAGAAAATTAAACATGATATTTGGGACGTATAGCCCAAACAAAAATAATAATTACCTTCAAAAAATTCATTAATTCGCATATTGTATTTAAAAATCTGATTTTGAATTTATAAGAATTTATTTTTGGTTTTCATTTGAAAATTTGAGGCAGAAAAGTTAGTTTATTCGAGTTGTTTTTATTAAAATATTCAAGGTTTCATATTGTATATTAACACTTAACAGTTAACTAAAGGACAATAATGCGTATAAATTATGTAAGCTACAGGCGGCACCGAAATGCTTGACCGGCTGGCAAGATGAATATCCTATGTATGAGATCCTGGTATTGAGTTTTGCGATTTTAGTCACCCTCCTTTATAACACCACCTAATATATATAGGTATGTATAATATAGATATATTAGCAGTATAACCTGAACGATTGACCACTACAATAATTTAGTATACGATAATTGGATACCAGATTTAAAAGAAAAATGCAACTATTTCACGTAAAAAAACGTGTATTTACTGTAATTAGTTGTTTAAAAAAATAAAAGATTTAAAACAATTGACGACTGTGTAGTGTGTATATTAATAACAACCTTTGCGAGTAGCAGACAAATACACAATATATTATAAATAAAATAATAATAATAATTTTTATTGAGGTAAAAATGTATTCCAATTTAGAATATAGATAATATTTACAGTGACGTTAGTGCAGTCAGAGTTAATAGAACAAATAAATGTTTGTATTGTTAGTGATAATAATTGGTGGTTTGTTAAATATAATAATACTAAAAAAACAAATAAATGATTAGCTACACGGTTTGTAGCCTTGTAGGTATGCAGCGTGATTCTTTTATCATGAACCTGTAATTCAAAAAGTAAAAAATAAAAAATATATAAGGATAAAAATATTTAAAATATTAATATTTTTGAAAACATTTTTTACATAGTTTTAAGTTGTTAAAAACGTTTTTATTAAAAAATTATATTTTTAAATATTTTTATCCTTATATTTTTTTTATTTTTTACTTTTTGAATTACAACATAGTTTTATTTTATATTCCAAAGCAGAATATTTTTCTGAGTATTTTGATACATAAAAATCGAATTTAGGGCGAGTAGTTTATGAGTTATAAGTACCTATTTAAAATTTAGACAAGCGGAGTAGTAGTCAACATTTTGGTTATTGAATAAAAAAAAAATAAATGTAATACAAGTTTTCTCATTAGCTGTTCTAACGGAAATCTCGTTTCAATTTTAAATATTTATGATAAATTATTTAAACGTAATTTATTATGATTCCAAAAAAATTGTTCTGAGATCTTTCTTGTTACTGCGTATATTATATTATTTTCTTGACAGTTTTAAAATATTTATGATAATAGCAATATATAGCAATATAAAAAATATAACCTTATTTTATTTAATGTTTAAACCTTAGCTATATTAACCTTTTATAATCATGCATCTCTAAGCTATGTTTAAATCCATCGACAATTATGTCAGCTTTCATAGCTGTAGACGGTCCATTCCAATTTTGAAAACAATGATGAGGCACAGGCTTTTTTTACGTTTTTTCGCCGAATAACACACGCACAAAAATTTATTTCTTACGCCAAAAAATAGTAGGTACTTTTTAGTCACTGCTCCAGTAATACAAGCCTATTTAAAATAATAATAAATACATTATTTTTTCTCAAACATAAAATTGTGAAATAATAGTTAGTATTTAAGTGTTGATGTAACAATAAATATTACGTACGACGCCAGATAACGCATTATATTTGATTTTGTATGATCTCTTACTTCAAGCACCATCGGCTATAACGACTATTTTAGGACGGCCAAGTTTATCTTCATCACCCCTTTCAATAGCTAGCCTTCCTTCTTCTTTACCTGCTTCTATCATTCCTTCCAACGCAATTCTATTCAAACACACTTTTTAACACACATTTCGATACTTATTCTATATTGGACATCATCGGCATATTTTTAAGATGTTTATTAAACGTCCTGAACTCATGAATTCTAATGTAATTATTATTTTATTCATTATTCTGTAATTTTAAGTCCATTTAACCCTTGTTACTTTCTTCGTAACATCATCACCAATGAGAAGCACCAATTCTTTAAATAATGATTTTTTTTTAATTTATAATTTAAATTTTTCAAGTTTGCTAGACTATTTTTATAAACACTGGTATGTTTATATTTATATTATGATAGAATATTAGATGCATGTGTTACCAATATTAATCTTTTTTTCAATAGATTGCAATTCTTAATATATAGTAGGTGTTAGGTTAATTGTTATGTGTGGGAGAAGAGTTCTTCCTCAAGAGATACTTTATATTATTAGTTATATACCTTTTACGGGTTAAAGTGGGGTGACATATGCATTCTCTGTTGGCTGTTATCTTCTATAAAGGCGTGTTTAATCAATATAATATAATCCGTAGGTCTAAATTCTAAATGGAACGAATATTTTATAATATTTACAAAGAAGTAAATGGATAGGACAATAATACAATATGTTTTAGTTTTTTCCAGTGCAAGAGATAGCAATTTCCTGATTGTGCCTAAACATATTTATAATACACATCATTACATAAACATAATGACATTTCAGCATAGGTTTTTTGTAATGAAATAATAGATAACATTCTAGAAGACTTAATTCTTTGATTGTTGCATTAAAATATTTAAAATATAACTACTTCATAGCGCACAATAATGTTATAAGCATTTTAAAAATCATAAAACCGTAAGTCAATATTACAGAATGATTGGTTGGTAACAGATTCAATTTAAGAAAATCAAATACATAGCATTAAATGTTACATATAATGTTACTGAGAGACATTTTATATTACAACACTATAATATCACTAATTACATTATTATGATATATTTACAAATACAAATATGAAAAATTTAATTATTACAAGTGATTTTAATATTTTATATTAAAATTATGTATGTACACATCATGTTTGCGTATTATCAACTGTATGATATTTAAATAAAGGATTATTATATTAAAATTAGTTTAAAATCGGTTTTCATTAGAAATTTCATTGTGTATCTCTAAAAAGACAAACAAAAAATAATAAAAAGTTACAAAAAAATTGATTAATTTTACCATCCCAAAAATATGTATAAAAAATAACAACTAAACAAATCTATATAAAAAATTATTATAGATCAATGATAATTTTCTTGTAAAACTAAGAGAAAAAATAATAGTTTTTTTTAAACATGTTGAAAATCAAATTGCAAAAAAAAAATATTTTTCCATTCAAATAAAACTTAATTTATATAATGATTAAATAGCGTCAAAAACGATACAAAATAATAATAATAATAATTCCGGCAATACAACAAATACAGAACAGATACTAAACAAAAAAAAAATATTAATAATTAAGTTACAATTACATAAAAATAACCAAATGCATAAAAACAGAAAAATAAAAATAAACATTGTTTAAAAACTAATTATTACGTAAGTTTTGAAACATTTATAATAATCGTAATAATATAGGAAATCAACAATTTTTTTAATTATTTTTTAATATTTAAAAGTGATTCTACTAAAATAGTATGTTCAACCGATTTATGAGAAATCATATTATATAAACAATTTTCAGAATCTTGACTTTCGAACATCTACTCAGGTCTCAGGCTATCGTGATTTGGCTTCATAACTTGTCAAAGTATGGTATTAATTTTTTTAATTGTTTAAGTTAAATGCTTATTGACATAATATAATATTACCAACATTAAAATAAATATTGGTTAGACAGAATTTAGAAATAATATTTAAAGGAATATTAAGGTTGTAACAGCATTGTCGTTTTTCTTTTTATTCAAAGATTTAATAAAGACGACCAAATATTTTTTTATATTTAGTATTACTAAGGTTATCTTAAATTTAATACAATTTATAAATGTAGCTTATTAAATTTTACTATATTGATCATAGTTCATACCTATAATTAGTCTTCACCGTTGAAAGTTAATTGTGCTTGTTAATCAAATAACTTAACAGTTTAAGATTTTTTAACATAACAGTTTTTTTTTACTTACGAATAGGTGTACAAATCTATTAGGTATCATAATTAGAAATAAATAAAATAATTTTACAAATAATTTCAATAATATAATTACCTTACATAATAAGATTATTAACCCATGATTTATAATAATGATAATAACTAAAAAATAAAGTATACTAGACAAAAATAATGCGAGCCAGTATTTAAATACTTAAAAGTAAGCAAACTAATAACTAATAAACGGAAAAAATAGTGTAGTAATACTAATGTTTATGAGATACATTTTAATTTTTTTGATATTATATTATTATAAATACTTGAATTATATGAATGAAAAATAAATGTACATCAATTCTATAAATCGATTATCATAGTTTAACAATTTATAATAAGTTGAGGACAAATAAATGAAACAATTTGCCCCGATTAATGATATGAATTACTATTAATAATCAAAACAATTACATTACAAGTATTATATTTTTATTTAAAATATAATATATACCTATATATATATAATATATAAATAAATAGTCCCATCAAAAAACGTATTAGGAAAATGTGCCTTCAATGCAATTAAATAACGGGACAGTAGAAAAAAGTGATTAGCTCTATCATACATGATCAGTTTCTTCATTCAAAACTGGGCAGTTGAAAGTTGTGTGCCCTACACGGTCACAATGAAGGCAAAATAAGTACCGAGAACTGAAAAAATACACGAATTTATATTAAATAAAATATACTGGAAAAAAAAATATTTCAGTTTGTTTAAATAATAAATAATCTACTAGGCACTACAAACAACGCTCTGCAATAACGGCTATCATGTGTCTAAAGAGGTTCTCAAGCAGCTCTTCATAATTAGGGTGTGTGGGTTGTAACTGTTGGGTCTTGGGCATCCAGACTCCAGTCTACACAAGACTCTTATTTTTTAACAAACTGATATTTGAAGTACAAAGCACTGTACTTCAAAATCACAATGCTATGACCATGTGGTATTGTGTAAGTGTAATTGTGTTATGTATTGCGGTAATACATACATAGTTAATCAGTTATTATAATTAATCAGTATTATAATATAATATATATAGTATTTTTTTATAAATACTATAATAGTAAATATACGCATTTTGTATGAAATGAATAAATTTTTTGGATTACTGAAATACAAGTGAGAGAGGAGGTACTAGTTATTACATAAGTGAACACCTGTAACACTTTTCGAGATAGCCTACCCTAAGAGTCTACATTATCATATTTATTTATTTTATTAAAAAAAAAACAAATCATTGTAAATACTTTAAATTTTCACCAAATATGTTTATATTAGCGTTATCTATTTACGATTAAATTTTCAAAATATTTTGACTTTTTTAAGCTATTATTTATAAACAATTGAAATTATCGATTTTTCTAAGTTTTTTTTTTAAATGCCTATAACTAAAATTTGACGTTCCAAAATATCTTTAAAATTTAATACAAGGTTTATTATAGTTTTACTTATCGTAGTAAAAAAAAATCAAACATCGTAAGTCACAATTTTTGTTTATAAGCATTTAAAGTTCAAATGTTTACAAAATATATCAAAATCGCGAAAATTGGCAAGGAACTTTGAAGATGAAAATTCGTAAAATTTTTATGATTTATACCTAAGTTGAAACACCCAACACAAGATTATCCATAAGTTTTCCTTCTAGTAACTTTAAAAAAAAATTTCTAGCGTCAATATAGAAAAAATTTATGAGCGTATGAAATTAAATTTTTTACGAAATCGCGTAAAATAACGATATACCTACTACAATTTAAATAAAGGTAATAATATAATATATCCTACTGATTATCCTAGACCTTGACTGACAAATCAACTCCGTTCAGAATCGTACAATGATATCTAAAAATTCTAAAGTAAAATATGTTTGTTATGTTAAACAATTAAAAAAGTATAAAATAATAAAATATCTATTATATTCATTTAGTATTCACAGTTGAATGTGAATATGATTTAGCAAAAACATATCCTTTAAAAATTTTCAAATTCATATTTTTGATAGTAAATAGAATTAACCAAATATTACCAATTTTGTGCACTTTTTTCCCCTTAACGGTCACGACCTATGCCACGTTATGCGGAAGATGTGCGCCGCCGGACAAAAACTGGTCGCCACCTGAGATATTCTCTTTGGAATGGAGTATATTATACTTTATACTTTATACTGCTACCTCTTTGTATAATACATTATTAAATAATGTCACTACTAGAATTTGGATTTTAATGCATTTGCATATTTTTTTCTACAATTTGAACAGGGTACTTTCCAAACTAAAAATGTAATTAAAATACTAAACTAATGTAAAGCATATTTTTTATTTTCCAAGAAATAAGGGATAAAGAAAAACTGATAGTTTTCAATATTATAACTTATTTTTTTCATCCTCTGATCAAATTATCTTTAATATTATCATCATCAATTAAGTTTGCAAAGGACGAGTCTTGACTATCTTAATAATTACAAACTAATATCAATTATTAATTTTTATTAAAGTATATTTATGTCTGCATTAATTGTTGATACTTAAGACATGCAAATCTAGTCCCTAATTATTACATTCAAAAATGAATAAGTATTGATTGAAGAAATAATTATTTATTATCACAATGGATAAATATCCCAAACAAACATAATACATACATATATTATAGATATAATCTTATATAAAATGTATAAAAGTAATGTGAAATTTGTGGTATAATAATAAAAAATTAGAAATCTTACTCCATTTGTGCAAATTTCAAAATTATCCACCTTTCAAATGAGTAGTATCTGTTAGACTTGACTACCAAGATTATAATAATACTATTAAAATTCTTTCTAGTAAAATAATAAAAGAATTTTTAATCATCTTAGTAATTTGTGCATAACTAGATATACCAAATAACTACTTATTCAAAAGCTAAGCATAGCTAGTTTAATCTAATTATTTTAAATAGTACATGGTAATACCTGTCCAAGCGGTTAGCAAGCAATCCATTATTTCTATGTCTACCAATTGCATCGCCTATACGTATTGGATCTAATAATGCTTCTTCCAGGGCAATACCCCGTTCAGCAACATTTTGATCTAGTTCATTCCATAATTCTGCACCTAATGCTCGACGCATGAATTGGAGTCTATGGTTTATTCTCGCATTATTTCTTAGGTTTCTATTAACCTCCACTGTTAATATTAATTATTATGATATCATCAATAAATATTACTCAATAATATACTACATTAATAATACACATTTATTACCTCTATTATTATTACGTTCAACTTTTAAAGTTTCCCGCTTCGTTTTTATTTCAGATGGTAAATATTCAGATATTTTGTCCAAATATGTATCTAAAGTTAGACAGTGTGATTTATTTTTAATGATAACTCGACATGTTGGACAGTGATTAGCTTCTCGAGTCCATGACTCTATGCATTCATGACAAAATGTATGAGAGCAATTTAGTACAGTTGGCTGTAAAATAATTTATGTTGCTATTAATAATGAATAACAATTACAATTGATAGACACATAAAAATGCCTGATTTATATCCAATGACAATATTTTAATGATTTTATAAAATTACATTAGATTTGACTATTATTTGTAATATTAGGGTGAAATATTATTAAATTTAAAGGTATTAATATTATCCAACCACATACGATTTTTATATTTATAAAATGTAAATAGCTTATTAGGGCTCCGAATATACTCTTACCTTAAAATTTACAAATTAATAATAGTTCAATTCACCATAACCCAAAAATAACAGATTAGGAGCTCCCTGCCCTCCCTACCCTACTCTCTCGCCGTATTGATAACAATCACTTAAATAAAAAATAACAAATTTAAAAATTTAAATATGTTAATAAAAAGTTTAAGTTTAAAAGTAATAAAAATATAAAATTTAGTTAATTATTGACTATTTATTTAGCGATATTACCTCGATGAACATTTCGTACATATATTACATTGTAGATCATTTTCCATGCATTGTTCCATTTGATCTCGCATACAAGAGAAATTATTGTCATTAATACACAGCTGTTGACGAAGTGATATAACTGAATTTTCAGCTTCTTTTAATTTTTTTGTTGTTTCTACTAACAAACTATCAGGAGTACCTTCTATCGTCTCCCAAGTATATTATCTGAAAGCAATTTTTCAAAAATTATTTAATAACGTATTTATGTAGGAAAAAAAATATAATTACTTTGTAAGATCCATTTATCTTCGGTTGCTGTTTTATTAGTTTCCGGTGACCTTAAATTATATAATTTATTAGCTAAAACAAAAATAGGTAATAAAAAAAAAAAATATCATACTTCTTTGCTGTATTGGGAAGAACTTGATTTATTTGTCTAGGTCTAGATACACTACTACTTGGTGAAGCTGTCATTAGAGTAGTTTTCTCTCCTTGCCGCCATAGGAAAGATGACTTCATCATCAGAGGATTCCGCTATAAAAATAAATATAGAGCACTATAGAACTATATACTACCTATTATAGAAGTTAGGTACGAATATATGAATTAAGTTCAAATATTTTTCAAACTTCCTAAAATTAGTTTATCTTCAGATGAGTTTCTATTTTTAAATATACTAGATACAATATCATAAGAATACTTGTGACGGAATTAAATGACTGAAATTTGGAATTAATTTTTTTGGTTATATTTTGATTAATTAACCTTTAGTTTACTAATTCAATTTTATAGTAATTTTTAAATAAATACTTGGATACATACGACAGAGCAGTGGTTCTCAATCTTTTTAGTACCCGCGGCCCAAATTTACCTCGAAAATCTTTCGCGAACCCACATTATTTCAACTTTTCAAAAAGGAGTTATACAGAACAATTGTATTTATCAATATGTATAAATTTGTATTTA